>NC_061107.1:30925435-30985216 GCF_015104395.2 Macrobrachium nipponense | reverse complement strand
AGCGCAAGAGGCGCGGATTGCTTCGTCTACCAAACCGTTCGTGCGTGAGTTTCTTCCCAGGTACTTCCTCCAACTTCTCCAGTTTCTGAAGAGGGAGTTAGTGACGCTTCGTTGAAGCAGATGAGGAGCAGCAGTTGGCTCCTGTCTCATCAGAACTACAAGGTTTGACGCCGTTTCTCTCCAATCGAGTTTGGAGAAAACTTTTCAACCTGAAGCCCCTCGTACTCCCCCCTCCCTCTAATTTCTTCATTCAAAGCTCGAAGGCTTCGGGATTTGTCAGGATGAAGAAGTCGCTTTCCACGAAGCAAGTGTTCTGCAAATGCAAAATCCACGATTGGATGGAGAAGAGGAAAGCTTCAGGCAAGACTTCTTTCGCTTTGCCGCCTTCAAGACTCTGCGGGAAAGCGGGTATGTGGTACGAGACGGGAGAGAACGTCGGCGTTAAACTTCCAGCCTCTGCTCAGGGTGATTTTGGGAGCATTAGTGGATTGCCTCCAAGAAAGAGCCCTCCTGTCATCATCGAAAATTCTCGTTGGACTCGTAGCAAGTTGGACTTCCATCTAAAAGGCCTCTTCAGGACTAGAGGTCTTTTAACTTTCTCAACTGGTGTCTGGGAGTTTTGGATGCCAGGTCCAGGAGTTCTGATTCCATTAGTCTAGGGGAGCTGTCCAGTGTATTGTCTTGCATGGACAAGGTCGTCAGTGATGGTTCTGAGGAGTTGACTACTCATTTCAGCACGGGACTTCTCAAGAAAAGAGCACTCTTCTGTAACTTTACAGCTAAATCCGTCTCTCCAGCGCAAAAGGCGGATTTGCTCTTCGCTCCGTTTTCAGACCATCTCTTCCCCCAGTCTATGGTTAAGGACATAGCCTCGAGTCTACAGGAGAAAGCAACTCAGGATCTTCTGGCTCAGTCATCGAGGAGACCAGCAGGTACTTCGTCTTCTGGGGTCTCTTCTACCAAGAAATCGAAGCCCTTTCGAGTTGGATCTTCCTCGAAACCAGCCCCTCGAGGAAGAGGCACTTCCAGATGCAAAACCCCCGCTCCTTCAAAGAGTAGGAAGTGATATGGAAGTCCTTCAGCTGCCGGTAGGAGCCAGACTTCTACTTTTCGCGAGAGCCTGGGAAGAGAGAGGTGCGGACGCTTGGTCGCTGGATATCGTGAGGAAAGGGTACAGAATTCCGTCCTGAAGTAGCCCCCGCTGTCTTTCGACACCAAAGGATTTGTCTCCCCCTTTCGATCGAGGAGAAAAGCGAAGTGCTTTTCGATCTTCTAGATCCAAATGATCGAGAAGCAAGCTGTGGAACAGGTCTTCGACCTGGATTCTCCAGGTTTTTACAACCGTCTGTTCCTAGTGCCGAAGCAGTCGGGGGTGGCGACCCGTCCTAGATGTCAGTAGCCTAAACCTCTTCGTCACCAAGCAAAAATTCAAGATGGAGACACCTCAATCTGTGCTTGCTGCTTTAAGACCAGGGGATTGGATGGTCTCACTAGACCTCCAGGACGCGTATTTTCACGTCCCCATCCATCCCCAATCAAGGAAATACCTGCGGTTTGTCCTGAAGGGGAAAGTATTCCAGTTCAGGGCACTCTGCTTCGGTCTGAGCACAGCGCCGATGGTTTTCACCATTCTTATGAAGAACGTTGCGAGGTGGCTCCCTCTTGCGAAGATAAGGATCTCTCTCTACCTCGATGACTGGCTTATTCGAGCCTCATCGCAAGGCCGGTGTCTGGAGGACCTTCACACGACCTTGTCGTTAGCAAAGTCCCTGGGACTTCTGGTAAATCTCGAAAAGTCGCATTTGACTCCTTCTCAATCCTTAGTCTATCTGGGGATTCAGATGGACTCGGTGGCTTTTCGGGCTTATCCGTCCCAGGGGCGACAACTTCAATGTCTAGACAAAGTGTCGCCTTCTGGAGAAAGGAACATACTTGGTGAGGGAATGGATGAGTCTGCTGGGGACCATTTCCTCATTGGAGAAGTTTGTTTCTCTGGGAAGGTTGCACCTCAGACCACTTCAATTCTTCCTGTCCAACAACTTGAAACGCGATCAAGATCTGGAAGCGACCTTGTTGTTAACAGAGGAGGTGAAAGAACACCTGAGATGGTGGTCAGATCCGCAGAAGCTTACGGAAGGCCTTTCACTCAAGCTTTGGAACCCCAACCTAGTGTTGTTTTCCGACGCGTCTTCCACGGGATGGGGAGCAACACTAGGAGGGAGAGAAGTGTCAGGCACCTGGAGAGGGGAACAGGTGTCCTGGCACATAAATCTCAAAGAACTATCAGCGATTCACCTTGCGCTAAGGTTCTTTCAAGAAGAAGTCTCCAACAAAGTGGTTCAGATCAACTCGAACAACACCACAGCCCTGGCATACCTCAGGAAACAGGGGGAACCCACTCTCGTTTCCTCTGTTCGCCATCGCAAAGGAAATCCTGTTGTGGGTGAAGTCGCAGGATGTCACGATTTTAACAAGATTCGTCAGGGGTGGAGAACGTTCGAGCGAACCTTCTCAGTCGGCAAGGACAGCTGCTGCCGACGGAATGAACCCTACATCAGGAAGTTATGTCAGTCGTTGTGGAAGCTATGGGGATGTCTCATGTGGACGTTTTTCACATCGTCCCGGACAAGGAGGCTTCCACTTTATTGCTCACCAGTTCTGGACCCGGGAGCAGTGGCAGTAGACGCTCTCCTTTGGAATTGGTCGGACTTGGACATTTACGCCTTTCCCCCATTCAAGATCCTCGGGGAGGTAATGAGGAAATTCACGGCATCGGAAGGAGCGAGGGTGACCCTCATTGCCCCCTTCTGGCCAGCGACCGACTGGTTCACAGAGGTAATGTCCTTCCTGATAGACTTTCCGAGGACTCTGCCCCTAAGGAAAGATCTACTCAGACAGCCCCACTTCGAGAGGTACCACAAAAACCTCCCCTGCTCTGAGTCTGACTGCGTTCAGACTATCAGAAGTTGGCCAGAGCTAGGGGTTTTTCAAGACCTGTGGCTAAAGCGATCGCCACTGCTAGGAGGCCCTCCTCAATCGCAGTCTACCAATCGAAGTGGGCTGTCTTCAGAAGTTGGTGCAGGAAGAAGGGCATTTCCTCCACCACTACCTCTGTGAGCCAGATAGCAGATTTCCTTCTTTACCTAAGAGAGGAAGTGAAACTTAGCTGTTGCCACGATAAAAGGCTACAGGAGCGTGCTTTCTGTAGTCTTCATACACAGAGGACTCGACTTGGCAAATGACAGACACCTTCCATGATCTCATTATAGATCCTTCGAGACTACGAAGGTTCTCCAACCTAAAGTACCTTCGTGGAACTTAGACTTGGTGCTTAAGTTCCTGATGTCAAGTCAGTTCGAACCACTCCACTCAGCTTCGCTTAGGGATCTTACGAAGAAGACCATTTTCCTAACCGCTCTTGGCTACGGCGGAGAGGGGTTTAGCGAAACTCCATGGTCATAAGCAAGCCAAGTTGGGTGTTCCGATGGGATCATAGTGCGGGCTTTGTTCTTTAATGTCCTAACGTTCTTGAGCAAAGAACGAGAACCCTTCCAACCCTTGGCGCGAAGGACCGTTTATTGAGATCAAGGGTTGTCGGAGATAGTGGGACATGAGCCTGAGAGAGTCCCTGTCCCGCCCTGTCAGGGCTCTCAAATTCTATTTGCAGAGAACTAAAGCCTGCAGAGGCTCTTCGAGAACTTGTGGTTTGCTTGGTGAAGAAACCGGATCTTCCGATGTCAAAGAACGCACTGGCGTTCTTCCTAAGAAGTACAATTAGAGAAGCTCATGAAAAGTGCAGTGATAGTGATATGAAGCTTCTAAAAGTGAAAGCCCACTAGGTGAGGGCTATCGCTACCTCGGTAGCCTTTCACAAGAATATGGCACTCAGACATTTTGAGTGCCACATATTGGCGAAGCAATTCGGTGTTTGCTTCACACTACCTGCGGGAGGTGAAAGCAAAACCATACGAAAAATTGCTACTCGCTCGGACCATACGTTGCTGCAGACACTGTTTGGGGGCAGGAGGTTAGCGCTCTATCCTATCCTTTAATGGTTAGGTGAGTTTTAACTTGTGTTTTATGGTCGTGGGGTTGACGCCTGGTGCCGGATCTCCCTTCCATTAGTTTAGTCTAAGTGGGATACCTCGTTGCCCTCATTGTATGGTTATCATGGATCTAGGTCAACGTCGTGGTCTCGCCCCCTGTTGACAGATCATCTGGAGTGCACCAGCTATATAGGTCTTTACCTCGCTGGCAACTCTAGTAGCACAAGCAGACTTACGTGGCAGTAATCACGAAGCCAGCTATGCTAACAGGTAATGAACCAAGATATCAATTATCTGCATATATGTGTTTCCTAAAATCTTCTATTCTGTCTACTCCCACCACCAAAGGTGGGATTCAGCTATATATATATATATCTGACAGGTAAGTTTCATGAACAAAATGATATTGTAATGATATAATTAAGTTTGTTCATACTTACACTGGCAGATATATATATCTTAAGTACCCACCCACCTCCCTCAGGAGACAGTGGAAATAAAAATTATAAATAGCAAATGGGAATGGTTCCTGATACCTGCCTCCCAGCGGCAGGAATGGGTACTAACCACCTGACTCCCACTACGTGTGTCGTAAGTTTTTAAATTGTGTCGGACGTCGGAAAATACAGCTATATATATGTCTGCCAGGTAAGTATGAACAAACTTTATTGTATCATTACAATATCATTTTTGGCTCCTTTTTTGTCATTGCCTGAAGTTTAGTATGCAACCATCAGAAATGAAAAAATATATCATTATCATATATAAATGTAGGATATATGACAGCGCAAAAAAAATTTCATATATAATTGAATACAAATCGTGCTGTGAGCAAAACGGTTAAAGCTAACAAGTTAATTTTGTTGTTGTTGTACTGTAACGAGCGGACATTTTTTTTTTTTTTTTTTTTTTTTTCTCCAAAACACCATAAATCAAAATATTGTGCTACAGACTTTCAATTTGTTTCAAAATGAAGATAAAGATGAATATAGTAGACTGAAGTTTTAGCTACAATTGCATTTTTGACCATTTCGGTCGAGTTAAAGTTGACCGAATGTCGAATTTTTAATTTATCGTTATTTATATGCAAATATTTCGAAAATGAGAAAAGCTACAACCCTTGAATTATTGTTTGTTTTTTTTATTACTACATGAAATTGCGCACATTTTCTGTTTTTATTCTACATGAAATTGCGCACATTTTCTTATATAAAACCGTATGAAACAGCTAATATGAAACTGAGCAAATGTTACGAGAATGCGACATAAGCATTTAAGAAATTTGCGGTGGAGAATCCGCACGCGGAGGGAAGGAAAAATTGTGATTTATATGCAAATATTCCAACATGAAAAAAGCTACGACCAGGATTATTTTATGTTGTATTTTACGTGAAATTATGCACATTTTCATATGTACAACTCTATGAAATGGCTAATATGAAACTGAGCAGATATTACAAGAATGCGATGTAAGCATTTCGTAGATTTGCGGCGGAGAATCCGTGTGCAGAGTAAAGGAAAAAGTTTTTTCATAAATTCACCATAATTCAAAATATTGTGCTGAGAGACTTCCAATTTGTTTCAAAATGAAGATAAATGATTGAATATTACTAGACTGTAGGAGTTTTAGCTTACAATTGCGTTTTTCGACCATTTCGGTTGAGTCAAATTTGACCAAACTTTGATTTTGTTCTATTTATCGTGATTTATATGCAAATATTCCAAAAATGAAAAAAGCTACAACCATGAATTATTTATTGTCTCATCGCAATTGAAGACTTGTTGGGGGAGGTATTTCTCGGAATCCACGAGCCTTTTAAACACTCTTATGTAAGCCTCTGCTGCCTTCGTATCTGAGCTCGCAGCCCCACCATGCCGAACAACACTGTGGATGCCAATCCTTCTCTTAAAATTCTCGGACCAACCATGGCTCGCCTTAGAAGTGTCTTTTCACTGTCCGCTGAAGTGCCTTGCTGTTTTTTACTTAATTCATCGTAGATCTTACGAGCCTTTTTGCAAATAATGCTCTCACTTGAGGAATCTCCTGCCAGCTGCTTTTCGTTTATCCAAACCATGAGCAAATTTTCTCTGTCGCCGAGAATATGAGGCCGTTGGTGGTCAGGGATTCAGCCATGCAAATGAATGTCTGGAGTTCTACCTGTGGCAGGAGTCCTAGCACCCTGCTGGCCTGGCGCTCCTGAATATCTGGCATTGTTTGGTAGTCGTTTTAGTCGTTCACTGCTGATCTTTGAGCAGCGGTATGGGAGGAGAAACGTTTTTTGAGTAATATTAAAGTTAGGTTTCTCTTTTCCTATATGGAGGGCTTCCAGGAGGCACAAACATTGGGGATCAATAGTTTGGTCAATAATCTCAATATTAGGTATAATATTGCTCTTTGTTATTCTGGGGTGATTATAAATGGCGTTTTCTTGGGCGTAGCAAGAGATTAACTTGGAGAATCACATGGTGGTCATGTCGATGTATTTGCTGAGGCAGCCTTAGACATGGGCACATGTACTGTCGTGAGGCGACTTTTGAGCACGAGAAATGAGCGCCGACAATTTAGCGCAAGACAGTTGAGCACAGTAACATTTGGGCGCCGACATTTGAGCGACAAAAATTTTTATTTATTACAAGTAAATACTTTAAATTATCTCAAAACAGTTTATAAAAGGGAATAAAATTACTGTTTTAATCTTCATTACATGTAAATACTTTAAATTATCTCAAAACAATTTATAAAAGGGATCAAAATTACTGTTTTAATCTTTATTACACGTAAATACTTTAAATTATCTCAAAACAGTTATAAAAGGGAACAAAATTACTGTTTTAATTTTTATTTTTTATGACATGCAAAAATTATATCTAAACAAAATAATGTAAAAAACAGATATATAACGGCTTAAATTTATGTTTACTACACGTAAAATACTTTTAAAATATATCAAAGCATCTCTTCTTCTTCCTCTCCTGCAAGGTCTTCCTATCCAAGTGTCTTCAAAGTAAAAGACTAACTCATCTAGCTCGTCAGGAATTACATCATGTAAAGATTCAAATACATTTATTATATCATTGGGAGGAACGAATGCCAAGGCCACTAGCATTTTTTAGTATTGCCGTATTTCTTCCCTGGTATAGTATAAATTAGTCAAACCTAAATCCTGAATTTTTCTCCAAACGGCTTGGGATAAATGGAAGAAACTTCCAAAGACCTCAGCATTTCTGAAGACAGAAAGAAAAGATTTATGAAATGCTTTCTTGTAGTCACACAAAATGGAAGATGGAGCAATCACATTATTCATGCAAAGTAGTTGTATCAGAGCACGGTTATATGCATCCTCTAACTTCGTATAATATATTTTGCTTTCCTTTGGACAATGTTATTTTCTCCATCTCGTGGGTTCTCTGAACCGAAATAAATCAAAACTTATTTTCCTTTTAAAAGGCTTTGTTGAATTTTCCTAAACTCAGATATTCTGAAAAATGTAAAGACTGATTTTAACGAAAATAACCAAACTACTATAATAGTCAAACAACAAATAAACAGCGTTGTCAACTATTCCTAGACCAACAGAATTTGAAAAATGCAACGAGCTGATTTTAACGATAATAACCAAATGATTGTAATAGTCAAACAATAAATAAACAGCGTTGTTTGCTTTTACTAAACGGATATATATGTGTATATATATATATATATATATATATATATATATATATATATATATATATATATATATATATATATATATATATATATGTGTGTGTGTGCGCTAAACATTTTGTCTCTGAAGTTCTTAGTTTCCTTTCATACCTATTTTGAAAATACTGCGCTCAAATGTCGGCGCCCAAATAATGTTACTGCGCTCATTTGTCTTGCGCTCAAAAGTCGGTGAAATATGTACTGAAGACCTCGTTAGTCTTCTTCAAGGGATCCTGCAGGGGGCTGCTGGGTTGTTCCACATAACCAGGCTGCTCATCTTCTTCTTATATGATTAATATTTGCCAGTTACACAGAAACATTGTTGAGCTAGAGAAGCAGGTTATGTAAAAATAGAAAAGACAATCTCTATATAAAATCAACTCTCTTAATTCTGCCATTATCTTTAACAGAATTATGTTTAATAATATTATTATTATTATTATTCAGGAAGAAGAACTTCATGAATACTGGTTTTATTGAAAATAATGGCTATTTCAGCCACTTATTTTGTATAGAAGGTTCTCTATTCTTATTACTGACCTTTCTTCTGCACTCAAATAGACTGTTAAAATGCCAAATGGTGGATTCATGTCAAAAACGTGGTATTTGTCAAATTTAATATATACAAAATGCAGCACAAATGGGATCTTAAGCCTAATTGACAGAAGATACTAAATGGTTCATTCTGGATTCCTCCTCCTTCTTCTTGTGGGAGTCACACAGTATATATAGTTTGTTGCACAGCATAGGATCCATAGTGCTGAATTCTGATTGGCTATCTGGCTGAGCTGCTGATCCCCTGTTGGCAGATACCTCAAGATCAGAGGTGGGTCTGATACAGATGCTGCAGAAGTCACTCAGACCATTGTAAGGGAAGGGCGCCTCTCTGTGCAGGATTCTGATTGTTAGGAGGAGACAGTTGCATGACATCAGTACTTGCTGAATTGTCATTGGCTAGTTGCTATTGCGTGACTTTTTGCCTGGAGTAGTCTGGTGTTTCTTGTTTAGTGGGTGTATTCTGTGTGATATTGTTTACTTATACCATGTCATTTTGGTTTGTCCTTCTCCTTATGCTAGTATGGAGTAGGAAGGCTGCCTCTTGGGTAATATTCGGAGAGGATTTCTTATCAAGGGTGAGGATGGCTTCCAGCAAGCGTGGTCTTTCTGGGTCTGGGGCATTGCCAAAGATGGTGGTGTTGATAATGCTGTCGAGAGATGGAATGTAATTGTGACAAGTGAGGGCATGGTTCTTGATAGCCGCCCTCTTGTACGTGACATGAAATCCTCTTTGCGAGCCGCATAGTAGTCATACCAATTTATGATCCGGACATATATTGGCATGAATATTATGTGGGTCGCAAAGAGGATTTCATGTCAGTACAAGAGGATGCTATCAAGAACCATGCCCTCACCTGTCACAATTACACATCATCCCATGACATTATCAACAACACCACCATCATTTGCAATGCCCCAGACCCAGGAAGACTACGCTTGCTGGAAGCCATCCTCATCCTTGACAAGACACCCTCTTTGAATACTACTCAGGAGGCCTTCCAACTCCTTGCCAGCATATAGAGAAGCCCAAACCAAGACGATATGGTATTACTAAATAATACCACATTCTGGATATGGCCATCAAACAAGACACCCTAGATCAAGAAACAATAGACTACACCAGGCATAACATCATGTAATAGCAATTAGCCAAAGACAATTTGGCAAGTAGTGGTCATGCAACTGCCTCTTCCAACCAATCAGAATCTTCTAGAGAGAGGCACCCTTCCTTTACGACAGTTTGAGCAACTTCTACATAGGACCCACCTCTGATCTTGAGGCACCCACCAACAGGGGATCAACAACAGAGCCAGTTACCAATCAGAATTCGTTGCTATAAGGGCCCCAAGCTGTGCAACAGACTATATGTACTGTAGGACTTCCGCAAGAATTTCAGTCCAACAACACCCACCCAATGATGTCCTGTGTTTAAGGACGAAAAATTGGTAAGAAGGAGAGAGAAAGAGGGGAGCGGATGCCCCTGAGCAAAAGGATTCCAGTTTTAGTATCTTCTGTTGATTAGGCTTAAGATCCAAGGCTTAAGATCCAATTTGTATCGCATTTTGCTTAATATATTCAATTTAACAAATACCACTTTTTTAACATGAATCCCCCATTTGCCATTTTAATAGCCAATTTGAAAACAGAAGGAGTCATTAATAAGTATAATAGAGAAACTTGTAACAAAATAAATGCGGCTGAAATAGCCATTATTTCAATGAAACTTGTATTTTTTTTTCGACTAGGTGGTATTTACAATGTGGGGTTCCGGGTTGCATCTTGCCTCCTTAGGAGTCCATCACTTTTCTTACTATGTGCGCCGTTTCTAGGATCTCACACTTTTGCACGAGTCCTGGAGCTACTTCAGCCTCTAGTTTTTCTAGATACCTTTTTCAGGGATCTTGGGATCGTGCCTAGTGCTCTTATGATTATGGGTACGATTTCCACTGGTATATCCCATATCCTTCTTATTTCTATTTTCAGATCTTGATACTTATCCATTTTTTCCCTCTCTTTCTCTTCAACTCTGGTGTACCCTGGTATTGCGACATCGAGTGATACTTTCTTCTTGACTGAGAGAGAGAGAGAGAGAGATATTTGTGTTCTGTCATGTTGATGGCCATTACCAAACACCTGCCTTTTAAGTTCCTGCCCTCGCCATACTGGTCATCTTTAAAGTTTTTGATGTGTTTCCATCCATCATTGTATGAAAGCCAAGTGAGATTCAATTTTTACACTTATATTGAGCATATGTTTCTCGTATCTGCTTATACAGGTCCTGATGTTTACATTCCATTTGTATACATAATGGAGTAGGTGGGCAAGTGTATTCACGTCACAAAACTTTTACCTGTCATTTTGATAAGGTGTATCTGAAGAAATGAAAAGATGAATGATGTAAGGAAGAGTATAAGAAAAGTTACATGTATTTTAATATGGGAAAAGTTGTTAACTAATCTCAAAAATAGAAATGTGAACAACGTGTTTATGAAGAAGTCACTTACTCAGTTGGGATAATTAGATTTACTGGATTGGACCCATTTTTGTGTCAGTACTATGAGAGTTCATTTTTTTATTATTATTATTATCATGCCTCTTCTTATATCTGTTATTATTTCTTCTTTCCCATATCATTATGTGAATTGTTGTTCTCATATCATTATGTAGATTTTTGTTCTTGTAATCATTGCGTCTTTTTATCGCATCCCCACCTGTACAAATGCGCTCCACGCAACGGGCTGGGTCAGGTAAGAGACTGAGGGGAGTTAGTTACATCACCTAGTTCACAGGAGGTTGGCAGCGCCTCAGTGGCAGGATCAGTATGGTCTTGGGCTGCCACCTCAGTGGCCACGAGTTCAATTTTTGGGCATTCCGTTTAGGGGTTAGGAGTGTGTATTTCTGGTGATAGAAGTTCACTCTTGATGTGGTTTGGAAGTCACATAAAGCCGTAGGTCCCATTGCTGAATAAACACTGGTTCTCTGCAACGTAAAAATGCCGTACAAAAAACAAAAAGAACCAAAAACATAGGAGGTCGAAACTTTTTGAGATGAAGTTTTGGGTGAAAGAGAGCATGGGAATGAATGTGAAAATGTCCAGATTTGATGCATGAAAGAGAGATATTGAGAGGGAGAGATTCAAGTTCTATCATGTTGAAACATAACAGGCATCTGTCTTCTCTTTTAATGTGAGATACTGCTTGTATACACACACCACGTTCCTTTGTGTAGTACGTAATGGGCCAGACATCCAACATTCCTTTTGTATCTATAAAACTCGCCTGTCATTTTGGTAAGGAGTATTTGAAGAAATTAAAAGATGAATTATGTAAGGAAGAGTATAAGAAAAGTTACCTGTATTTTAACCCTTAAACGCCAAAACAGTATTTTGAAAATCGTCTCCCGTATGCCGACGGGGTTCGGGAGCGAGCGCCGAAGCTGATGTTCCCCCCCAAAAAAAAATCACAGCACGCTTAGTTTTCAAGATTAAGAGTTCATTTTTGGCTCCTTTTTTGTCATTGCCTGAAGTTTAGTATGCAACCATCAGAAATGAAAAAATATATCAATCATATATAAATGTGGGATATATGACAGCGCAAAAAAAAATTCATATATAATTGTATACAAATCGCACTATGAGCTAAACGGTTAAAGCTAACAAGTTAATTTTTGTTGTTGTAGTGTACACTAAATTGCAATCATTTTGGTATCTAACACATTGTAAAATGATCAAAGCAACACAAAGAAAATATTATAACAAAGTGATGCATAAATTCTTAACGAATGGGCGTAAATTTTTTATTTATTTATTTTTTTTCTCAAACACCATAAATCAAAATATTGTGCTAGAGACTTCCAATTTGTTTAGAGTTTTAGATTACAATTGCATTTTTCGTCCATTTCGGTCGAGTTAATGTTGACCGAATGTCGAATTTTTTAATTTATCTTTATTTATATGCAAATATTTCGTAAATGAGAAAAGCTACAACCTTGAATTATTGTTTGTTTTATTCTACATGAATTTGCGCACATTTTCTTATATAAAACTGTATGAAACGGCTAATATGAAACTGAGCAAATGTTACGAGAATGCGACGTAAACATTTCAGAGATTTGCGGCGGAGAATCTGCATGCGGAGGGAAGGAAAAAGTTTTCTTTTTAATTCACCATAAATCGAAGTATAGGGTTAGAGACTTCCAATTTGTTTTAAAATGAAGATAAATGATTGAATATTACTAGACTGTAAGAGTTCTAGCTTACAATTGCGTATTTCGACCATTTCGGTCGAGTCAAAGTTGACCGAACATTGAATTTTTCTATTGATCGTGATTTATATGCAAATATTCCAAACATGAAAAAAGCTACGACCATGAATTATTTTTTGTTGTATTTTACGTGAAATTGTGCACATTTTCATACTAAATACAACTCTATGAAACGGCTAATATGAAACTGAGCAAATATTACAAGAATGCGATGTAAGCGTTTCAGAGATTTGCTGCGGAGAATCCGTGTGCGGAGTAAAGGAAAAAGTTTTTTCATAAATTCACCATAATTCAAAATATTGTGCCGAGAGACTTCCAATTTGTTTCAAAATGAAGATAAATGATTGAATATTACAAGACTGTAGGTGTTTTAGCTTACAATTGCGTTTTTTTACCATTTCGGTTGAGTCAAAGTTGGCCAAACGTTGATTTTGTTCTATATATCGTGATTTATATGCAAATATTCCAAAAATGAAAAAAGCTACAACCATGAATTATTTATTGTCTCATCGCAATTGAAAACTTGTTGGGGGAGGTATTTCTCGGAATCCACGAGCCTTTTAAACTCTTATGTAAGCCTCTGCTGCCTTCGTATCTGAGCTCGCAGCCTCACCATGCCGAACAACACTGTGGATGCCAATCCTTCTCTTAAAATTCTCGGACCAGCCATGGCTTGCCTTAAAAGTGTCTTTTTCACTGTCCGCTGATGTGCCTTGCTGTTTTTTACTTAATTCATCGTAGATCTTACAAGCCTTTTCGCAAATGATGCTCTCACTTGAGGAATCTCCTGCCAGCTGCTTTTCGTTTATCCAAACCATGAGCAAATTTTCTACGTCGCCGAGAATATGAGGCCGTTGTTTCGTCAATACTGTGACACCCTTCGATACTTTACTGGCTTTAATTTCTTCATTTTTCTTCAAAATAGAGCAGATCGTTGATTGCGACCACTTGTAGAATGCTGCAATGTCTTTCACGCGCTCACCTTTATCATGCTTTTGGATAATTTCCTTCTTCATTTCGACCATAATCATCTCCTCCTTTCTCGTGCTTTTCTTCTTGCTGCTTCCCTTCGTCTACTTGGGAGCCATTGTCTTCAGTATTTGATTAATAATAATGTATAAGCACTATCACGGAAACACAACACATGCAGAAATCACTAAGCAAATTTGAGAGCATATCACGGACAAATGCGTTCAATCTTACCACAGCGAGATAGTGTAAAGAGTTATGGTTTGAAAAGGGATGCGTGGGAGGAAGTCACGTGACCCTCATTAAGTTTTGGCCCAAAAAAATGCGTTCGCAGATCCCACGCTCATCCGATGTAAACAATGCAGGCGGCCCCTCATGAGGGAAATTCGCACATTCGTATTCCAAGCGAAATTCAGATTCCAGAATGAGGGCGTCACTTCATAAGTTAGAAAATTTGTATACTAATTGGTTTGTAACCCGAAGTATTACTGTATATATAAAATCAACTCTCATCGTTTTGCCATGCTCTCTAACAGTATTTGCTTAAAAGAGGGTCGTTTACCAAAATAATACTTTTGAATAAAATCGGAGAATTCCGTGAAGTAATCTTATACATATACATATTAACTTTTTTTATTTTTTTATTACTCCCTTCTCTGGCTCAGTGATATGAATAATTGGCCAATATTCATATTGGGAGAAATATAAATAATGCTGAATGTCGCATTTCATTTAGAATAAAGAGTTTGCTGTCAATGGTGGTAGTATCAATATACTGATGTACGAGAGTAGCGGATCTCGGGTTCAGGTTAGGCGGGGTTGTTGTCGGTGTTGGTATTATTCCATAAGTGAGGTCAGTGTCAGGTCGGGGTTGTCTCTGGTGTACAGCTGGTATTATTGCTGGTGTAGCTGTCTTATTTCTATGCTTCTACCTTCTCGTAGGTCGTCATCTTGGCTGGTCAGCAGTAGAAGTGAAGAGATCATGTCAGCATGCCGGTATTTATAGATGCTCGAATCCTAGAGCTGATTTCTGATTGGTCAAGTGCATCTTGGGCGAAATCGGTATCTCGCATTGGTGGTCGCAGGGATTCAGCCATGCAAGTGAATGTCTGGAGTTCTACCTGTGGCAGGAGTCTTAGCACCCTGCTGGCGTGAATATCTGGCATTGTTTGGTAGTCGTTCACTGCTGATCTTTGGGCGGCGGTATGGGAGGAGAAACTTTTTTTGAGTAATATTAAAGTTAGGTTTCTCTTTTCCTATATGGAGGGCTTCCAGGAGGCGCAAACATTGGGGATCAATAGTTTGGTCAATAATCTCAATATTAGGTATAATATCGCTCCTTGTTATCCCTTAAACGCCGACTGGACGTATTTTACGTCAACATTTTTTGTCTCGGGTGCCGACTGGACATATTTTACGTCTATATACAAAAGTTTTTTTTACATTTGCAGAAAAATACTTATAGGCCTACCAGCTTACCAGCCTAAAACTTTTGAATCACGCGCCTTGGGGGATGCTGGGAGTTCACGGATCAAGGCCTTGTTTTGTTTTGAAGCGTGACCCAAGTGCGCATGCGCGATATCCCTTCTTCTCGCTCCAGCCAGCATCAGTAGCGCATCATCCGAGAGCAATCTTTCGTCAGAAGCATGTTTTTCTGGACTTGTGAGAGACTTAGAGCATTTGTGTTGCTACAGGACATTCCTAGATATGTCTCAACGACGTGTGGAGCGCGAAAGGCACGTTTTACCCGTCGGAAGGGATCGTGTAAGGCGAGTTTTGGACCTGGATGCTGGCGAGGGGCGAAGCACCCAGCATGACCCCGCGCCTCAAGGCCGTTCTGTGCGGCCACGTGTGGCTGAAAGTGTTTTAGGAACAGAGCGTATGCCTTTGGTTACCCCTAGGAAGCATGTGAGCGTCCTTAGGGGCATTCGTAAGCATTTGGGAGGCCTCCAACCAAGGGACATAGATGAATATCTATCAGAGCTTGATCGGGAACATGTCGCAAGTCCTCATTTTGATGGCGGATGGTCATCGAGTGATGAGGACATCAGTCCCGATGAAAGTGAGGATGAATATATGCCCCCAATGTCCGTTCGAGGCTCACATCCCGAAAGTGAGCTCGAATTCAGTGGGTTCAGTGCTTACGAGGGGGAATCTGAGGAGGGGGGAGGATGGGGATACCGGGTCAAGTTTTATCGCAGAGGACGATACAGAAAGTGAAGGCCTAAGTGAGGGTGATGGGCCAATGGGGGAGGGTAGAGTGCAATATCGTGCCCGCACCCGTGTGCGTGTGCGCGCACGGGCACGTAGAAGGTCGGCTCGTCGCGCCAGCCAAGGTGAAGGTCGGTCCTCGGAGAGTGACGAGGGGTGGACGGAGGACCCCACCCCTCCTTACATGCACCCCTTCATGGCAACCCTTGGGATCACCGTACCAGTACCCCTGACTGTTTTGGGGTTCATCCAGCTTTTCCGGACGCGGGAATTACTGGAATACCTGGTACACGAGACGGTGGACTACGCTCGGTACTGCCGGTATGAGCTGAGGACGACCTTGTCGTATTACTGGCGGGGTTGCAACATCATTGACATGGCGCATTTTTTGGGGCTGCACATTTATTTTGGTATGACACCTGCTTCCGACGTCAGGCAATATTGGAGGAGAAATTATTTTTTATATATGCCTAATGTGCCTGGCGTTATGTCCCGTGATAATTTCCTGGCGTTGGACAGGTACTTAAACGCCTTCAACTGAAGGGCCATACCCCATAATAACAGTGACCGCCTCATTTTATGCGCCCAGTGTTGGATTATATCCGTGATTGGTGTAGTAATCTCGTGATTCCTGGAAAGAACCTGTCTTTGGATGAGGGGATGATGCCTTACAAAGGACGTCATAGTATAAAAGTGTATTAACCCCAAGAAGCCAAAGAAATATGGTGTGAAATTCTTTCTTATTACCGAGGCCAACACTGGATACGTTGTGGACTTTTCAGTGTATTCCGGGGTCTTCTCCACGCTGCGTGACACTGTATTCAATCTTGTGGGACGTTTCCGTAACCAGGGATATCACCTGTTTATGGATAATTATTTTAACTCTGTATCCCTGGCCCAGGAACTGTATGAAGCAGGTGTTCACGTCAGTGGTACCCTTCGGTTGGTGCGTGGGGCCCCTAATGTCCTCAAGAGGTTCGCTAGTCATCTGCAACACCTGGCAAGAAGAGAAACAGAGTGGCGGCAGAAGGGCGCTGTCTTCGTCATCTGTTGGAACGGTGTCCGACTTGTCCCCATGATTACGACGAGTCATGAACCCATCCAAGAAGAGATCGTACAGCAGAAGACGACACGTCGACAGGGCCGAGTTGTTTGAAAAGTTTCGTATTGAGCGGCCTACCGTCATTGGGCACTACAACAGGCACATGGGAGGAGTTGATCTCTTTGATCAGCTCATCCAGTATTATCCCTTCGCCAGGAGAACCAGAAGGTGGACACAGAAGCTCCTCAAATACATCCTTCAGTTGGCCCTCCAAAATGCCTACACACTGTACTGTGGGTACCGCGGTGACAATCTTCCGAGGTTGACCCACATACAGTTCCTAGAGGTAGCCGGGAATGCCCTCATCAACTTCGATCCCGATGAGTGGCCTTCCATAACTGACCCCCTGCCCCGAGCTGCAGATCTGCCTCTAGAGGAAAGGGCAGACAGGAGGGCCAACTTCGCTCGACCTGCCGCCGCCCCTGCTGACGACACTCCTCTTGCTGCCGCTGCCCCTGCTGACGACGCCCCTCTTGCTGCCGGCCCCACCATCACCGCTTCTCGTCGGGTAGTGGACCCTGTGTGTCGGCTGCAGCCAGGGGATCACATACTGGAGGCCTTACAAGGGTGAAGGCAGAAACGGTGCCGGGTGTGCCATATGAATGGCAGAAGGAGAGACACCCGGTTCTTCTGTCGTTTCTGCAAAGTTGCTCTTTGCAGGATAGGGGAGTGTGACCGAAAGTACCACACTAAGGTCATGTATTGGAGCGCGCCCCCTAAACCGACAGTGGAGGGCGCACAGGGCCGCCGGGTCCATCAGCAGTTAAGGCGCGCGTCTCCCTCCTCCACCTTTACCTCGTCATGTCGAGTGGAAAAAAATGCAAGACTCTTCAATGGAGGAGGGAGAAAACAAGAATAGAACGAAGTCAGGATTACGAGTGAGTATTCTGCATTTATTTTATATTTATTTTTATATTTATTAAAAAATTTTTATATATCCGTATTTATGCATGATAAAATAATAATAAGACATTTCATTGTATGCGAAAAGAGAAGTGTCACCTGCATTCCTTTTATTTATGTAATTGTACCAGAATCGAAGAATGTAATATATATATTTTACGTATAAAATATATATATTATAAATAGTTTTTTTTTTGGGGTAAGCAAATTACTTAGTCTAGTAATATTCAATCATTTACCTTCACTTTAAAACAAATCGCAAGTCTCTAGAACAATATCTCTATTTATGGTGAATATTTGAAAAAAATATTTTTATTCCCTCCGCGCGCCGATTCTCGGCAGCGAATCTCCGAAATGCGTAGGTCACATTCTCCTAATATTTGTGCCTTTTCATATTACGCTTATTTTAGAGTTTTATATGTGGAAATGTGCGCAAAAACATGCACAATATACAAAAAATATTGGAAGGCTGTAGCATTTCTCATTTTTGAAATATTTGCATATAAAGTACGATAAGTACGAAAAAAACTACGATCGGGCAACTTTGACTCAACCGAAATGGTCAGAAAACGCATTTGTAACATAAAAATCTTACAATCTAGTAATATTCAATCATTTATCTTCACTTTAAAACAAATTGCAAGTCTCTAGACCAATATCTCGATTTATGGTGAATTTTTGAAAAAAATATTTTTTTCCCTCCGCACGCTGATTCTCGGCCGAAAATCTCTGAAACGTGTAGAGCACATTCTCCTAATATTTGTGCCTTTTCATATTACGCTTTTTTTTAGAGTTTTATATATGAAAATGTGAGGAAAAACATGCACAATATAAAAAAAAATATTGGAAGGTTGTAGCATTTCTCATTTTTGAAATATTTGCATATAAAGTACGAAAAAAACTACTATCGGTCAACTTTGACTCAACCGAAAAGGTCAAAATACGCATTTGTACCATAAAAATCTTAGTCTAGTAATATTCAATCATTTATCGTCACTTAAAACAAATTGCAAGTCTCTAGAACAATATCTCTATTTATGGTGAATATTTGAAAAAAATATTTTTATTCCGTCCGCGCTCCGATTCTCGGCCGAAAATCTCCGAAACGAGTAGGTCACATTCTCCTAATATTTGTGCCTTTTCATATTACGCTTTTTTTTAGAGTTTTATATATGAAAATGTGCGCAAAAAAATCCATAATATAACAAAAATTATTGGAAGGTTGTAGCATTTCTCATTTTTTTTATATTTGCATATAAAAAAAAAATTTAAACAAAAATTTGACATTCGGTCAACTCTAACTCGTCCGTAATGGTCGAAAACTGCATTTGTAAGCTAAAACTCTTACATTATCGTAATATTCCATCATTTACCTTCATTTTGAAACAAATTGCAAGTCTCTATAACAAAATTTAGATTTATGGTGAATTTTTAAAATTATTTTTTTACGTCTGCGCTACGAATTCATGCATCATTTTGTGATAATATTTTTGTGTTGCTTTTATCGTTTTACAATGTGTTATATACCAAAATGATTGCAATTTAGTGCACATTACAAAAAAAAAAATAACTTGTTATCTAACCGTTTTGCGCACAGCGCGATTTGAATACAATTATATATGAAATTTCGTTTTTGCACTATCATATATCGCATTATTTATATATGATAATGATAATTTTTTTCATTTCTGATGGTTGCATACTAAACTTCAAGCAATGGCAAAAAAACGAGCCAAAAATGAACTCTTAATCTTGAAAACTAAGCGCGCTGTGAGTTTTTGAAAAATATATTTTTTCTGCTTCCGCGCTCACTCTCGAACCCCTCTGGCATACGGGAGTCATTTTTTTTATTTACCACTCCCGCGTAAGATGGTTATTCTGGTGTGATTATAATTGGCTTTTTCTTGGGCGTAGCAAGAGATTAACTTGGAGAATCACTTGGTGGTCATGTCGATGTATTTGCTGAGGCAGCCTTAGACATGGGCACATATACTGTCGTGAGGCGATTTTGAGCACAGAACAAATGAGCGCCGACAATTTAGCGCAAGACAATCGAGCACAGTAACATTTGAGCGACAATTTTTATTTATTACACGTAAATACTTTAAATTATCTCAAAACAGTTTATAAAAGGGAATAAAATTATTTTTAATCTTCATACATGTAAATACTTTAAATTATCTCAAAACTATTTATAAAAGGGATCAAAATTACTGTTTTAATCTTTATTACTCATAAATACTTTAAATGGTCTCAAAACAGTTATAAAAGGGAACAAAAAGGGATTTTGACGAAGGAAAAATCTATTTCTGGGCAAGGGTTCGTGTCGCCCAGTGAAATAATCCCTTAAGTTCATTATTTCTAGGTAAATGACACTAACATTACCAGAGAAAAAGAAAAATAGGGGGATGTCAGAGTAACTGACTCGCTCACCCAAAATAAAGATAGGGTTTCGGTATGGTATTAGGGCGAGTGAGACCACTACCACGAACCTCTTGTCAATTAGAATACTCCTTCACCAAAATCCTCTCCCTGAGAGAGCTGATACACGGTCGGCGCCAACAACTACTACTACACACCCTCCCACGCCGACCGCAGCGCTTCTCGTGGCCATCCTTGAAGTTAGAGGCCAATCTTGGGCGCAAGGGTGGGAGAAACATGGGGGGGGGGGGGGATTTCACTGGGCGACACGAACCCTTGCCCAGAAATAGATTTTTCCTTCGTCAAAATCCCTTTTCTGGGCTCAGTTCGTGTCGCTTCATGAAATAGTACCAGAGAATTAGCACAAGATTTGGAAGAATAAAATGGGGTCTCAATAAAACGAAAAGAAAATAAAATAAATGAATATAATCTAGTTTAAATATTTACAAAGTTATCATAACTATGGGTTAGCTTAATCTAATGTAACAAATGTTAGTTTAGAACATAAAATTGGACTTAGAAGTACACTTAAACTAACTTATGATAACTTGAACTAGATTGTATGAGGCAGTATGTACAAGTGAGACACTCTAGCATAAAAATAAGAGAGGATAACTCTCTACAGTTCTTAAGTCATATGAATGAGTATCTTATAATACATATGAGTGTGCCTCCCTAGCAAAAAAATAAGGGAGGACAACACCAAACGATCACAGTTAGTAACAATATTTACAAGTGTGGGTGCCCTAGCATAAAAATAAGGGGCACATCACTATATGTAGCCTTCTTAGGCAGCTAAGGCTCAAAACACAATTGAACCTGATGGTAAGGTTAGGGGAAATGTTAGTGAGGCAGGTAGAAAGGAGATCTGGATCTTCGACTACGACTACTGGACAGTGTCAGGGGAAACTGTTTCCCGCTGCCACTGCCGGAAATTTAAGAGATTCCAAGGACTTTAAGTAGTGACGCTTAAAACTGTCGGCGATTTCCAGTCCGTGTACTTCTTTAAGTCACCGAAATTCATATGCTGGAAGTAATTAATAGAGGTGGCCACTGCCCTGATGTCATGGGCTCTAGGGAATGAATCAGGGTTAGCTTGTTTAATAAAATACAGGATTTGTTGTCTAATCCCTTTTATTGAAATAGTGCCACCTTTCTCCCTCATAAAGAGGGGGCCTGAGGATCAAGATGATGTCCTGGACAAAGAGAAGGGTCTTGTGGAAGAGGGGAGGACCTTCCAAGGGGCCCATCTCATTAAGGGATCCTCATTCTTTGCCAAAAATCTACGATCTGGAGATAATAGGACTTCTCCTGAGGGGAGAAATTCTATATGTCCAGATGCTCTGGAAAGAGCCGACAGTTCTGATATTCTGGCTCCTGAGGCCAGGCTTAATAAAAATAATGTTTTCCTTAATAACATTATATAGTTGCATGAATCATTGTCAGTATCTGAAGCCTGTTTGAGAACGTCATTCAAGAACCATGAAATTGAGCTCGGCCTTTCTGAAGGTCTGAGCCTAGCACAGGCTTTAGGAATAGACGAAAAGTAGGAGTCTGTTAAGTCTATCTTAAAACCAAACTGGAAGATTTTCTTTAAAGCTGACTTATTAGTGGTAATAGTGCTAGCTGCTAGACCCTTTTCAAACAGGGATCTGGAGAAGGATATAGCTAGATTAACTGTCATGGTTCGAGCGTTTGTTTCCTTCAGGAAATTTGCCAGTTTCTTAACAGCAGCATCGTATTGGCGTAAAGTTGATTCCCTCTTATCCGAGTCTAAGGAAAGGATATTCTGGGGATCAATATTTGCATCTCTCTTTGCCGCAAACTTCATGAAGTCCATAAAGTTAGGGTTTTGAGAGTTCCTGAGGAAGCGAACACAGTCCTCATTTGTACTGACGGAGACAGTTTGGGATTGGGGATCCGTCGAGGTCGGAGACCAAGTTCCCGGAGGAGAGGATACCAATTGCCCTTGGGCCAATCCGGAGCTACTAGAGCTACCTGTCCCTTGAATGTCCTGAGTTTGCTCAGGACTTTCAACAGAAGATTCACTGGAGGAAAGATGTATATCTTCCTCCATTGATTCCAGTCTATGGACATGGCGTCTGTGGCGTAAGCCCGAGGGTCCAGGTTGGGGCCACATAGCAACGGAGCTTGTGATGCGAAAAGATCCACCTGGAGACCTGGGACCCTTTGGCAAATCCACAGGAATGAGCGCCTGTCCAGGGACCACTCCGATTCTAGAGGAATTGATAGAGACAGGGCGTCTGCTATCACGTTCCTTACTCCCGCTAGATGAGTGGAGGATAGATGCCATTTGTACTTGGTTGCTAGAGAGAAAACGGCTATCATGACGTGGTTCACATGCCTTGATTTGGATCCTCCCCTGTTGATGCAGTGTACCACTACTGCGCTGTCCAAAACCAGTTTTATATGGGAATTCTTGGCTGGTAGAAGCCTCTTCAGAGTGAGGAATACTGCCATGGCTTCCAATACGTTTATGTGAAGCCGGCGCAACTGATGACCAAGTCCCTTGAACTTTCTTGAATTGGGAGTATCCTCCCCACCCGCTTAGTGAGGCGTCCGTATGGATAACCAACGCCGGAGGAGGGAACTGGAGAGTAACTGATTTGGACAGATTCTTGGACTCCGCCCAGGGGCGGAGACGTTTGCGAAGAATCGGCGGAATTACTGACAACTTGTTTCGAGATTTGACATTTGCTCTTGAGCGCCAAACTCGATTTATATCTTAAAGCTTTGCTTTCAACAGAACGTCTGTGACTGACGCAAACTGGAGGGAACCTAGGATCCCTTCCTGGTTTCTCCTTGACATTTGTTTGCATTTGAGGAATTGTTTTATTGACTTGGCTATTTCTTTCTTTTTGACCAATGGAATTGACAGTGTGGGGGAGTTCAGGTCCCACTGAAACAGAGACTCCGGCGTTAGCCTGGATTTAGTTTTGTTTATTTGGAACCCCAGATGTTCCAGAAACTGAATTACTTTGTTTGTGGCTTTGAGGCATTCCTCGATGGTTGTTGCCCAAATGAGCCAATCGTCGAGGTACGCTACTACCATTATCCCTTGTGATCTCAATTGTTGGACCACTGAATCTGCTATTTTTGTGAACACCCTGGGGGGCTACGTTCAGCCTGAAGGGCATCACTTTGAAAGAGAATGCCTGGTCTCCCAACCTGAAGCCTAGATATGGGCAGAAGTGTCTCGCGACTGGGATATGATAGTATGCGTTTGTAAGATCGATAGAGGTGGTGATGGCCCCACGGGGAAGTAAGGTCCGCACCTGCGAGATAGTCAGCATTTTGAACTTGTCGCAACGAATGAATAAGTTTAGATGGGACAAGTCTAAGATTCTTTGTTTTGTTGAGCCTTTCTTTGGCACGCTGAACAAGCGTCCTTGAAACTTTAAATGTTTCTCTTGATACTACTCCTTTCTGAAGGAGCTCTTGTGCATACTCTCAATTCCTTTGTTGGTACTTGAAGGAATGTTTTGGATGGAGGGGGACCTTTGATCCAACTCCATCCCAGCCCTTTGGACACAATGCTTTGTGCCCAATTGCTGAATCCCCACCGATGTCGGAAGAGAAACAGCCTCCCTCCTACCTGAGGGTTTTTACTGGATCTGTGCAGGATGTGCTCCGCGGCCTCCACGGAAGTGTCTGCCCCTGTTGGGTGTCTTTCCACCACCCCTCTGTCGAAATGCACCCCTAGCCCTGCTTCCCCTTCCAAACCTGTTGATGGCTTGGAATGTCTGCCCTTCAAAAACAGGATTGAAGGCTGGGGAAACAGCGTAGGAGGTTGAGGGCTGGTTCTTGGACGTCAACAGGAGGATGGGCTGACTCTGGTTCTTTGAAGTCGATGATTGCACGGATTGTGAAACCGGGACTGCTTGAACGAACTGTTGATGCTGTGGAGCCTGGAAGGTTGAAAACTTCTTAGGTTTCTTCAATTTTTTTGAACCAGAGGGGTTACTTAATGGCTTCCTCTTGCCAGTAAGTCCCCAGCGGACCCTAAGGCTCTGGTCGAGCCTGGTCGCTTTGTGATGGATCTCGTTTACCGCAGACTCGGGAAAGAGGTGATCTCCCCAGATAGAGGACAAGAGCAATCTGTTGGGCTCATGCCTTATGGTGGCTTCCTGCAGGACATGTTTCCTGCAGTTTCGCCTCGCTACCACGAAGTCGTACAAATCAGACTGCACGGTCTGCATCTGAGCCTTTGCCAGAAGCCTGAACAGAGGCTCCGTACCATATGTCATGGCGGCAACCTCTGTCATCACTAAGGCATTAAGAGTCCTCCCTAACCTGACCCTTGCGTCGAACTCCGCTTGGATCAGGTTGTCCGGTAGTCTTGGGGGTCTCTCCCCGAACTGTTCAATAGCACAGTCCGGCTTGAGTTTCCCGACCGTGAAAGAAGCTGGAAGGTCAGCCCAGAGATCCTCAGAAGCTGGGAAGAGCAGGGACGTTGGGTTCGACTCCCTCAGCTGAGGAAGAGGCTCGTCTTTCATGGCGGCCTGGATTGTCACATCTGCAATTTTTGTGGTGAAGGGGAGTGGTGCCTCCTCTTCTGCCACAAGGATTGTGAATGGGCTTTTGAATGCCTGAAGTTTGGTGTTGGTACAGTCCCATTCTTCAAGGCACCTTACCCATTCCCTCTGGGCTTGCTCACGACTGTATATTACAGTGTCTTTCGGGATCTTGTCTTCTCTATTTAGAGCTCCCTCCGTCAACCTAGCATACCCCATAAAGGGTGGTTGAAGATTGGCGGGGTGGAACACGAAGTCCTCGATGCGACGAGTTCCACAGTCCGGAATTGAGATCTTTCCATCCTTGAAGGCTGCGAAGGCTGCTACCCTCCAAGGATTGCTCATGGTGAATGGGGGAAGAGAGTCATAATCCGGCATTGAGGTTACTCCGGCGCCTGCCAGAGGAAGAACTGCTGGGGGATGCTCCCTGAGTCCCGCCAGCAAGTTTTCCTGGTTCGTCAGCCGATCCGAGATATTCTGGATCGACTGACAAGATTGTGCAAACGAGGTGGAAATTTGGGCAAGCATCTGATTGAGCTTGTCATTCATCATGGCCCCCAACATGTTGCCCACCTGTTGCATCACCCCTGCTGTAAACGAATCAGTGTCGAAGGGGCCAGAGGTACTGGTCAAAGCAGGGGTCTTCGGACGTGCTCCGGTGGACGTTGAAGGTACCGGCTCGGAGGGAGCGTGGGCCTTCTCTTTAGAGGACTTGCCCCTAGACCCTTTAGAATGCGAAGACGAGGATGACTTCGCTTTTTCTGCTCCGGGATGGTGAGCCGGAGACTTATGAGTGGTTGAGGCCGAAGTCTTCTTAGAAGACAACCTCTCAAGGGTTTTTTGCTCACATTGCCCTTTCACCTTAGGGACAACTGTGGCGGAAGACGTCCTGGCCAGAACTTCCGATTCAGTAAAGCCTTGGAAGGAAGTAGGAGGAGGAACAGGAGATGAAGATCCAGATGCGCCCAAGGGGAAGCCCTTGAGCGCCCAATAAACCTACCTCAACCAACAACTTACCTTCCCCTACCGTCATTGGTTCCACATTGATGTCCAGGGTGGCAACGTCTTCGGTGATCCCCGGGGCTCCCTCTTCCGCCAAGACCTGTGCCACTTGCAGTTGGATGGCAGCGATACACGGAGCTGCTGCTACAGTGTCGACGTAACCGGTCGACTTGCCGCCTGGGAAGATGCGGACAGCCATACTTTTGTCCAAAATGTATGGCTGTCCTTTGGGCGCGTTCTTCCCAAAACCTCCTACCCAGGCTTTCAGGGTAGCCGACGAGGCGTCCTTCACGGCGGTAGCCTGAAATAGAGGGTCATTGTAGTCCTTACAATGAAGCCCTGAAGATATTATTAACACTTATGACTACAAGTCATATTTATACATTTTTACACACTTATCTGACAGTATATACCAAGAACAGAGACAATACCTACGCCGGTATATACTTACTCCGGTAGAAAACTGATCCACTAACTCATAGCAAATGGAGCAGGCTTTATGGTGCCACACAATCAAGTCGTTGTGGCGGACAGCGCAGGGAGCGTGGGTCCGGCAGACCACATGACCGCAAGGGTCCTGCAGGACGGCGTTGCATCCTGCCTCCTGACAGTTGGTAGCCTGTAAGTGAAGAGATACATAAGTATCGGCAGTTACCAACAGGGCTAACCCATTAAGAGAAATGAAGCTCCGCTGCATGCCGGAGTGAAATAATTTTTTGGGCATAATCCTCTCCTGTACTCCGTGTGTGAGAGTCCATAGGACTAGGTAAACTGGCTTGAAATCTCCGGTACACCGGAGCAAAGATTTCCACCAAACCAGATACCTGCTCATACACATATCGTACACCGAGGTGAGGTTACCACAGCGGAGAATGTGAGATTACCCAATAAAATAAAAATAAAACAAAACTCAAACAAAAACGAAACAACAATGTAGGCAGAGCATAGCTCCGCCGTAGAACCCTTCCGCCAACCCACGGAGCACACGGATGGTGAGCGGGTGCTCCGCCAGAAAGGCGAAAGAGACGACAACAATCATATATAGGGGAAGCATGTAAGGCCTCCGTTACCCCCCACCCCACCCCACCCCACCCCACCCCACCCCACCCAAGAGAGCTGGCGGAGCCGGCCATATGGGGAGGGAAGAGGAGAGCCAACCGGAGAGGACCCAATGCAAGCCAGCAGAGTGGCCAACCCGACCTGAACACACAAGGTACCCCCCATAACTCAGAAAACGTGTACAGTCCAACACAGGACCCCCTAAGTCCGGGACTCCCGTATCCCCCCTAGGAAGGGAGGAAGAGGGAAGGGGTGCTCAGAGTGAGCGAGGACTGTCCCTCCCTCCACATGGGAGGAGGGAGAGGGGGGGGGGCGGGGTGCTGAGAGAAGGACCAAGGCGATCAGCTGGCTCGACGCGAGCGCAGGTGGACCACAAGGCGATCGAGACAAACAAAACATAGCCTAGGCTAACTGATCGCCCCCAACATGCAACCCATAATGAATACATTGTAATAAATGTAAGGAAGGAAATCACGAGTGGGAGAAAAAGAGGGACGTCCAGGAGAAGCAGGCTAGGCTCCCCGAAAGGAGACGTGCTAACAACTCGGGAGCTGGCCTCTGCCGATACGTAAAACGGAGGGCGACGGCCAGGATGGCTGGACTAAAGAGCAATATAGCAATTAAATAATAATATTAAAATGCCCACACGTCTAAAAACCTAGACAAAGGGACATGCATGCATGAACACTGAGCTAAGGTATAGGCAAAGGATTTCCGAATAGTACGATGTAAAGCAAAAGAAAGAAAGCAGCAACTTCCGTACCACGTGTAAAATAAAGCATGATAAAGGCATATACACAACAACGGTATAGAAGACCGAAGGAGCAAACCAAAACACGAGGCAAGCCGGCATGGCGCGCCTGGCGCCAGACCAGGATGACCATTAATGAACCTAAAAAATGGATAAAATGGGTCCTGGTTGGCTAAAACTAGTGTATAACCTTTCGGGGTACTTAACTTAGCTGCAGCGATAGCTTGAAGTTCCATCGTAAGCGAAAAGATAATCCAAAGACACACAAAACACAGAGCAATGGAAAACACATGCGTGCGGAAGTTCGCTAACGAAAAGGATGGCCACGAGAGGCGCTGCGGTTGCCGTGGGAGGGTGTGTAGTAGTAGTTGCTGGCGCCGACCGTGTATCAGCTCTCTCAGGGAGGGGGATTTTGGTGAGGAGTATTCTAATTGACAAGAGGTTCGTGGTAGTGGTCTCACTCACCCTAGTACCATACCGACACCCCATTTTTATTTTGGGTGAGCGAGTCAGTTACTCTGACATCCCCCTATTTTTGTTTTTCTCTGGTAATGTTAGTATCATTTACCTAGAAATAATGAACTTAAGGGATTATTTCATAAAGCGACACAAACTGAGCCCAGAAATTAGTTTTAATCTTTATTTTTTATGACATGTAAAAATTATATCTAAACAAAATCATGTAAAAAACAGACATATAACGGCTTAAATTTATATTTATTACACGTAAAATACTTTAAATTATATCAAAGCATCTCTTCTTCTTCCTCTCCTGCGCAAGGTCTTCCTATCCAATTGTCTTCAAAGTAAAAGAGTAACTCATCTAGCTCGTCAGGAATTACATCATGTAAAGATTCAAATACATTTATTATATCATTGGGAGGAACGAATGCCAAGGCCACTAGCATTTTTTAGTATTGCCGTATTTCTTCCCTGGTATAGTATAAATTAGTCAAACCTAAATCCTGAATTTTTCTCCAAACGGCTTGGGATAAATGGAAGAAACTTCCAAAGACCTCAGCATTTCTGAAGACAGAAAGAAAAGATTTATGAAATGCTTTCTTGTAGTCACACAAAATGGAAGATGGAGCAATCTCATTATTCATGCAAAGTAGTTGTATCAGAGCACGGTTATATGCATCCTCTGACTTCGTATAATATATTTTGTTTTCCTTTGGACAATGTTATTTTCTCCATCTCGTGGGTTTTCTGAGCCGAAATAAATCAAAACTAATTTTCCTTTTAAAAGGCTTTGTTGAATTTTCCTAAACTCAGAGATTCTGAAAAATGTAACGACTGGTTTTAACGAAAATAACCAAACAACTATAATAGTCAAACAACAAATAAACAGCGTTGTTAACTATTCCTAGACCCACAGAATTTGAAAAATACAATGAGCTGATTTTGACGATAATAACCAAATGATTGTAATAGTCAAACAATAAATAAACAGCGTTGTTTGCTTTTACTAAACTGATATATATATATATATATATATATATATATATATATATATATATATATATATATATATATATATATATATATATATATATATATATATATATATATATATATATATATATATATATAAATATATATATATATATATATATAATATATATATAATATATATATATATATATATATATATGTATATGTACGTATGTATTATATATGTGTATGTATATATATATATTTCTAAACATTTTGTCTCTGAAGTTCTTAGTTTTCTTTTATACCTATTTTGAAAATACGGCGCCCGAATGTTACTGCGCTCAATTGTTGGCGCTCATTTGTCTTGCGCTCAAAAGTCGGTGAACCATGTACTGAAGACCTCATTAGTCTTCTTCAAGGGATCCTGCAGGGGGCTGCTGGGTTGTTCCACATAACCAGGCTGCTCATCTTCTTCTTATATGATTAATATTCGCCAGTTACGCAGAAACATTGTTGAGCTAGAGAAGCAGGTTATTTAAAAATAGAAAAGACAATCTATATATAAAATCAACTCATTTAATTCTGCCATTATCTTTAACAGAAATATGATTAATAATATTATTATTATTATTCAGGAAGACCTTCATTAATACTGGTTTTATTGAAAATAATGGCTATTTCAGCCACTTATTTTGTATAGAAGGTTCTCTATTCTTATTACTGACCTTTCTTCTGCACTCAAATAGACTGTTAAAATGCCAAATGGTGGATTCATGTAAAAAACGTGGTATTTGTCAAATTGAATATATTATACAAAATTCAGCACAAATGGGATCTTAAGCCTAATTGACAGAAGATACTAAATGGCTCATTCTGGATTCCTCCTTCTTCTTCTTCTTGTGGGAGTCATACAGTATATATAGTTTGTTGCACAGCATAGGATCCTTAGTGCTGAATTCTGATTGGCTATCTGGCTCAGCTGCTGATCCCCTGTTGGTAGATACCTCAAGATCAGAGGTGGGTCTGATATGGAGGCTGCAGAAGTCACTCAGACCATTGTAAGGGAAGGGCGCCTCTCTGTGCAGGATTCTGATTGGTAGGAGGAGACAGTTGCATGACAACAGTACTTGCTGAATTGTCATTGGCTAGTTGCTATTGCGTGACATTTTGCCTCGTGTAGTCTGGTGTTTCTTGTTTAGTGGTTGTATTCTGTGTGATATTGTTTAGTAATACCATATCATCTTGGTTTGTCCTTCTCCGTATGCTAGTATGGAGTAGGAAGGCCTCTTGAGTAGTATTCAGAGGGGGTTTCTTATCAAGGGTGAGGATGGCTTCCGGCAAGCGTGGTCTTCCTGGGTCTGGGGCATTGCCAAAGATGGTGTTGTTGATAATGCTGTCGAGAGATGGAATGTAATTGTGACAAGTGAGGGCATGGTTCTTGATAGCCGCCCTCTTGTATGTGACATGAAATCCTCTTTGCGAACTGCATAGTAGTCATACCAATATATGATCCGGACATATATTGGCATGACTATTATGTGGGTCACAAAGAGGATTTCATGTCAGTACAAGAGGATGCTATCAAGAACCATGCCCTCACCTGTCACAATTACACATCATCCCATGACATTATCAACAACACCACCATCATTTGCAATGCCCCAGACCCAGGAAGACTACGCTTGCTGGAAGCCATCCTCATCCTTGACAAGACACCCTCTTTGAATACTACTCAGGAGGCCTTCCTACTCCTTGCTAGCATATAGAGAAGCCCAAACCAAGACGATATGGTATTACTAAATAATACCACATTCTGGATATGGCCATCAAGCAAGACACCCTAGACCAAGAAACAATAGACTACACCAGGCATAACATCATGTAACAGCAACTAGCCAACGACAATTTGGCAAGTAGTGGTCATGCAACTGCCTCTGCCAACCAATCAGAATCTTCTAGAGAGAGGCACCCTTCCTTTACGACAGTTTGAGCAACTTCTACATAGGACCCACCTCTGATCTTGAGGCACCCACCAACAGGGGATTAACAGCTGAGCCAGTTACCAATCAGAATTCGTTGCTATAAGGGCCCCATGATATACAACAGACTATATGTACTGTAGGACTCCCGCAAGAATTTCAGTCCCACAACACCCACCCAATGATGTGATGTCCTGTGTTTAAGGACGAAAAATTGGTAAGAAGGAGAGAGAAAGAGGGGAGCGGATGCCCCTGAGCAAAAGGATTCCAGTTTTAGTATCTTCTGTTGATTAGGCTTAAGATCCAATTTGTATCGCATTTTGCATAATATGTTCAATTTAACAAATACCACGTTTTTAACATGAATCCCCCATTTGCCATTTTAATAGCCAATTTGAAAACAGAAGAAGTTATTAATAAGTATAATAGAGAAACTTGTAACAAAATAAATGCGGCTGAAATAGCCATTATTTCAATGAAACTTGTATTTATAGTGTGGGGTTGGTTGGTATTTATAGTGTGGGGTTCCGGGTTGCATCCTGCCTCCTTAGTAGTCCATCACTTTTCTTACTATGTGTGCCGTTTCTAGGATCACACTCTTCTGCACGAGTCCTAGAGCTACTTCAGCTTCTAGTTTTTCTAGATACCTTTTCAGGGATCTTGGGACCGTGCCTAGTGCTCTTATGATCATGGGTACGATTTCCACTGGTATATCCCATATGCTTCTTATTTCTATTTTCAGATCTTGATACTTATCCATTTTTTCCCTCTCTTTCTCTTCAACTCTGGTGTCCCATGGTATTGCGACATCGAGTGATACTTTCTTCTTGACTGAGAGAGAAAGAGAGAGGGAGAGATTCAAGTTCTATCATGTTGAAACATAACAGGCGTCTGTCTTCTCTTTTAATGTGAGATACTGCTTGTATACACACATCACATTCCTTTGTGTAGTACGTAATGGGCCAGACATCCAACATTCCTTTTGTATCTATAAAACTCACCTGTCATTTTGGTAAGGAGTATTTGAAGAAATTAAAAGATGAATTATGTAAGGAAGAGTATAAGAAAAGTTACCTGTATTTTAACCCTTAAATACCGAAATGGTATTTTGAAAATCGTCTCCCGTATGCCGACGGGGTTCGGGATCGAACGCCGAAGCAGAAAAATTTTTTTTTTTTTTAAATCACAGCACGCTTAGTTTTCAAGATTGAGAGTTAATTTTTGGCTCCTTTTTTGCCATTGCCTGAAGTTTAGTATGCAACCTCAGAAATGAAAAAATATATCATTATCATATATAAATGTGGGATATATGACAGCACAAAAAAATTTCATATGTAATTGTATACAAATCGCGCTGTGAGCAAAACGGTTAAAGCTAACAAGTTAATTTTTGTTGTTGTATTGTACACCAAATTGCGATCATTTTGGTATCTAACACATTGTAAAATGATCAAAGCAACACAGAAAATATTATCACAAAGTGATGCATGAATTCGTAACGAGCGGACGTAATTTTTTTTTCTCTTCCAAAACATCATAAATCAAAATATTGTGCTAGAGACTTCCAATTTGTTTCAAAATGAAGATAAAAGATTGAATATTAGTAGACTGTAGAGTTTTAGCTTACAATTGCATTTTTTGACCATTTCGGTCGAGTTTAAGTCGACCGAATGTGAAATTTTTTAATTTATCGTTATTTATATGCAAATATTTCGAAAATGAGAAAAGATACAACCTTGAATTATTGTTTGTTTTATTCTACATGAAATTGCGCACATTTTCTTATATAAAACTGTTTGAAATGGCAAAATATGAAACTGAGCAAATGTTACGAGAATGCGACGTAAGCATTTCAGAGATTTGCGGCGGAGAATCCGCACGCGGAGGGTAGGAAAAAGTTTTTTTTTTAATTCACCATAAATTTAAATATTGGGCTAGAGACTTCCAATTTGTTTTAAAATGAAGATAAATGGTTGAATATTACTAGACTGTAAGAGTTCTAGCTTACAATTGCGTATTTCGACCATTTCGGTCGAATCAAGGTTGACCGAACATTGAATTTTTCTATTTATCGGGATTTATATGCAAATATTCCAAGCATGAAAGAAGCTACGACCATGACTTATTTTTTGTTGTATTTTACATGAAATTGTGCACATTTTCATATATACAACTCTATATGAAACGGCTAATATGAAACTGAGCAAATATTACGAGAATGCGATGTAAGCATTTCGGAGATTTGCGGCGGAGAATCCACGTGCGGAGTGAAGGAAAAAGTTTGTTCAAAAATTCACCAAAATTCAAAATAATGTGCTGAGAGACTTCCAATTTGTTTCAAAATGAAGATAAATGACTGAATATTACTAGACTGTAGGAGTTTTAGCTTACAATTGCGTTTTTCGACCATTTCGGTCGAGTCAAAGTTGACCGAACATTGAATTTTTCTATTTATCGTGATTTATATGCAAATATTCCAAACATGAAAAAAAAACTACACCCATGAATTATTTATTGTTGTATTCTACATGAAATTGCGCACATTTTCATATATACAACTTATGAAACGGCTAATGTGAAACTGAGCAAATATTACGAGAATGCGACATAAGCATTTCGGAGATTTGCGGCGGATAATCCGCGCGCTGAGTGAAGGAAAAAGCTTTTTTCAAAAATTCACCTTAAATTGAAATATTGTGCTAGAGACTTTCAATTTGTTTCAAAATGAAGATAGGTGGTTGAATATTACTAGAATGTTAGATTTCTTGCTTACCCAAAAATACCAATATGTATATAATATATATATATATATATATATATATATATATATATATATTATATATCTATATATATATATATATATATATATATATATATATATATATATTCATCATATTACATTTTTCTATTCTGGTACAAATACACAACTAAAAGGAATGCAGGTGAAACTTTTCTTATTGCATAAAATGAAATAACATATAAAATACATCAATAAATACAGATATATAAAAACTTGTAATAAATATAAAACTAAATATAGAATAAATGCAGAATACTCACTCGTAATCCTGATTTTTTGTACTATTCTAGTTTTCTCCCTCCTCCATTGAAGAGTCTTGCATTTATTTTTGCTCGTGATATGACGAGGTACAGGTGAAGGAGGGAGACGCGCGCCCTTAGTGTTGATGGGCCACCGCATTTCGGCGGCCCTCTGCACCCTCCGCTGTCGCTACGTCGGGCGCACTCCAATATACGACTGCATTGGGGTATTTGCGGTCACACTCCCCGAACCTGCAAAGAGCTATACAGGCAGTCCCCGGGTTACGACGGTCTCGGCTTATGACGTTCCGAGGTTACGACACTCTTCAATTATATTCATCAGACATTATTTCCAGGCTTACGACGCCTACAACGCTCATCTGACAGATGAAGTATGACACCAATAGTGCAAAATAATTAATATTTTAAGTTTTTTTTTTATGAAAAATGCCATAAGAACGCAGTTTACATAGTTTTCAATGCACCCAAAGCATTAAAAGTAAGGTTTTCTTTGGATTTTTGACAATGTTCAGACTTATGACGCATCTCAAGAACGGAACCCCCGTCGTAACCCGGGGACTGCCTTATTGCAGGTGTGACAGAAGAACCGGGTGTCTCCCCTTCTGCCATTCATATGGCGCACCCGGCACCGTTTCTGCCTCCGCCCTTGTAGGAGCTCCAGTGTGTGAACCCCTGGCTGCAGCTGACACACAGGGTCCGCTATCTGATAAGAAGTCATAATCTGAGCGCGAGCGGCAGCAGGGGCGGCGGCAGGACGACCAAAGTTGGCCCTCCTAACATCTGCCCTTGCCTCTAGGGGCAGATCTGCAGCTCGGGGCAGGGGCCCAGTGATGGAAGGCCACTCATCGGGATTAAAGTTGATGAGGGCATTCCCGGCTACCTCGAGAAACTGGATGTGGGACAACCTCTGGAGGTCTGGATTGTAGTACCCACAGTAGAGGATGTAGGCATTCTGGAGGGCCAACTGAAGAATGTATTTGAGGAGCTTCTGTGTCCACCTCCTGGTTCCCCTGGCAGAGGGATAATACTGGATGATTTGATCAAAGAGATCAACTCCTCCCATGTGCCTATTGTAGTGCCCAATGACGGTAGGCCGCTCGACACGAAACTCCTCTTACATAACTCTGCCCTGCCGACGTGTCTTCTTCCGCTGGACGATTTCTTCTTGGATGGGTTCATGACTCATCGTAATCATGGGGACGAGTCGGACCCCCTTCCAACAGATGACGAAGATAGCTCCCTTCCGCCGCCACTGTCTCTCTTGCTAGATATTGCGGCTGGCTAGCAAACCTCTTGAAGACATTCGGGGCCCCACGCACCAACAGAAGGTACCACTGACGTGCACACCTGCTTCATAGAGTTCCTGGGCCAGGGATACCGAATTATAATAATTATCCAAAAACAGGTATCCCAGGTTACAGAAACAATCCACAAGACTGAACACAGTGTCACACAGCGTGGAGAAGACCTTGGAATACACCGAGAGGTCCACAACGTATCTAGTGTTGGACTCCGTAATAAAAAAAAAAAAAGTTTCACTCCATATTTCTTCGACTTCTTGGGGTTATACACTTTAATGCTAAGACGTCCTTTGTAAGGCATCATCCCCTCATCCAAAGAAAGGTTCTTGCCAGGAACCACGAGAATTTTGCACCGTTCACGAATGTACTCCAACACTGGGCGGACTAAGATGAGGCGATCGGGGTTATTCCCGGGTATGGCCCTTCGGTTGAAGGCGTTGAAATACTTGTCCAACACCAGGAAACTATCACGGGGCATAACGCGGGCACATTGGGCGTACTTAAAAAAAAATTCCGCCTCCAATATTGCATGACGTCGGCAGCAGGCATCATATTAAAAAAAATGTGGAGCCCCAAAAAATGCTCCATGTTGGTGAGGTTGCAGCGCCGGGAGCGATATGTCGTCCGTAGTTCGTCACAGCAGTACTGAGCGTAGTCCGCCGTCTCTGCTACCAGGTATTCCAGCAATTCCCACGTAAGGAACAGCTGAATGAACCCCAGAGCAGTGAGAGGAACAAGTACGGTGAGCCCAGGTGCTGCCGTGCATGGGTGCATGTTAGGTGGGGTGGGATCCTCTGACCATCCCTCGTCGCTCTTGGATGACCGACCTTCACCTTGGCTGGCGCGACGCTCCGACCATCTATGTGCCCGCGCCCCCGCACACGCACGGTTTCACACTCTAAACCACCACCAACCAAACACACACACACACCCGGCCTATCTCCCTCACTTAGGCCTTTGCTTTCTGTGTCGTCATCAGCGACAAAACTTAGACAACGATAACTCCTCCTCATCCTCAGATTCCTCCTCATACGCACTAAAGCCACTAAATTCGAGCTCACTTTCGGCATGTGACCCTCATCACTAACATCGGGAGTGATTTCCTTGTCACTAGATGACCAACCGCCATCAAAATGAGGACTTGCGACTTGCTGCCAATCGAGCTCTAATAAGTAATTGTCAATGTCCTTTGGTTTGAGGCCTCCCAAATGCCTACGAATACCCCTAAGGACACCCCGATGCTTCCTAGGGGTTACTAAAGGTACACGAGACGCACTTTGTGGTCCTTGAACACTTTCGTCCACACAAGGCCGCACGGAACGGCGTTGAGGAGCGAGATCATCTTGGGTATTTGGTCCCTCGCCAGCATCCAAGTCCAAAATACGTCTCGCACGATCCCTCCCGAGGGGTAAAGCACTCCTTTTGCGCTCCATACGACGTTCAGACATCTCTATGTATGTCTTTTACCACCACAAATACTCAAACTTGCAAAAGTTTGGCAAAACATGATTGCGGCAAAAGATCGCTCTTGGACAACATGTCGCTGATGCTGGCTGATGCGAGAAGGAGGCATTTCGCGCATGCTGACCTGGGTCACGCTTGTAAACAAAACAACAGCTTGATCCGTGAGCTCCCAGCATCCCCCAAGGCATGTGATTCAAAAGTTTTCACCTAGTAGGCCTATTCATTTTTTTCTGCGAATTTAAAAAAAAACAATTTTTTCGTCAACGTACCATACATCCGTTCGGCACCCGACAGACAATTTTCGTCGACGTTTAATATGTTCAATCGGCATTAAAGGGTTAATATGGGAAAATTTAACTAATCTCGAAAATATAAATGTGAATTATGTGTGTACAGTGGAGCATCGCTTAATCGCGGATCAGTAATCACGGATTCAGTTATTCACGGTTTTTTCTTGGACCGCTTCTCATGCTACATCGCTGGTATGAAGCACTGCATCGTGGGTTTGTCGTGTTGCATGTGCGATGTTTTTCGGTAGGCTAAGCCTGGGCTGCGGTCCGATAACCACCAACATACATTAAAAGACTCATATTATGATATTAACTGACAATAAAGGTAATAAAACCATTCTTACCTTATATATATTATAGGCATATCTTCATAATGAATAGCCTATTCAAAGAATAATTCCACATCACCGCACTCAACTTATTGTCTGAGTGATTAACCACAAAATGTAAACACACACAGTTACGAATATGTAATATGTATACGGTTGCACTCACAGCGACCTTTATTGTTCGATAACCTTTTAGAAATTTTAATAGTAGTAGTGTAATTACGGTAGTAATAACATTAAGGCTAAAATTAATTTGAACTTCATTATTATTTTGGTAGTATACGTATGTAACTTCTCCGAACAATGAAGTCATACAAACGATATTTGTCGTAGATTATCGTATTGTTGTTTGCTATTGGCGATGAAGCATAAGCAAAATACGTAAAAGCATTTTTTACCTTATATATTACTGTCATATCTTCATCATAAAAAGGCTATTCGTGGAGTAATTCCATATCAGTGAAATCAACTTTTATCTATGCGAGGCCAGCCAGCCGACAAAATGTACGTACGTATATGAAAATCAAATTATGGTAGCGTTCACGGCAAGATTATCTTTAGAAATTTTGATAGTACTAGTCATGGTAGTAATAATGTTAGGAATATATGTAACATTAATTTTCAATACAAAATATCATCATTATTTTGGTAGTGAATAATAATTTAGAATGATCATACATACACTGCATTGTTATGGGTTTGTGGTAGTGATAAAACAAGCAAAATAACTTTTTCCTTTTAGTCACGCGTTTAGGGAAAACATGACATAGAATCGGCTTTGCGACTTTGTTCAATTTGATATTTTTTTTAACGATACAATAACTATCATTTGTACTACTAACACCATCATCACATAACTAATTTTTCGTAAGATATGTGTTGTTGCAAAAGCTAACTTATAACATAAAAGGCTTTTATAATTTAAGTCATCTTAGATATACATACGTACCCAACTTCATTGTGGGGAAATTTACTACTATTTCCTCGGATATTGAAATACTTTAGCATCATTCAAACACTTTAATAATATAATGCATAAATACTATACATATATACATTGTATACAAATACGACATACAATTATATACACATATAGTTGTATACAAAGTTAATCATATGAGTAGTGACCAGACGACGGTGCTGAATTACATAATGCAGCTGTTCACTGAACTACATATGTATTACATACCTGTAAAAATAAAAAATTTGTTAAAACCAAATACATTGGTATATGTACTGTACCACCTTGAACTATCCTGCTAAATCACGTTATGTATATAGCAATATTTCAAAGTTTAATGGTAAATATTACGTAAAGCAAATGGGTACTGTACTCACCAGTGATCAATGTTGACTGAAGATACTAATGATGATGAATTAGCTGTGCAGTCAAATGAAAATGAAGGTAAGACTGCACAGCAAAGCAGAGGAGTTACGTCTCTTCTGGGGGCGTCCCTTCTTCCTCTTCAGGAGGCATTTCAGGGGCTGGAGGGGCCTTCTTTGCCACTGAAAAATAGCTTGTGATAGGCAGCTGCCGCACCTGCTTCTTCATGGTGCTCAAGGTGTGCATAGGGGCTCAGTGCCCCATTAATGCTGTTGACGAACATTAGGGCACGTTCTAGGCAAGGATCCCATTCCAAAATTATCTCCTTTGCCTCCTTGAACAACCTAATATAATTATTCAGGAAGTCCAAGGTAAGACCCCCATCCTCGTCCCCCTCGTTCCCTGAAGCTGCCGAGTCTTCGTCGTCGTCGATGACAGAGTCAGTCATTTCTTCCAGATCCTTGTCTGTTACGGGTTCAGAGTGTGTGTCGATCAGGGTTCCCACTTCATCCTTGGTGATATCGTCGAATCCCTCTCCACCAAGGATCTTCGCCAATTTGACTGCATTGTCTACGGCAGAATGCTGAATTTCTTGTGGAGAAAATCCCTTATAATCGTTCACACACTCCGGCCACAACTTCTTCCAGCAGGAATTCAGGGTGTCTTTCTTCATATCCCACAGTGACCTGTCGATGACGTTCAGACAGGTAGCGATCGTGAATTTTCGCCAATAACCTTTCAGCGTGAATTCACTGTCGTCATCCATTGCCTTCACTAGGTGATCGAGGGAGTTCCGGGTGTATAGTACCTTAAAGGCACGGATCACGCCCTGATCCATGGGCTGCATAAAAGAGGTGGTGTTTGCAGGGAGGAACTCGATCTGGACTCCCTCATAATAAAGATCAGCAGGGTGGCCACCGGTGTTGTCCATAAGCAACAAGCCTTGAACTCCATACACAAGTCGCTGAGGTATTTCTTAACTTGTGGAATGAAGCTCTGAAGGAACCATCGTTCCGTAAGGACTTTGGTGATCCAGGCCTTGGAGTTATGGATCCAAAACACTGGCAGTGTATGCATATTTTTATTCTTGAGGGCCTTGGTTTTGGCAGACTTGTAAATTGAACCTGGTTTCAACATGAAGCCAGCTGCATTGCCACACATGATGAGGTTCACCCTATCCTTGTGTGCCTTGAAACCCAAGGCTCTGGCTTCGTCTTTCATAATATATGTATGTGACGGCATCCTCTTCCAGAAGAGGCCATTCTCGTCCATACTGAAGACCTGAAAAACATAAAAAGATTAAAATGAATAAAGTATGTAATGCTAATGATGTTTGAAATTGTAAAAAAAAAATAATAATAAATAAAGGAATTCAGCTTAACTATGTAATAAAAGCATAAAATTGTATTCATAAAGTTAAAACCAACCTGCTGTGGACAGCCTTTGTCACTGATTAGCCTTTTGAAGCTTTCTGGATATTTTTGTGCAGCGTCCACATCTGCCGATACAAATTTTCCATGCAACGAGACATGCTTGAGCTGAAATCTGCATGAATCGCTGAAACTAGCCCTTGCTAGCCTGAAACCCCTGAAGAGTTGAAGAAGATCCCGCTTGTGGCTCATCTTCATCAGGGGCTTCGTCAAAGCCTAAGAAGTCTGCTTCTTGAGCTACGTCGCTGCCTTCGGTCTCGCTGCCATTTGAAAATTTTGTGTAGAGCTGCCGTGCCTTCTCACAGATGAATACACGACCAAGGGGAACGTTCTTCTTACGGCAGTCGTGTATCCACAGTGCCAAGGCAGACTCCATGCGTACCACTCTTGGTCTCATACTGTGCTAATTTTCTTGGCGTTGCCAAGAAAACTAATACCGACAGCCTTTCTTATCTCTACTTCTCCTTCTTCTGGATGGACCTGAAAATATTAAAGAAAATTCATTAATTAAGTATCGTTACAGCATATATACGTATACGTATGTGCATTATTTGTACATTCTAAGCACTTTCATTGATAAACGATTGACCGCAAAATGGCAACCTACAGCTGCAAAGCTGTTGCCTGTTTTTAACATATCAAGCAATTCCACCTTCTGCTGGAGGGTCATGACCTTTTTTGCTCGCTTAGGCTCATTGCCAGAAGCTTTACCAGAAGCAGAACGTTTAGGAGGCATGGTATGGATTAATATCAAAATACATGTAACTGGAGAGAATTAAAAAAAATGCTAACTGAACGATCTAACAAACGCAAATGAGGGGTCTGGACATGAGATTGTCGCATATAAAGATGCTCTCGCTCGCTCACGTACTTTGTGCACGCGCAGGCTCTTCTTTGCGCACGTACAGGCTCTTCTTTGCGCACGTACAGGCTCGCCTCTGCATGTGTTGATCTTGAGGAAAACATATTCAAAAGACAAAAATACACATCACAGTATGCTTTTATTAGTTTGTTCCTATCATTACATTAATATTACAGCATTGTACTTTTATTTGTACGTACAGAAAATACTTTATCATAATTGTGTATTCATTTAAAAAATGCATATTAACATAAAAATGCGAAAGAAGACTGCCGTGACATCACCAAACATATGATCTTGTTTGTTCGTACGTACTATTGCACACAAAGTAATAAGTAGTAGTTACACTGTCCCACAAACTACCCATATATTTTACATACTCTAGTAAACCCATAATAAATAACTTTTTGTACTGTAAATATAATTTCAAAATCATCTTACAAAACAAAACAAAACAAAAAAAAAAAGGAAAAAGTCGTACGGTTGCATAGTGCATGCTCGGACCTGTTCAGTCCAGTGTTACCAATTTCGCCTTTTTAATGCTAGCATTCATTTTCTTGAGGTAATTAGCAAGAAAATTTTCAGTCTAGCATCTGGCAGGAAAACTTGCACTTTTTTCAAATACATCTAGCATACATATTTTGACATCAAATCTTTGTACTGTTGAAAATTTTTTTTATATTCTACTGTTTGATATATCATGTAAGAAAATAGAACAAAATCTTGCTAAACCATTTTCAGGAATTAAACAGAATAGGTTTCGAAATGATTAGGAATTATGCAACATTGTACAAGTACACAGTGTATGTTTGAATCAAAAAGGAGAGCAATCAGTTGAAATTGGCTGGGTGGCATTGTTGTGTATTATTTGATTTTTTTTTTTTTTTTTTTTTTAGCCTTTTATGGAGCAAAATCTAGCAAGAAATTGCCATTCCCATTTGGCAACATTGGCCTCTTCAACACTAGCCTCTTCACGTTTGTCCAAGTTTTGTTTGTTGTTGTTTTGAAGTGTGGTGTTCGCCACATTCTTTAAATTGTACCCATATAAACGAGTTAATTATGTGGCATCCGAAAGCCGATACTTTTACTCTTATGGGAAAGGCGCCTAAAGGTCAGATGAAGGTTTTTTAAGGCTAATGTTGTAAAATAACATTGAAACTGTCTTGAATTTAGTTTAAGGTGATAGTTGAAAACATATTTGGTGTTTGAACTAAAGTAGGCAGTTATAAACATTGGAATAGTGGTCTTGGGTGGGTTAACTATTAAAGTAGGGAGTTTTTAGCAATTTTTGAGGGGGGGTACCAGGATCACACAGGTATTTACTTATCACGGGGAGTTCTGGGCCCTATCCCCCGCGGTCAACGATGCCCTATTGTATGCAGAAGTCTCTTACTCGGTTGAGATAATTAGATTTACTGGATTGGACCTATTTTTGTCAGTACTATGAGTTCATTTTTTTATTTTCATGCTTCTTTTTCATATCTGATATTTTTTCTTCTTTCTCATATCATCATGTAAATTGTTCTTTTTATCGCATGCCCACCTGTACGAGATGTGCGCCATGCAAGGGGCCGGGTCAGGTAAGAGACTGAGGGATCGGTATGGTCTTGGCCTGCCACCTCGATGGCCGCGAGTTCAATTCTCAGGCATTCCATTAAGGGGTTAGAAGTTTGTATTTCTGGTGATGAAAGTTCACTCTTGATGTGGTTTGGAAGTCACATAAAGCCGTTGGTCCTGTTGCTGAATAAACACTGGTTCCATGCAATGTAAAAATGCCATACAAACAAACAAAAATAACCAAAAACATGGAGGTCGGAACTTGTCGAGATGAAGTTTTGGGTGAAAGAGAGCATGGGACTGAATGTGAAAATGTCAGAGAGAGAGAGAGAGAGAGAGAGAGAGAGAGAGAGAGAGAGAGAGAGAGAGAGAGAGAGAGACTATCGTGTTGAAACGTAACAGGCGTCTGTCTATTTTAGTGTGAGATACTGCGTGTATACACACGTTGAGTGCTCTGTTTCTTGTATCTACCCAAACGAGTTCAGACAGGATAAACACACACATCACGTTCTATTGCATAGTACGTAATGGGCCAGGCATCCAACATTCCTTTTCTATGGATAAAACTCACCCTGTCATATGGGAAGGGGTAGGGGAAGTGGAACAGTCTGAGGGAGCATTGCAAACTCGATCAAGTAATAATAAGGATAATGAGTTTTATTTCAGCTCAAGAAGGCCATATAGTACTACATGGAATATACAAAGAATAGATTATAACCTGCAAAGAGTAGATACATAAGATAATACGATAAAAAAATTATTAATCGGCAATATCCGCACTTGCTGAAGTAGCATAAAAGTTGGTAATCAAGATAATGGTAATAAGCATAATAAAATTGAGCATAGCTAAAAACAATTTCTCTCTTCTCTCTCTCTCTCTCTCTCTCTCTCTCTCTCTCTCTCTCTCTCTCTCTCTCTCTCTCTCTCTCTCTGTGTGTGTGTGTGTGTGTGTGTGTGTGTGCGCGCGCATGCTGTGCATAATATTTATAACTCTGAAATGTATTAATGATATATTGTTAAGATTGATACAGTAATAAAATAGTAATTCAAGGTATATTTCAAGTAGGATGTTCTTTAAAGTATACATTTGGTATTTGAACTTTCAAGATAGGCAGTTATAAGCATTTTTAAGGTGGGTTCTAAGTATTCACAGGTTTTAACTATTCATGGGGGGTCTGGTACACATTCAAAGAATACGGAGGTCCTCTGTACTTTGAATAACACCGAGTAGACATCCACCTCCGAGACTCCGGGTATATCCGGAAGCCTGTTCCGACATAAGACGGGGAGGTAGCGTCAGGGGCGAATGGATAAAAGATCCCAAACAGCCGAGGAGAGCCGAGCTCGCCCGAGCCCGGTCGGAACCGAAGCTGGGTAAGCGAAGCTCCTCCCCCACGCTGGGATGAGGTCAGCTGAGAAGCGTCGCCCGCAAACCGAGGGCCTGTGGGGCCCCCTCCCACCCCTCCACGAGAACTTGGGTCGGTCGTCAGCGACGACCTGAGCGAGATAAGCACCCACCTAAGTGGGTCCTCTGAAGAGGGGGGGGAGGCAGGTCGGTAGAGGGAGATGATCACGTGACCGCCTGCCTCCCTCGTGGTATGGTGAACCACGAGAAAGACAGAGCGGGAGGCTAGAGGACTAGCCTAGCCGACGCAATACAAAACAAAGCATAAGTAAAGAAAGATAATAACATATGTACCGGACACGGGGTGTGAATATAAAAATAAGAAACGAAATAAGCAGTATTAGAAAAATAAAATGAATACATGAATGAAAAATAACGCTTGTTCCGAAGGACACGAAACAAAGAGACGTACTCAAAAGAAAAACCCTGTGCCAGTGCACAAACAAAATAAAATAAAATAATACAAGAATATATGAATAACCATCAAAAACAGCATCCAAAACACTGGGGGAGATAAATAAAAAGCGCTATTACTAATTGGATCACAAGGTATGGAAGACCACGTGAAACCGAAGCGATACACAAAGGGAACGCTCTAATGGCGGCTCGGAGCCGACGCCTCATGAAGCGACGCCTGCTAAAAACCTAAAATAATAATGGCTCGAAGGTCAGAAAACACTCCCTATATAGCGTAAACACTAAAACCAGTACTTAACTTGGATGCAGATGGAGATTGACGATCCATAACGAAGGAAAAAACCAAAATAGCAAAAACACGAGCGTACGGCTATCTGAAGGAATGATGCTACATACGTGGTCGTAGGTAGCAAGCCGTAGAACGGCTCCCCTTTCCTTTGGGGGTTTTGATGTAGGAGAGGCTAATTGGAGTGGGTGCCGTGGTAGTGAGTTTCACTCGCCCCAGACCTATACCGACACCTTTTTAATGAAGATGAGCAAGCTGGAATATTCTTGCAGGTCCAATTTAGCAGTTCTCTGGTATTTTAGCAATATCTTACCTTAGAAATCGTGCTGAAGGAACCTATTTCACTGGGCGACACGGCTTCCTCGCCCAGAAATAGATTTTTCCTACGTCAAAATCCCCTTTTTACTTGAAGCACATAGGTATGTACTACAAATCTTTAACCATATCTAGTGCAAGTGTTTAGATATTTTAGATACCATGATGCTAACCATAAATTCACTACCGACACATCATGAGTGGTAACAGTGTTAACCCTCGAGAGATGGGCTAAAAGAAACATGCAGCACCCTAGACTGGGCAAACTTTGAGGTCCGCCAATTGAAGGGGGAAAAAACGCATCAATGGAAAGAGGAAGATATGCAAATGCACAAGGTGTAAGAAGAAAAATTCTTCCTGTCTCCCTATCCCCTTGTTGAGCCTCTTTTACGAGACAGTAGTCAATATTACCAATTTACACATGTTTTTTCCAATAGTTTTTTCCAATAATTAATTTTATTTTATTTTGTCAAATGATAATTACAACTCTCAGAATATCATAACATATAAGAACTTTAATCAGTTACAAATTCTGAGTATATTTGGTGGAAATTATTTATGTAAATTTACATGTTTTTTCTAATATTTCTTTGCACTTTTCTTTGCGAAATTACAATTATAACTGTCATGTCATAAAAGATAATAACTAAATCCAACAGTAACCCCTTATACTTATGAGCAAACAAAAAGAGACCTCATCGTGTGAGAGAGAGAGAGAGAGAGAGAGAGAGAGAGAGAGAGAGAGAGAGGCAGTACATGTCGCCTTGGAGTCATTTGCACAACTATATCATGAGCAGCCTAAAATCGATGAACTGAGCCAGTATAAAAGTTGCCATTAGTAAATTTATGGCTAATGAAAAAGAACCTCTTTCCCAACCAATTTCTCCAAATCGATGGCGCAGCGCATAATATTGATGCTCACGAGGAGGTAATGCGTCTACCACTCAAAACCTGTTATTGTTACTCGTATGACAGTATCTGTACATTAAGGGTTAATGTAATAAATTTGAAAGTTTGAATGTTATACATCATGAACTTCCTTTGAAACTGACGGCACTGCTTGACTCAACATTAAATATCATAATGAAAAGGTTTGGGAAACAATGTCCTATCATCTGCCCCCTTGAGGCAGCTTCATTTCATCTGTACACCCACAGGTGATAAGATACTTGTGGATGTGTAGCTCAGACTATTCCTTTAGTGAAATTTGAATGTTTAAAAATACAAGAATCCTCACAGCTTATAAGCTTGACAAATTTTAAAATAATTTGTATTTTTACACGTAACTTATAAAGTAATTACATGTAACTGAAAGCTTCTTACCATGGCAGACAAAATATTCTAAATTTTGTGGCAGCGCCTGCACTAATGTAGGTGGATGGGAAGGTACCATGGCAGATAAAAATATTCCAAATTTTGTGGCAGCGCCTTTGCTAGTGTAGGTGGATAGGACCTTCCCACTTTTGGGAATGATGGGTACATCACTGCAGAGAGAACCAATTTGTCTTCTGCCAGTTCTTGAGTAACATCAGTGGTTTTTGCAGTCTTCTTTCGTCATTGTTTGGACATTTTCAGTACCTTTGTCATGAATTCAGATTGCTGTCTAATTTACATTTTCCCCAATTGGTGAAGTATTTTACCTTTGTTAACCTTCCGCACATTAGCCATTTTGAGGAGGATAACCTCAACTAATCAACCAGCCTGGTCCATACTTCCACAAAGAAGAAGACAATACTTTAATATCACAACCTCTTGACAAAAGGTCAGCTGGGTTCTCCCTAGAGCTATCATACATAATGGGAAATGCTAAGTCTCTAATTTCGTAAACCCTATTTCTCACAGAAGGGTCTTGACTCTTATCACTTTTGATTCGTGCTATAGTGACTTCACTATCACTCCAAATAAAACAAGATTGAAATTTAAAAAATGACTTTTTATACATTTAACTTACCTGTCAGATATATACTTAGCTATTTGACTCCGTCGTCCGACAGAAATTCGAATTTCGCGCACACGCTACCTGTAGGTCAGGTGATCTACTTACCTGCCGCTGGGTGGCAGGACTAGGAACCATCCCCATGTTCTATCATATTTTTTCTGTCGGCCATACTGGCAACATCGTTGTGGGTATCTCCGGCTGGATTCGTATTTTGCATCGCAATTGATCTTCGTTTGGACTTCTCATTGACGTATTTGCATTGATTGTACTGGCATACGCGATTGTGGACCGTTTTTGGAATTTGATTTGGATTGTTCAACATGATGTCTGATTCTGGAAATGTGGTGAGAATGTGTGTGAATGCGGGTTGTAAAGTTAGGATGCCGAAGGCATCAATTGATCCTCATACTATTTGCAGGAAATGCAGGATGTATGAATGTTCTTTTGGTAATACTTGTAATGAATGCAAGGATTTGAGTGAGGAAGAATGGAAATCTCTAACCTCATACGTGAAGAAGTTAGAAAGAAACAGGGTGAGGAGGTCTTCTTCCAAACCTTTATCTAGTTCTAGCGGGGTTATTAGTAATAATATACCCTCTTCTCCTTTTACTGCCCCATCTAATGTACCTGCTCCTTTATTAGAACACACAGATTCGGCATCTGAGATAGCGAATCTTAAAGCCGCTCTTCGGAAAATGGAAACCAAAATGGCGGCCTATGAAGGTAAGCAGTGTAATTATAGTGCTGTGGATAGTGATATAAGTGTCCCCAGTGCAGTGGAGGGGGCGTCTGATTGTCTTCACAACGCTCCCAGGCCTAGACCTCTTTCAAGCTCCCAAGCCCAGAGGAGAAGGAATGTCGAAAGCCGTAAGGATGTTGTGGAGGATCCCCAAACATCAGACGTCCCTTCGGCATTTTCTGTATCGCCACAGAATGCCAGAGAACGTTACAGAAAAAGCGTTCTGCGTGAGTGTTTCTCCTCCTCGGAGAATTCCTCACCTAAAAGAGGGTGGAGATCGGCGGATCTTTCTCGCCCCCTTAAGAGACGTTTGGATGAACCCAGGATTACTTCTAGTCCTGAGCGTTTTCAAGAGGAGGACCATCCAGTAATTAAACAACCGAGGGTAGACAATAATGAAGAGACTAAAAGAATCCTTCGCACTATGCAGGATTCCATCACTTCTCTTGTGGGAGTTCTGTATAAAGACCCTCCCAGAAGGAAAGACGATTTCCTGCCTATTAAGAAGTCTAGGCTATCGAGGGTTCAGACTCGCCATAGTATTTTGTCTTCCTCTGATTTGGAATCGGATTCATCAGCCTTGCATAGGCCGAGCAGGATCCGTTCTCCTGTCAAACGCAAGCACGAGACGCCAGACAAGAGCGTCGAGTTTGCGAAACGTGAAACGTCAGCCAGGCGCGAGCGTCAAGATAGGCGCGTCATGCCATCCAGAAGCAGGACGCCTCCCAGGAACGAGGATCCAGGCAAGAGCCAGGACGCTACGAGGCGCGAGACGTCAACAAAAAGTAGGACACCTCTCAGGAAAGAGTCGTCAGACAAGCGCGAGGACGCTCCTAAGCGGTTGACACCAGCAAGAAGCAGGACGCCTCCCACGGGAGCGGCTTCTCCTGATAGAGAATCGGTCAGGAAAGAGCGATCTCCTTCTAACCTGGAACTGGAAGAGATTTCTGAGGAAAGAAGTTTCAACTAACGAGGAGGGACTTTCCAATTATAAAGTTTTAGCCTCGTTACTTCTAGAGGAGTTTGCGATTCTCTTAGTCCTGCAGCTCCTCCTTCGCCGAGATCTCTGTTTTCGAGCACAAAAACCCCGAAATCCTCGGCTTTCTTAAAGATGAAACCGGCGATCTCAATGAAGAAAGCCCTCCAGTCTTTAGATTCGTGGCTTTTATCTAAAAAGGAAACTTTGAGAACGGTTTATTGCTCTCCTCCCTCCAAACTGACGGGGAAAAGAGGCATTTGGTATAAGACAGAAGAGGCGATGGGATTGATGCTCCCTTCGTCGGCAGATTCAGATTTCTCGAGTCTTGTAGAGTCTGTGAGAAGACAGTCTCTCATTCAGCAAAGGCGTCCTGGAGTATGTCGGAGTTAGATCAGCACCTTAAGGGAATTTTTCACGTCTTAGAGGTATTCAACTTCTTGGATTGGTCTCTTGGGGTGCTGGCTAAGAAGACGAGTGAGCCAGATTTTCTAGATCCAGAAACTTTGAACAGTGTCCTATCTTGCATGGATAAGGCTGTGCAAGATGGTTCTGGTGAGTTGGCGGCTCTTTTTGGATCTGGGATGTTGAAGAAAAGATCTATTTACAGTTCCTTCCTAACGAAAGGAGTTTCTCCTTCTCAGAGGTCCGCTTTATTATTCGCACCTCGGTCAGAACATCTGTTTCCTTCATCTTTAGTGAAGGATGTTGCGAGATCCTTGTCGGAAAAGGCTACTCAGGACCTTCTTGTACAATCTACAAAGAAAAGTAGACCTGCAGTTAAGACTCATAAGAAGGTGGCTCGGACTCCAGTGGTGCCCTTTCGTGGAGCCCCTTCAACTCGATCAACTTCGGAGAGAAGACCCTTCGACAAACGAGGGAGGTCTTCCTTCCGCTCTTTTAAAAAGAGCAAATAGCAGCCATGTCCTCCAAGCACAGGTAGGGGCCAGACTTCAATACTTTCTGGATGCCTGGTCCGTAAGAGAAGCAGATCCCTGGACTCTGTCTGTCCTACAGAAGGGGTACATCATTCCCTTCGTAGACAGACCTCCTTTGGCAACATCTCCAAAGGATTTGTCGACGAGTTACAAGGACCCTGGACTGAACGAGACTCTCCTTCAGACGGTGGTGTCGATGAGGGACAAGAATGCTATAGAGCTAGTGCAAGATCCTTTCTCCCCGGGGTTTTACAACCGCCTTTTCTTGGTTCCAAAGGCTTCGGGGGATGGAGACCCGTCCTAGATGTAAGCGTCCTGAACAGGTACGTGGAGAAAAAGAAGTTCTCCATGGAGACTTCAGCTTCAGTTCTGTCTTCCCTACGTCAGGGAGATTGGATGGTATCCCTGGACCTTCAGGATGCTTACTTTCATGTTCCGATTCACCCATCGTCAAGAAAATATCTAAGATTTGTTGTTCAAGGACAAATCTTCCAATTCAGGGCCTTGTGCTTCGGCCTATCGACCGCCCCTCAGGTATTTACGTATCTGATGCGGAACGTGGCCAAATGGCTTCATTTAGAAGGGATACGCATCTCAATGTATCTCGACGATTGGCTAATCCGGGCCAAGTCAGAGAAACGGTGTTTGGAGGACCTACAGTCTACTTTGAACCTAGCAAAGACGTTAGGATTACTCGTGAACCTCGAGAAATCGCAGATGATCCCCAGTCAGAACTTAGTCTATTTGGGGATTCGGATGGATTCTCGGGGTTTTCGGGCTTTTCCGTCCAGGAAAGGATTGCTCGGGGATTACAAAAAATCTCGAGCTTCCTAGAGAAAGAACGGAGTTCGGTGAGGGAGTGGTTAAGTCTTCTGGGAACCCTTTCCTCACTAGAACAGTTCATTTCGCTAGGAAGACTCCACCTTCGCCCTCTTCAATTCTTCTTAAGAAGAATTTGGAGTTGGAAGAACGGACAGCTTTCGGACACTTTCAGTATTCCTCTGGAAGTAAAGAATCATCTGAAGTGGTGGAATTTTCCCTTAGAAAAGAACGAGGGCTTGTCTCTAGAAGTTCGGAACCCAAACCTAATCTGTTCTCAGACGCTTCAGAGAAGGGATGGGGAGCGACTCTAGGGACAAAAGAAATATCAGGCCAATGGAAGAAGGATCAGCTAGACTGGCATATAAACTCCAAAGAACTTTATGCCGTTCTTCTAGCTCTAAAAGCCTTCGAGACACAGGTGTTAGGTCAAGTGGTACAGGTCAACTCGGACAACACCACAGCGTTGGCCTATATCAAGAAACAAGGGGGAACTCACTCTCTTTCTCTGTTCCATATAACAAAAGAGCTGTTGTATTGGGCAAAAGAAAAGAAAGTGACTCTTCTCACAAGATTCGTGAAAGGAGAGAAGAACATCAGAGCAGACAGGCTAAGCAGGTTAAACCAAGTTCTCCCCACAGAATGGACCCTTCACATTCAGGTGTGTCAAGCTCTGTGGTCCCTGTGGGGCAGTCCACATATAGACCTATTCGCCACCTACCTATCAGAAGGATAGAGAACTTTTGCTCCTTAGTGGAAGACCCGAGAGCGATAGCGGTGGACGCCATGCTACTGGACTGGTCAGGCCTAGATGCCTACGCATTTCCCCCCTTCAAAATGTTAGGAGTGGTGTTAAGAAAGTTTGCGGCATCAAGAGGGACGAGACTAACACTCATCGCTCCCTTTTGGCCGTCTCAAGATTGGTTCACAGAGGTACAGGAATGGACAGTCGACTTCCCAAGATCTCTTCCACACAGGAGAGATCTTCTCAAACAACCCCATTTCGAGAGGTACCATCAAACCTCCCCGCTCTCGCTCTGACTGCCTTTCGACTATCGAAAGACTTGTCAGAGCGAGAGGCTTTTCAAGCAAAGCTTCAAAAGCAATTGCTAGGGCCCGGAGATCTTCAACTATTCGGGTCTACCAATCAAAATGGGATGTATTTAGAAGATGGTGTAAGAAGAATAAACTGTCCTCTTCCGATACCTCTGTGACCAACATAGCTGATTTCTTGATTTTCCTTAGGGAAGAATCAAAATTATCAGTTTCTACCATTAAAGGTTATCGAAGTATGCTTTCGGCCGTATTTCGAAACAGAGGTTTGAGAATTGCAGAAGATAAAGACCTCCCCACGATCTTATTAGATCTTTTGAAACCTCAAAAACCTTTTCTCCTCGCACTCCGAACTGGAACCTAGATGTAGTTTTGAGATTTCTATCATCTAGTAGATTTGAACCTCCTCTCAACGCGTCGTTTAGAGATCTAACGAGAAAATGTATTTTCTTGTTGTCGTTAGCGACTGCGAAGAGAATTAGTGAAATACACGCTCTAGATTCTCGAGTAGGATTTAAGAGCGATGCGGCAATTTGTTCTTTCCAGACTCTGTTTCTGGCTAAGAACGAGAACCCCTCTAAACCCTGGCCAAAGAGTTTTGAAGTTAAAGGACTTTCAAATCTAGTAGGAGAGGAATTAGAAAGATCTTTATGTCCGGTTAGAGCTTTGAAGTTCTATTTAAAGAAGAAGAATGAACTAAACGGATGTAAACAAAGCCTGTGGTGTGCAGTTAGGGATCCTAGTAGACCCATGTCAAAAAATGCATTAGCATTCTTTGTGAGGAGCATTATTACGGATGCTCATAATGACTGCACTGAAGACTCTTTCAGGACTCTCCGAGTGAAGCTCATGAGGTTAGAGCGGTAGCCACTTCATTAGCATTTCAGAAGAACATGGTCCTTTAAAAGACATTGTGGATGCGACTTACTGGAGGTGTAATTCAGTGTTCGCATCGCACTATCTCAAGGACGTTAAAGTAACATATGAAAAGTGTTTCTCTCTGGGTCCTTTTGTATCAGCCGATACAGTGCTGGGGCTGGGAGCACATAACGATCCTTAGAAAAAATTTGTATTTGTTCAAAATTTTGATAGTACATAGATCTACCTTGTGAGACGAGTTGTTGGTTTTTTCTGCTGATTAGTATGCTTGCTGGCGTACGGACGTCCGAGCTTGGATCAGTGGGGGGAATCAAGAGACGTCTTACTGAATAGATTGTACAAACATTTTTTTTTAATTTTATTTTTATTTTTGTACTTTACTGTACGAATGTTTGTGTTTCGAGTTTGTGGTCGTTTGCAAGAGGTTAGGGGATAACTTCTTGCAATCTTAGAACTAACATGGATAGGTTGAGGTGATCGGGATCGATGTTGTGCTCCTTGTATAAGGTCTTGTCAAGTAAGTGGATAAGCACCCATTGACGTAGTCCTTCCAGGATCTACCAAGTAAGCGGGTAAGACCCCTTTGGCAGAACCACAAGAACTCTTAGCCATAGATCAATATCTCGCTGAGGCTCTTGAGACTGTCTAGACTCCTGGATTGTATTCATGAAGTCTTCAGTCTAAACAGGTAGGAACCAAGGTTTTATTTATTTATTACCTACAACGATAGTTGTGATTCCTGTTTGATTCTATATTTAGCTGTCTCTTTCCCACCTCCAATGGTGTGAATCAGCTAAGTATATATCTGACAGGTAAGTTAAATGTATAAAAATGATATTGTTATGATACAATAAAGTTTTATACATACTTACCTGGCAGATATATACAAAATTATACCCACCCTACCTCCCCTCAGGAGACAGGCGGTATAGAAAAAATATGATAGAACATGGGGATGGTTCCTAGTCCTGCCACCCAGCGGCAGGTAAGTAGATCACCTGACCTACAGGTAGCGTGTGCGCGAAATTCGAATTTCTGTCGGACGACGGAGTCAAATAGCTAAGTATATATCTGCCAGGTAAGTATGTATAAAACTTTATTGTATCATAACAATATCATGTTTCATCAAAGTGTTTGCCGGTTTACAACCAATATTTATGGATGTTAACTCCAATTTTGGCATGGTTAGCTTCTTTTGGGGACAAACTCTAGCTTTACTAACAAATTACTGGTATGAGAACTCAAATCAATTGAGTATGCAACAGCACCAAAGGCCTTTTGTGAAGCATCACAAAATATATGCAGCTGACATTTTCCTGAGGACACAGCAAATCTAGGAAATTCTATGCTAGAAACTACAAGCAATTACTCTTTAATTCTGTTAAATCTCTCAATAATCTCTGGGTTGACTGGTTCATCCCATTTCAAATTTAGTTTCCACATCTGAAATTAATATTTTCCCTAAATTTACTACAGGACACCTGCTACACATGACAAAATAGAACGTTTGGTGACTGATGAGTCGTTCACACTACAGGGTTTAATAACGTTTGGTGACTGATGAGTCATTCACACTACAGGGTTTAATATTTAATACACCTGAATAAATGTTCCAGTTAATTCAAGTTACACCTTTTGTTAGTTGCCAATTTCACTGCACAAGTATACAGTGTTCCCCCCGTATTCGCGTTCTCCGGATTCGAGGATTCACACATTCGCGGATTTTCCTTTGGAACCTATCTAGAAATTATTCGCGGACGGACTCGCCCATTCGCGGAATTTTCCGACGAAAATAATCACTAATTAGTGTATTTTGATGTTTATTTTCATGACTAAATACATTTTTATGATACAAATATGATTTACTAATTTTCAAATATTAATTTTGATTAATACTGTATTAGTAAGTTTAATAAGTTTAAATATCACATAATAAAAATAATAATTCTCTCTCTCTCTTTCTCTACTACAAAGATGTATGTTTTTTTGCATGATAAATAAATGATTTACTATTTTCAAATATTAGTATTAATTTATACAGCAATAATATCAATTCATTAAAGAAAATACCATAGTGAATTAGTAAGATTTTAGCTTATAAATTTAAAAAATTATGGAAGAATGAAGGAAATCCCAGTCAGATTCTTTCTCTAACTCCAGGTACTAAAACTCAGATATACGTATCAAGTTAAGTGACCGGAGGGGGAAGGAGCTGATTTGTTGCTGCCATCAAGTGGGCATGAAATTTCCACCCCTCTCTTTCTCTTTTGCTGATATATATGAGATAATTTCTATGGTACATGTGTATGTTTATTAATATTTTTGCATAATAATAATAATAATAATAATAACTAATCTCAAAATTCACATGTGATAGTATTTTAAAGAAGTACAATAATCTATCCATTTCACTTTTATATAAGGACAACCCTCTCTCTCTCTCTCTCTCTCTCTCTCTCTCTCTCTCTCTCTCTCTCTCTCTCTCTCTCTCTCTCCACACGAGATACTAGCATGCGCTAGTGGTAACTCTCGCCCTCTGTTTGGGCTGGAAGTGTATGTATAAGTATATCTTTAAGGACATTACTACATTTTATGGTAAAATAATAATATACAGTACTAGTTTACGAATAATATTACGTTTAATGAGATTAAACAGTAACAATAACATTCTCTCTCTCTCTCTCTCTCTCTCTCTCTCTTCTCTCTCTCGCTCTCATCTCTCTCTCTCTCTCTCTCTCTCTGCTATTGGCTGTTTATATATTTCTAATGGTAAAATGTTTAAGATTACTTTAAAATGATATTAATAATACCAATAATACTTTAAGTAGACATTTGGTATTTGCGATTTCACATTCCATTGTTCCCTTGTAAAAAGAAAATGGATGTCTCAAATAGTAACAGTATGAAAGAAAACATGCATGACTGAATAGTTATGGGGGGACTGAATTATTTTCACATACGTAACTAAGTCATTCAGTACGTACATAGTATGTATTTATGTGTCGTGGGCGGATTTTCCCTCACCATGACATTAAGATACGAGAAGAAGAATACTACTGTACATATACACTTTTGTCAGTCTTCTTGCCTGGAGACACAGGTCGGAGAATGGTACTGTGTCATAGTTGACACGGTGGGTATGAAGACTAACGTTTACGCTGCCTGGAAAATAGGGTAGGCCTGTCCTACCTGCTATTACATGATATTCCTTGTGTGTATGGGTCTTACTACTGATGAGGCCAGGTGATGTCTTCCCACTGGGAGGCAGTTGAAGTGCTGATTTCCATTTTAGGGGTATTGAAGAAAATTCCTGGTATTCAGCTTGTTTCTTTATTACTCATTACGTCATGCCAAATTTCTCCCAGGCCTAGTCTCCTGGACTTGATTAATTTACCTAGTCTTCAGAACTCCTGGACTAGATCTCTGGACTAGATCCCTTGCAAGGGATAGATAATCATTTGTATTAATAATTTGATAAAATAGCCAAAATGAAGAGCGGACAGATTGATGTCCCTTTCACATGAAAGCATTCGTGATCCTTACATGTGTTGCTAGTGTTACCAAAATGCAGACGAAAGATTCAGGGCAGCGCTCCCATACTCAGAGTGAGAGAAACAAAAACAAGGGACTGGCTACACTGCCACACTCGTGTCCACAATAAAAACATTTCACAGTTCCAATTACTCTTACAACAGTAGTGTAAAGATATTAGAGGAGGATGATGAATCAATTCCTAAATAAATCACTACTAATTAAGGAATATTTTTCCCATTACAAAGCTTTTCCCTTGGGGAAGAATTGATTCATGTCCACTAATATCAAGGATAACTTTTCCTAACGGAACCAAACAGCTCCTTAGATGGGTCTGCGACTGTGGAAAAACAGGTCTTGTCCAGTAGAAACAAGCAATGATCTCAACTAGAGACTAAAGGGGCTCTTGCAACAACATACAAGGATATACTTGAGTACTAAATGGGGACACTACCCTATAGGTGTGTGTTCAATACAGCTTTCCTAATAGCTTTGTCTAGCCTAATACTGGGGTTAGATTGACTCCACTTACACAGGATGTCACATCACTCTGCAACAAAAGAGTTCTCCACATGTGAAGACAGAATTTACTCCTATTGAGGCGTCCTAATGATTATCAAACTCACCAGAGCTATTGGCTAGAAACGACTCTAAACTTTAATCTCAAAGGGGTTTGGAAAGTGGTGTACTCTATCCTCAAGATGTACCAAACCAGTACTACAAGAGCAAAACTCTGACAATTTCCTATTAGACAAGACCCATAAGACACAATTGTTTTCCCAACCAGGGCACTATGTGAATTCTTGTACAAAATGTTTTACATTATACCTTTGTTCATTACCTCAAAACTATAAAGTTTTCACATTACTGGCCACTACAAACAGAAACAATTATATTTTCATCAACCTCAAACAAATAGAAAGAGAATACACAAAACGTACAAAATTACAGTAATGTACATAATCACACTGAGTCTATATCTCTTCAGTGAGACGTGAGGGAGGCACAATATTCCTAGCACCTCTTGTACGAACTCCTTCAGTTACTATATCAGGCACATTTTCAGAGTGCTTTTTCATGGTAACTAACCATTCTTCATCACCGTGGAATGGCTTTAGTTTATTAGCAGCTCGTTCTACGATTGTATAATCAAACAAATTTTTCAACACATAAGTGGATCCATCTCGCACAACTTCTACCACTCTATAGGGTCCAAGCCACTTAACATTTAACTTTCGACTAGTACCAGGTATTTGAGTCTCATTTCTGGCCCAGACTAGTGAATTCTTTTCAACACTCTTATTCACTTGCTTCCGGTTAGCAATACTTAAAAATGTTTTTGACCTCTCTAAGTGGGTCTTTTGGATTATCTCATGAACTTTGGCAATATCAGAATCACTCACTTCATCATCAATTGACGGCAATGTAGTTATTATTTGTCTAGCAGGTCTCCTGCTAAAGAAGACATAATGTGGCTGTTCACCTGTTGTTGCGTGGACAGCACAATTAAGGACTCGTTGGGTTTCGCCTAAATAGGTTGGCCACTGATAAGGATGACCCTCACCATGACATTAAGATACGAGAAGAAGAATACTACTGTACATATACACTTTTGTCAGTCTTCTTGCCTGGAGACACAGGTCGGAGAATGGTACTGTGTCATAGTTGACACGGTGGGTATGAAGACTTAACGTTTACGCTGCCTGGAAAATAGGGTAGGCCTGTCCTACCTGCTATTACATGATATTCCTTGTGTGTATGGGTCTTACTACTGATGAGGCCAGGTGATGTCTTCCCACTGGGAGGCAGTTGAAGTGCTGATTTCCATTTTAGGGGTATTGAAGAAAATTCCTGGTATTCAGCTTGTTTCTTTATTACTCATTACATCATGCCAAATTTCTCCCAGGCCTAGTCTCCTGGACTTGATTAATTTACCTAGTCTTCAGAACTCCTGGACTAGATCTCTGGACTAGATCCCTTGCAAGGGATAGATAATCATTTGTATTAATAATTTGGTAAAATAGCCAAAATGAAGAGCGGACAGATTGACGTCCCTTTCACATGAAAGCATTCGTGATCCTTACATGTGTTGCTAGTGTCACCAAAATGCAGACGAAAGATTCAGGGCAGCGCTCCCATACTCAGAGTGAGAGAAACAAAAACAAGGGACTGGCTACACTGCAACACTCGTGTCCACAATAAAAACATTTCACAGTTCCAATTACTCTTACAACAGTAGTGTAAAGATATTAGAGGAGGATGATGAATCAATTCCTAAATAAATCACTACTAATTAAAGGAATATTTTTCCCATTACATATGTATAAACATAAAATGTAAGATACATATGTATAAACATAAAATGTAAGATTTGCTTTAAAATAGTATTAATAATATTTCAAAGATTTAATATGAACCATAATAGGATATTTTATGTATATTTGATGAAGGATGGTCTTTAAGGGATACTTTGGTGTTTGCATGTTCAGGATAGTTTGAGCATTTTTAGAGGGGGGTTCCAAACATTCGCGGATTCTAACTATTCGCGGGGGGGGTCTGGTACGCATCCCCCACGAATACGGGGGACCACTGTATTCATTAAATTGTGCACTGACATCCATTCCTGTAGTGGCATACATGTCTGCTCTAACATATTATTAATAACAGGGTAGTCAGTTAACATTTGTTCAACATTCTCGTTAGTACATAAAAAACATCTACATAAAAGCATGACATGAGATATTTTGCAAAGGAGTGTAAATGGTTATTAAAGTGATAATTTAAGGTACTTTGCGAAAGGGAAGGTGAACAAGTAGCACCAAAACAAACGACTTTAAATCTGTATGATACAGTACTAAATGGGTCTTTAGGGTCTGTCATCCAAATTAATCTACACCAGTCTCGGGACGATTCCTCAATCCCAATCCTGAAGAATGCTTTGCCTATGTCAGAATAACTGCCTAAGGATTGGTTCTAAATGCAAGAAGTGATTCAAACAACTTGGTGGTCAGAGATGGTCCTCTAAGTAAACATTCATTTAGGGAATAAGTACCAGACCTTTTAAAAGAGGCATTAAATAAATATGTATTGGGGTTGTACTCGAGTCGTCCTTTATGTGATGATAGGGCAGGTAGTGACATACTGATTGTCAACCTTATGAATAGACACTTCAAACTGTTCAATGGTTCTTTTTTCCTCTGGTGGGAGGTCAAAACTCCTTTATTCCTATGGCATCCAATTCCCACAGATTAGATAAGCTACAGCACTCGCTACAGAGGTCCGTTACACCAACACGTACACATACTACATGCTGGGTGGCTACAGTATTCAGTGACTGATCATAGGACCACTGAGGCATGGGAACCATAGATGAGGGCACCACCAGCTGTACTGAAAGTACAAATACCCATAGTACTAGACTGATTATGTATAAATTTGTGAAAATAGTCAACACCAAAAACCAGCTGAATATGATTAACATTATCACTATTAAGGTAGCGATCAGCCAATTTAACCTTTATTACGAACCAATGTGGCAACCTTAGATATACCAGGAGTGAAAATACTTGTGTCAACATTATTATGAACCAGTGCTTTTAACTGTAATTCTAAATTTACCTAAGCGAACTACCACCTTAACTAGATCACAACTAATTGATGCTAGGTTGCAGCCAAATGGAGTGAGATAGTGTAATCCTATCCAAAGGCTTGAGGTTTAACTCATGTACAAGTGAGGGACAAATAAATAATCTCTGGGAACCTGTATCAAAAAAGGTACGTGTTTGCAATTTTTTGCCACCACCTGAAACTTCAACAGTAGCTGTAGGTAATGCAGTTGAAACTAACTTACCTTCAGGGCAGTATAGAGGTAATACTGCACTTGACTGAACAGATACAGAACCATTATTACCTAAATCACTAGCAG
>NC_061107.1:30889003-30924935 GCF_015104395.2 Macrobrachium nipponense | reverse complement strand
GCATTTAGTCATGAAAATAAACATCAAAATACACTAATTAGTGATTATTTTAGTCGGAAAATAATTTCTAGATAGGTTCCAAAGAAAAATCCGCGAATGTGTGAGTCCGCGAATCCGGAGAACGCGAATACGGGGGGAACACTGTATACTTGTGCAGTGAAACTGGCAACTAACAAAAGGTGTAACTTGAATTAACTGGAACATTTATTCAGGTGTATTAAATATTAAACCCTGTAGTGTGAATGACTCATCAGTCACCAAACGTTATTAAACCCTGCAGTGTGAATGACTCATCAGTCACCAAACGTTCTATTTTGTCATGTGTAGCAGGTGTCTTTGACCCATTGGGTTTAGCCTCTCCTGTAGTAAATTTAGGGATAATATTAATTTCAGATGTGGAAACTAAATTTGAAATGGGATGAACCAGTCAACCCAGAGATTATTGAGAGATTTAACAGAATTAAAGAGCAATTGCTTGTAGTTTCTAGCATAGAATTTCCTAGATTTGCTGTGTCCTCAGGAAAATGTCAGCTGCATATATTTTGTGATGCTTCACAAAAGGCCTTTGGTGCTGTTGCATACTCAGTTGATTTGAGTTCTCATACCAGTAATTTGTTAGTAAAGCTAGAGTTTGTCCCCAAAAGAAGGTAACCATGCCAAAATTGGAGTTAACATCCATAAATATTGGTTGTAAACCGGCAAACACTTTGATGAAACAGTCATTTTTTAAATTTCAATCTTGTTTTATTTGGAGTGATAGTGAAGTCACTATAGCACGAATCAAAAGTGATAAGAGTCAAGACCCTTCTGTGAGAAATAGGGTTTACGAAATTAGAGACTTAGCATTTCCCATTATGTATGATCGCTCTAGGGAGAACCCAGCTGACCTTTTGTCAAGAGGTTGTGATATTAAAGAATTGTCTTCTTCTTTGTGGAAGTATGGACCAGACTGGTTGATTAGTTGAGGTTATCCTCCTCAAAATGGCTAATGTGCTGAAGGTTAACAAAGGTAAAATACTTCAGCAATTGGGGAAAATGTAAATTAGACAGCAATCTGAATTCATGACAAAGGTACTGAAAATGTCCAAACAATGACGAAAGAAGATTGCAAAAACCACTGATGGTACTCAAGAACTGGCAGAAGACAAATTGGTTCTCTCTGCAGTGATGAACCCATCATTCCTAAAAGTGGGAAGGTCCTATCCACCTACACTAGCAAAGGCGCTGCCACAAAATTTGGAATATTTTTATCTGCCATGGTACCTTCCCATCCACCTACATTAGTGCAGGCGCTGCCACAAAATTTAGAATATTTTGTCTGCCATGGTAAGAAGCTTCCAGTTACATGTAATTACTTTATAAGTTACGTGTAAAAATACAAATTATTTTAAAATTTGTCAAGCTTATAAGCTGTGAGGATTCTTGTATTTTTAAACATTCAAATTTCACTAAAGGAATAGTCTGAGCTACACATCCACAAGTATCTTATCACCTGTGGGTGTACAGATGAAATGAAGCCGCCTCAAGGGGGCAGATGATAGGACATTGTTTCCCAAACCTTTTCATTATGATATTTAATGTTGAGTCAAGCAGTGCCGTCAGTTTCAAAGGAAGTTCATGATGTATAACATTCAAACTTTCAAATTTATTACATTAACCCTTAATGTACGGATACTGTCATACGAGTAACAATAACAGGTTTTGAGCGGTAGACGCATTACCTCCTCGTGAGCATCAATATTATGCGCTGCGCCATCGATTTGGAGAAATTGGTTGGGAAAGAGGTTCTTTTATTTCATTAGTCATAAATTTACTAATGGCAACTTTTATACTGGCTCAGTTCATCGATTTTAGGCTGCTCATTAGCATAAAATTTACTAAAAGTTTGCCATTAGTAAATTTATGGACAATGAAATAAAGAACCTCTTTCCCAAACCAATTCTCCAAATTCGATGGCGCAGCGCATAAATGACTTCCAAGGCGACATATATGCCTCTCGCTCTCTCTCTCACACGATGATGTCTTTTTGTTTGCTCATAAGTATAAGGGGTTACTGTTGGATTTAGTTATTATCTTTTATGATATGACAGTTATAATTGTAATTTTGCAAAGAAAAGTGCAAAGAAATATTAGAAAAAACATGTAAATTTACATAAATAATTTTCACCAAATATACTCAGAATTTGTAACTGATTAAAGTTCTTATATGTTATGATATTCTGAGAGTTGTAATTATCATTTGACAAAATAAAATAAAATTAATTATTGGAAAAAACTATTGGAAAAAACATGTGTAAATTGGTAATATTGACTACTGTCTTGTAAAAGAGGCTCCACAAGGGGATAGGGAGACAGGAAGAATTTTTCTTCTTACACCTTGTGCATTTGCATATCTTCCTCTTTCCATTGATGCGTTTTTTCCCCCTTCAATTGGCGGACCTCAAAGTTTGCCCAGTCTAGGGTGCTGCATGTTTCTTTTAGCCCATCTCTCGAGGGTTAACACTGTTACCACTCATGATGTGTCGGTAGTGAATTTATGGTTAGCATCATGGTATCTAAAATATCTAAACACTTGCACTAGATATGGTTAAAGATTTGTAGTACATACCTATGTGCTTCAAGTAAAAAAGGGATTTTGACGTGGGAAAAATCTATTTCTGGGCGAGGAAGCCGTGTCCCCCAGTGAAATAGGTTCCTTCAGCACGATTTCTAAGGTAAGATATTGCTAAAATACCAGAGAACTGCTAAATTGGACCTGCAAGAATATTCCAGCTTGCTCACCTTCATTAAAAAGGTGTCGGTATAGGTCTGGGGCGAGTGAAACTCACTACCATGGCACCCACTCCAATTAGCCTCTCCTACATCAAAACCCCCAAAGGAAAGGGGAGCCGTTCTACGGCTTGCTACCTACGACCACGTATGTAGCATCATTCCTTCAGATAGCCGTACGCTCGTGTTTTTTCCTTCGTTATGGATCGTCAATCTCCATCTGCATCCAAGTTAAGTACTGGTTTTAGTGTTTACGCTATTTAGGGAGAGTTTTCCGACCTTCGTGCCATTATTATTTAGGTTTTTAGCAGGCTCCGAGCCGCCATTAGAGCGTTCCCTTTGTGTATCGCTTCGGTTTCACGCGGTCTTCCATACCTTGTGATCCAATTAGTAATAGCGCTTTTTATTTATCTCCTCCAGTGTTTTGGATGCTGTTTTTGATGGTTATTCATATATTCTTGTATTATTTTATTTTATTTTGTTTGTGCACTGGCACAGGGTTTTTCTTTTGAGTACGTCTCTTTGTTTCGTGTCCTTCGGAACAAGCGTTATTTTTCATTCATGTATTCATTTTATTTTTCTAATACTGATTATTTCGTTTCTTATTTTTATATTCACACCCCGTGTCCAGTACATATGTTATTATCTTTCTTTATTTATGCTTTGTTTTGTATTGCGTCGGCTAGGCTAGTCCTCTAGCCTCCCGCTCTGTCTTTCTCGCGGTTCACCATACCACGAGGGAGGCAGGCGGTCACGTGATCATCTCCCTCTACCGACCTGCCTCCCCCCCTCTTCAGAGGACCCACTTAGGTGGGTGCTTATCTCGCTCAGGTCGTCGCTGACGACCGACCCAAGTTCTCGTGGAGGGGTGGGAGGGGGCCCCACAGGCCCTCGGTTTGCGGGCGACGCTTCTCAGCTGACCTCATCCCAGCGTGGGGGAGGAGCTTCGCTTACCCAGCTTCGGTTCCGACCGGGCTCGGGCAAGCTCGGCTCTCCTCGGCTGTTTGGGATCTTTTATCCATTCGCCCCTGACGCTACCTCCCCGTCTTATGTCGGAACAGGCTTCCGGATATACCCGGAGTCTCAGAGGTGGATGTCTACTCGGTGTTATTCAAAGTACAGTGGACCTCCGTATTCTTTGAATTTGTACCAGACCCCCCTTGAACAGTTAAAACCTGTGAATACTTAGAACCCACCTTAAAAATGCTTATAACTGCCTATCTTGAAAGTTCAAATACCAAATGTATACTTTAAAGAACATCCTACTTGAAATATACCTTGAATTACTATTTTATTACTGTATCAATCTTAACAATATATCATTAATACAATTTCAAAGTTATAAATATTATGCACAGCACGCGCACACACAGAGAGAGAGAGAGAGAGAGAGAGAGAGAGAGAGAAACATTGTTTTTAGCTATGCTCAATTTTATTATGCTTATTACCATTATCTTGATTACCAACTTTTATACTACTTCAGCAAGTGCGGATATTGCCGATTAATAATTTTTTTATCGTATTATCTTATGTATCTACTCTTTGCAGGTTACAATCTATTCTTTGTATATTCCATGTAGTACTACATGGCCTTGAGCTGAAATAAAACTCATTATCCTTATTATTACTTGATCGAGTTTGCAATGCTCCCTCAGACTGTTCCCCTTCCCCTACCCATATGACAGGGTGAGTTTTAGCCATAGAAAAGGAATGTTGGATGCCAGGCCCATTACGTACTACGCAATAGAACGTGATGTGTGTGTTTATCCTCTGAACTTGTTTGGGTAGATACAAGAAACAGAGCACTCAACGTGTGTATACACGCAGTATCTCACACTAAAATAGACAGACGCCTGTTACGTTTCAACACGATAGTCTGTCTGTCTCTGTCTCTCTCTCTCTGACATTTTCACATTCAGTCCCATGCTCTCTTTCACCCAAAACTTCATCTCGACAAGTTCCGACCTCCATGTTTTTGGTTAATTTTGTTTGTTTGTATGGCATTTTTACATTGCATGGAAGCAGTGTTTATTCAGCAACAGGACCAACGGCTTTATGCGACTTCCAAACCACATCAAGAGTAAAAGTATCGGCTTTCGGATGCCACATAATTAACTCGTTTATATGGGTACAATTTAAAGAATGTGGCGAACACCACACTTCAAAACAACAACAAACAAAACTTGGACAAACATGAAGAGGCCAGTGTTGCCAAATGGGAATGGCAATTTCTTGCTAGATTTTGCTCCATAAAAAAAAAAAAAAAAAAAAAAAAAAAAAAAAAAAAAAAAAAAAAAAAAAATCACATCATACAACAACAATGCCACCCAGCCAATTTCAACTGATTGCTCTCCTTTTCGATTCAAACATACACTGTGTACTTGTACAATGTTGCATAATTCCTAATCATTTCGAAACCTATTCTGTTTAATTCCTGAAAATGGTTTAGCAAGATTTTGTTCTATTTTCTTACATGATATATCAAACAGTAGAATATAAAAAAAATTTTCAACAGTACAAAGATTTGATGTCAAAATATGTATGCTAGATGTATTTGAAAAAAGTGCAAGTTTTCCTGCCAGATGCTAGACTGAAAATTTTCTTGCTAATTACCTCAAGAAAATGAATGCTAGCATTAAAAAGGCGAAATTGGTAACACTGGACTGAACAGGTCCGAGCATGCACTATGCAACCATACGACTTTTTCATTTTTTTTTGTTTTGTTTTGTTTTGTAAGATGATTTTGAAATTATATTTACAGTACAAAAAAGTGATTTATTATGGGTTTACTAGAGTATGTAAAATATATGGGTAGTTTGTGGGACAGTGTAACTACTACTTATTACTTTGTGTGCAATAGTACGTACGAACAAACAAGATCATATGTTTGGTGATGTCATGGCAGTCTTCTTTCGCATTTTTATGTTAATATGCATTTTGTAAATGAATACACAATTATGATAAAGTATTTACTGTACGTACAAATAAAAGTACAATGCTGTAATATTAATGTAATGATAGGAACAAACTAATAAAAGCATACTGTGATGTGTATTTTTGTCTTTTGAATATGTTTTCCTCAAGATCAACACATGCAGAGGCGAGCCTGTACGTGCGCAAAGAAGAGCCTGCGCGTGCACAAAGTACGCGAGCGAGCGAGAGCATCTTTATATGCGACAATCTCATGTCCAGACCCCTCATTCGCGTTTCTTAGATCGTTCAGTTAGCATCTTTTTAATTCTCTCCAGTTACATGTATTTTTATATTAATCCATACCATGCCTCCTAAACGTCCTGCTTCTGGTAAAGCTTCTGGCAATGAGCCTAAGCGAGCAAAGAAGGTCATGACCCTCCAGCAGAAGGTGGAATTGCTTGATATGTTAAAAACAGGCAACAGCTTTGCAGCTGTTGCAGCTGTAGGTTGCCATTTTGCGGTCAATGAAAGTACCGTCAGGTATGTAATCGTTTATCAATGAAAGTGCTTAGAATGTACAAATAATGCACATACGTATACGTATATATGCTGTAACGATACTTAATTAATGAATTTTCTTTATTATTTTCAGGTCCATCCACAAGAAGAAGTAGAGATAAGAAAGGCTGTCGGTATTAGTTTTCTTGGCAGCGCCAAGAAAATTAGCACAGTACGAGACCAAGAGTGGTACGCATGGAGTCTGCCTTGGCACTGTGGATACACGACTGCCGTAAGAAGAACGTTCCCCCTGGTCGTGTATTCATCTGTGAGAAGGCACGGCAGCTCTACACAAAATATTCAAATGGCAGCGAGACCGAAGGCAGCGACGTAGCTCAAGAAGCAGACTTCTTAGGCTTTGACGAAGCCCCTGATGAAGATGAGCCACAAGCGGGATCTTCAACTCTTCAGTGGTTTCAGGCTAGCAAGGGCTGGTTTCAGCGATTCATGCAGATTTCAGCTCAAGCATGTCTCGTTGCAGGGAAAAGATGTATCGGCAGATGTGGACGGTGCACAAAAATATCCAGAGAGCTTCAAAAGGCTAATCAGCGACAAAGGCTACTGTCCACAGCAGGTTGGTTTTAACTTTATGAATACAATTTTATACTTTTATTACATAGTTTAGCTGAATTCCTTTATTTATTATTTTTTTTGTTTACAATTTCAAACATCATTAGCATTACATACTTTATTCATTTTAATCTTATGTTTTTCAGGTCTTCAGTATGGACGAGAATGGCCTCTTCTGGAAGAGGATGCCGTCACATACATATATTATGAAAGACGAAGCCAGAGCCTTGGGTTTCAAGGCACACAAGGATAGGGTGAACCTCATCATGTGTGGCAATGCAGCTGGTTTCATGTTGAAACCAGGTTCAATTTACAAGTCCGCCAAACCCAAGGCCCTCAAGAATAAAAATATGCATACGCTGCAGCTGGCTTCATGTTGAAACCAGGTTCAATTTACAAGTCCGCCAAACCCAAGGCCCTCCAGGTTTCAATTTACAAGTCCGCCAAACCCAAGGCCCTCAAGAATAAAAATATGCATACGCTGCCAGTGTTTTGGATCCATAACTCCAAGGCCTGGATCACCAAAGTCCTTACGGAACGATGGTTCCTTCAGAGCTTCATTCCACAAGTTAAGAAATACCTCAGCGACTTGTGTATGGAGTTCAAGGCTTGTTGCTTATGGACAACACCGGTGGCCACCCTGCTGATCTTTATTATGAGGGAGTCCAGATCGAGCCTCCCTGCAAACACCACCTCTCTTATGCAGCCCATGGATCAGGGCGTGATCCATGCCTTTAAGGTACTATACACCCGGAACTCCCTCGATCACCTAGTGAAGGCAATGGATGACGACAGTGAATTCACGCTGAAAGGTTATTGGCGAAAATTCACGATTGCTACCTGTCTGAACGTCATCGACAGGTCACTGTGGGTTATGAAGAAAGACACCCTGAATTCCTGCTGGAAGAAGTTGTGGCCGGAGTGTGTGAACGATTATAAGGGATTTTCTCCACAAGAAATTCAGCATTCTGCCATAGACAATGCAGTCAAATTGACGAAGATCCTTGGTGGAGAGGGATTCGACGATATCACCAAGGATGAAGTGGGAACCCTGATCGACACACACTCTGAACCCGTAACAGACCAGGATCTGGAAGAAATGACTGACTCTGTCATCGACGACGACGAAGACTCGGCAGCTTCAGGGAACAAGGATAGGGGTCTTACCTTGGACTTCCTGAATAATTATATTAGGTTGTTCAAGGAGGCAAAGGAGATAATTTTGGAATGGGATCCTTGCCTAGAACGTGCCCTAATGTTCGTCAACAGCATTAATGGGGCACTGAGCCCCTATGCACACCTTGAGCACCATGAAGAAGCAGGTGCGGCAGCTGCCTATCACAAGCTATTTTTCAGTGGCGAAGAAGGCCCCTCCAGCCCCTGAAATGCCTCCTGAAGAGGAAGAAGGGACGCCCCCAGAAGAGACGCAACTCCTCTGCTTTGCTGTGCAGTCTTACCTTCATTTTCATTTGACTGCACAGCTAATTCATCATCATTAGTATCTTCAGTCAACATTGATCACTGGTGAGTACAGTACCCATTTGCTTTACGTAATATTTACCATTAAACTTTGAAATATTGCTATATACATAACGTGATTTAGCAGGATAGTTCAAGGTGGTACAGTACATATACTAATGTATTTGCTTTTAACCAATTTTTTTTTATTTTTACAGGTATGTAATACATATGTAGTTCAGTGAACAGCTGCATTATGTAATTCAGCACCGTCGTCTGGTCACTACTCATATGATTAACTTTGTATATAACTATATGTGTATATAATTGTATGTAGTATTTGTATATGATGTATATATGTATAGTATTTATGCATTATATTATTAAAGTGTTTGAATGATGCTAAAGTATTTCAATATCCGAGGAAATAATAGTAAATTTCCCCACAATGAAGTTGGGTACGTATGTATATCTAAGATGACTTAAATTATAAAAGCCTTTTATGTTATAAGTTAGCTTTTGCAACAACACATATCTTACGAAAAATTAGTTATGTGAAGATGGTGTTAGTAGTACAAATGATAGTTATTGTATCGTTAAAAATATCAAATAGAACAGTCGCAAAGCCGATTCTATGTCATGTTTTTCCTAAACGCGTGACTAAAAGGAAAAAGTTATTTTGCTTGTTTAATCACTACCACAAACCCATAACAATGCAGTGTATGTATGATCATTCTAAACTATTATTCACTACCAAAATAACAATGATAATTTGTATTGAAAATGAATGTTACATATATTCCTAACATTATTACTACCATGACTAGTACTATCAAAATTTCTTAAGATAATCTTGTCGTGAACGCTACCATAATTTGATTTTCATATACGTACGTACATTTTGTCGGCTGGCTGGCCTCGCAGAGATAAAAGTTGATTTCACTGATATGGAATTACTCCACGAATAGCCTTTTTATGATGAAGATATGACAGTAATATATAAGGTAAAAAATGCTTTTACGTATTTTGCTTATGCTTCATCGCCAATAGCAAAAAACAATACGATAATCTACGACAAATATAGTTTGTATGACTTCATTGTTCGGAGAAGTTACATACGTATACTACCAAAATAATAATGAAGTTCAAATTAATTTTAGCCTTAATGTTATTACTACCGTAATTACACTACTACTATTAAAATTTCTAAAAGGTTATCGAGCAATAAAGGTCGCTGTGAGCGCAACCGTATACATATTACATATTCGTAACTATGTGTTTTACATTTTGTGGTTAATCACTCAGACAATAAGTTGAGTGCGATTAAGCGATGCTCCACTGTACACACATAATTCACATTTATATTTTCGAGATTAGTTAAATTTTCCCATATTAACCCTTTAATGCCGATTGAACGTATTAAACGTCGACGAAAATTGTCTGTCGGGTGCCGAACGGATGTATGGTACGTCGACGAAAAAAAATTGTTTTTTTTTAAATTCGCAGAAAAAAGTTAATAGGCCTACTAGGTGAAAACTTTTGAATCACATGCCTTGGGGGATGCTGGGAGCTCACGGATCAAGCTGTTGTTTTGTTTACAAGCGTGACCCAGGTCAGCATGCGCGAAATGCCTCCTTCTCGCATCAGCCAGCATCAGCGACACGTTGTCCAAGAGCGATCTTTTGCCGCAATCATGTTTTGCCAAACTTTTGCAAGTTTGAGTAGTTGTGGTGGTAAAAGACATACGTAGAGATGCCTGAACGTCGTATGGAGCGCAAAAGGAGTGCTTTACCCCTCGGGAGGGATCGTGCGAGACGTATTTTGGACTTGGATGCTGGCGAGGGACCAAATACCCAAGATGATCTCGCTCCTCAACGCAGTTCCGTGCGGCCTTGTGTGGACGTAAGTGTTCAAGGACCACAAAGTGCGTCTCGTGTACCTTTAGTAACCCCTAGGAAGCATCGGGGTGTCCTTAGGGGTATTCGTAGGAATTTGGGAGGCCTCAAACCAAAGGACATTGACAATTACTTATTAGAGCTCGATTGGCAGCAAGTCGCAAGTCCTCATTTTGATGGCGGTTGGTCATCTAGTGACAAGGAAATCACTCCCGATGTTAGTGATGAGGGTCACATGCCGAACGTGAGCTCGAATTTAGCGGCTTTAGTGAGTATGAGGCGGAGTTATCGTTGTCTAAGTTCTGTCGCTGATGACGACACAGAAAGCAAAGGCCTAAGTGAGGGAGATAGGCCAGTGTGTGTGTGTGTGTGTGTGTGTTTGGTTGGTGGTGGTTTCGAGTGTGAAACCGTGCGTGTGTGCGGGCGCGGGCACATAGATGGTCGGAGCGTCGCACCAGCCAAGGTGAAGGTCAGTCGTCCGAGAGCGACGAGGGGTGGTCAGATGATCCCATCCCACCTAACATGCACCCATGCACGGCAGCACCTGGGCTCACCGTACTTGTTCCTCTCACTGCTCTGGGGTTCATTCAGCTGTTCCTTACGTGGGAATTGCTGGAATACCTGGTAGCAGAGACGGCGGACTACGCTCAGTACTGCTGTGACGAACTACAGACAACATATAGCTCCCGGCGCTGCAACCTCACCAACATGGAGCATTTTTTGGGGCTCCACATTTTTTTTAATATGATGCCTGCTGCCGACGTCATGCAATATTGGAGGCGGAATTTTTTTTAAAGTGCGCCCAATGTGCCCGCGTTATGCCCCGTGATAGTTTCCTGGTGTTGGACAAGTATTTCAACGCCTTCAACCGAAGGGCCATACCCTGGAATAACCCCGATCGCCTCATCTTAGTCCGCCCAGTGTTGGAGTACATTCGTGAACGGTGCAAAATTCTCGTGGTTCCTGGCAAGAACCTTTCTTTGGATGAGGGGATGATGCCTTACAAAGGACGTCTTAGCATTAAAGTGTATAACCCCAAGAAGCCGAAGAAATATGGAGTGAAACTTTTTTTTTTTATTACGGAGTCCAACACTAGATACGTTGTGGACCTCTCGGTGTATTCCAGGGTCTTCTCCACACTGTGTGACACTGTGTTCAGTCTTGTGGATTGTTTCTGTAACCTGGGATACCTGTTTTTGGATAATTATAATAATTCGGTATCCCTGGCCCAGGAACTCTATGAAGCAGGTGTGCACGTCAGTGGTACCTTCTGTTGGTGCGTGGGGCCCCGAATGTCTTCAAGAGGTTTGCTAGCCAGCCGCAATATCTAGCAAGAGAGACAGTGGCGGCGGAAGGGAGCTATCTACGTCATCTGTTGGAAGGGGGTCCGACTCGTCCCCATGATTACGAGGAGTCATGAACCCATCCAAGAAGAGATTGTCCAGCGGAAGAAGACACGTCGGCAGGGCAGAGTTATGTAAGAGGAGTTTCGTGTCAAGTGGCCTACCGTCATTGGGCACTACAATAGGCACATGGGAGGAGTTGATCTCTTTGATCAAATCATCCAGTATTATCCCTCTGCCAGGGGAACCAGGAGGTGGACACAGAAGCTCCTCAAATACATTCTTCAGTTGGCCCTCCAGAATGCCTACATCCTCTACTGTGGGTACTACAATCCAGACCTCCAGAGGTTGTCCCACATCCAGTTTCTCGAGGTAGCCGGGAATGCCCTCATCAACTTTAATCCCAATGAGTGGCCTTCCATCACTGGGGCCCTGCCCCGAGCTGCAGATCTGCCCCTAGAGGCAAGGGCAGATGTTAGGAGGGCCAACTTCGGTCGTACTGCCGCCGCCACTGCTGCCGCTTGTGCTCAGATTATGACTTCTTATCAGATAGCGGACCCTGTGTCTCGGCTGCAGCCAGGGGATCACACACTGGAGCTCCTACAAGGGCGGAGGGAGAAACGGTGCCGGGTGCGCCATATGAATGGCAGAAGGGGAGACACCCAGTTCCTCTGTCCCACCTGCAATAAGGCAGTCCCCGGGTTACGACGGGGGTTCCGTTCTTGAGACGCGTCGTAAGCCTGAACATCGTCAAAAACCCAAAGAAAACCTTACTTTTAATGCTTTGGGTGCATTGAAAACTATGTAAACTGCATTCTTATGGCATTTTTCATAAAAAAAACCTTCAAATATTAATTATTTTGCACTTTTGGTGTCATACTTCATCTGTCAGATGAGCGTTGTAGGCGTCGTAAGCCTGGAAATAATGTCTGATGAATATAATTGAAAAGTGTTGTAACCTCGGAACGTCATAAGCCGAGACCGTCGTAACCCGGGGACTGCCTGTATAGCTCTTTGCAGGTTCGGGGAGTGTGACCGCAAATACCCCAATGCAGTCGTATATTGGAGTGCGCCCGACGTAGCGACAGCGGAGGGTGGCAGGAGGGTCCGCCGAAATGCGGTGGCCCATCAACACTAAGGGCGCGCATCTCCCTCCCTTCACCTGTACCTCGTCATATCAAGAGCGAAAATAAATGCAAGACTCTTCAATGGAGGAGGGAGAAAACCAGAATAGTACAAAAAATCAGGATTACGAGTGAGTATTCTGCATTTATTCTATATTTAGTTTTATATTTATTACAAGTTTTTATATATCTGTATTTATTGATGTACTTTATATGCTATTTCATTTTATGCAAAAAGAAAAGTTTCACCTGCATTCCTTTTAGTTGTGTATTTGTACCAGAATAGAAAAATATAATATATATATATATATATATATATATATATATATATATATATAATTATATATATGTATATATAATATATATATAGATATATATAATATATATATATATATATATATATATATATATATATATATATATATCTATATATTATACAATATTGGTATTTTTGGGTAAGCAAGAAATCTAACATTCTAGTAATATTCAACCACCTATCTTCATTTTGAAACAAATTGAAAGTCTCTAGCACAATATTTCAATTTATGGTGAATTTTTGAAAAAAGCTTTTTCCTTCACTCCGCACGCGGATTCTCCGCCGCAAATCTCCGAAATGCTTACATCGCATTCTCGTAATATTTGCTCAGTTTCATATTAGCCGTTTCATAGAGTTGTATATATGAAAATGTGCACAATTTCATGTAAAATACAACAAAAAATAAGTCATGGTCGTAGCTTTTTTCATGTTTGGAATATTTGCATATAAATCACGATAAATAGATAATTCAATGTTCGGTCAACATTGATTCGACCGAAATGGTCAAAATACGCAATTGTAAGCTAGAACTCTTACAGTCTAGTAATATTCAACCATTTATCTTCATTTTAAAACAAATTGGAAGTCTCTAGCCCAATATTTAAATTTATGGTGAATTAAAAAAAAAAAAAAAAAAAAAAAAAAAAAAAAAAAAAAAAAAAAAAAAAAAAAAAAAAAAACTTTTTCCTACCCTCCGCGTGCGGATTCTCCGCCGCAAATCTCTGAAATGCTTACGTCGCATTCTCGTAACATTTGCTCAGTTTCATATTAGCCATTTCATACAGTTTTATATAAGAAAATGTGCGCAATTTCATGTAGAATAAAACAAACAATAATTCAAGGTTGTATCTCATTTTCGAAATATTTGCATATAAATAACGATAAATTAAAATATTCGACATTTGGTCAACTTAAACTCGACCGAAATGGTCGAAAAATGCAATTGTAAGCTAAAACTCTACAGTCTACTAATATTCAATCTTTTATCTTCATTTTGAACAAATTGGAAGTCTCTAGCACAATATTTTGATTTATGATGTTTTGGAAGAGAAAAAAAAATTACGTCCGCTCGTTACGAATTCATGCATCACTTTGTGATAATATTTTCTCTGTGTTGCTTTGATCATTTTACAATGTGTTAGATACCAAAAAGATCGCAATTTAGTGTACAATACAACAACAAAAATTAACTTGTTAGCTTTAACCGTTTTGCTCACAGCGCGATTTGAATACAATTATATATGAATTTTTTTTTGCACGGTTATATATCCCACATTTATATATGATAATGATATATTTTTTCATTTCTGATGGTTGCATACTTAACTTCAGGCAATGACAAAAAAGGAGCCAAAAATGAACTCTCAATCTTGAAAACTAAGCGGGCTGTGATTTTTTGAAAAAAACATTTTTTCCGCTTCGGCGTTCGATCCCGAACCCCGCCGGCATACGGGAGACGATTTTCAAAATACTGTTTCGGCGTTTAAGGGTTAAAATATAGGTAACTTTTCTTATACTCTTCCTTACATAATTCATCTTTTAATTTCTTCAAATACTCCTTACCAAAATGACAGGTGAGTTTTATAGATACAAAAGGAATGTTGGATGTCTGGCCCATTACGTACTACACAAAGGAACGTGATGTGTGTATACAAGCAGTATCTCACATTAAAAGAGAAGACAGACGCCTGTTATGTTTCAACATGATAGAACTTGAATCTCTCCCTCTCTCTTTCTCTCTCTCATGCATCAAATCTGGACATTTTCACATTCATTCCCATGCTCTCTTTCACCCAAAACTTCATCTCAAAAAGTTCCGACCTCCTATGTTTTTAGTTCTTTTTGTTTTTTGTACGGCATTTTTACGTTGCACGGAACCAGTGTTTATTCAGCAACGGGACCTACGGCTTTATGTGACTTCCAAACCACATCAAGAGTGAACTTCTATCACCAGAAATACACACTCCTAACCCCTCAATGGAATGCCCAAGAATTGAACTCGCGGCCACTGAGGTGGCAGCCCAAGACCATACTGATCCCGCCAATGAGGCGCTGCCAATCTCCTGTGAACTAGGTGATGTAACTAACTCCCCTCAGTCTCTTACCTGACCCAGCCCGTTGCGTGGAGCGCATCTCGTACAGGTGGGCATGTGATTAAAAGACGCAATGATTAAAAGAACAACAATTTACATAATGATATGGGAAAGAAGAAATAATAACAGATATAAGAAAGAGGCATGATAATAATAATTAAAAAATGAACTCTAATAGTACTGACACAAAAATGGGTCCAATCCAGTAAATCTAATTATCCCAACTGAGTAAGTGACTTCTTCATAAACACGTTGTTCACATTTCTATTTTTGAGATTAGTTAACTTTTCCCATATTAAAATGCATGTAACTTTTCTTTTACTCTTCCTTACATAATTCATCTTTCCATTTTTCAGATACACCTTATCAAAATGACAGGTAAAAGTTTTGTGACGTGAATACACTTGCCCACCTACTCCATTATGTATACAAATGGAATGTAAACATCAGGACCTGTATAAGCAGATACGAGAAACACATGCTCAAAACAAGTGTAAAAATTGAATCTCACTTGGCTTCCATACGATGATAGATGGAAACACGTCAAAAACTTTAAGATGACCAGTATAGCAAGGGCAGGAACTTAAAGGCAGGTGTTTGGTAATGGCCATCAACATGACAGAACACAAACAAATCCTCTCTCTCTCTCTCTTCTCTCTCTCTCTCTCTCTCTCTCTCTCTCTCTCAGTCAAGGAGAAAGTATCACTCGATGTCGCAATACCATGGGACACCAGAGTTGAAGAGAAAGAGAGGGAAAAAAAAAAAAAAAAAAAAAAAAAAAAAAAAAAAAAAAAAAAAAAAAAAAAAAAAAAAAAAAAAAACAAAAAAAAAAAAAGAAAAAAAAAACATAAAAAAAAAAACAAAAAAAAAAAAAAACAAAAAAAAAAACAAAAACAAAAAAACAAAAAAAAAAAAAAAAAAAAAAAAAAAAAAAAAAGAAAAAAAAAAAAAAAAAAAAAAAAAAAAAAAAAAAAAAAAAAAAACAAAAAAAAAAAAAAAAAAAAAAAAAAAAACTAAAACAAAAAAAAAAAAAAAAAAAAAAAAAAAAAAAAAAAAAAAAAAAAAAAAAAAATAAAAAAAAAAAAAAAAAAAACACAACAAAAATTGGGATAAGTATCAAGATCTGAAAATAGAAATAAGAAGCATATGGGATATACCAGTGGAAATCGTACCCATAATCATAAGAGCACTAGGCACGATCCCAAGATCCCTGAAAAGGTATCTAGAAAAACTAGAGGCTGAAGTAGCTCTAGGACTCGTGCAGAAGAGTGTGATCCTAGAAACGGCGCACATAGTAAGAAAAGTGATGTACTACTAAGGAGGCAGGATGCAGCCCGGAACCCCACACTATAAATACCATCCAGTCAAAAAAAAAAAAAAAAGTTTCATTGAAATAATGGCTATTTCAGCCGCATTTATTTTGTTACAAGTTTCTCTATTATACTTATTAATAACTTCTTCTGTTTTCAAATTGGCTATTAAAATGGCAAATGGGGGATTCATGTTAAAAACGTGGTATTTGTTAAATTGAATATATTATGCAAAATGCGATACAAATTGGATCTTAAGCCTAATCAACAGAAGATACTAAAACTGGAATCCTTTTGCTCAGGGGCATCCGCTCCCCTCTTTCTCTCTCCTTCTTACCAATTTTTCGTCCTTAAACACAGGACATCACATCATTGGGTGGGTGTTGTGGGACTGAAATTCTTGCGGGAGTCCTACAGTACATATAGTCTGTTGCATAGCATGGGGCCCTTATAGCAACGAATTCTGATTGGTAACTGGCTCAGCTGTTGATCCCCTGTTGGTGGGTGCCTCAAGATCAGAGGTGGGTCCTATGTAGAAGTTGCTCAAACTTCTACATAGAAGATTTTGATTGGTTGAAAGAGGCAGTTGCATGACCACTACTTGCCAAATTGTCGTTGGCTAGTTGCTGTTACATGATGTTATGCCTGGTGTAGTCTATTGTTTCTTGATCTAGGGTGTCTTGTTTGATGGCCATATCCAGGGTGTGGTATTATTTAGTAATACCATATCGTCTTGGTTTGGGCTTCTCTATATGCTAGCAAGGAGTAGGAAGGCCTCCTGAGTAGTATTCAAAGAGGGTGTCTTGTCAAGGATGAGGATGGCTTCCAGCAAGCGTAGTCTTCCTGGGTCTGGGGCATTGCAAATGATGGTGCAAATGATGGTGGTGTTGTTGATAATGTCATGGGATGATGTGTAATTGTGACAGGTGAGGGCATGGTTCTTGATAGCCTCCTCTTGTACTGACATGAAATCCTCTTTGCGACCCACATAATAGTCATGCCAATATATGTCCGGATCATATATTGGTATGACTACCATGCAGTTCGCAAAGAGGATTTCATGTCACATACAAGAGGGCGGCTATCAAGAACCATGCCCTCACTTGTCACAATTACATTCCATCTCTCGACAGCATTATCAACAACACCATCTTTGGCAATGCCCCAGACCCAGGAAGACCACGCTTGCCGGAAGCCATCCTCATCCTTGATAAGAAACCCTCTCTGAATACTACTCAAGAGGCCTTCCTACTCCATACTAGCATACGGAGAAGGACAAACCAAGATGATATGGTATTACTAAACAATATCACACAGAATACAACCACTAAACAAGAAACACCAGACTACACCAGGCAAAATGTCACGCAATAGCAACTAGCCAATGAAAATTCAGCAAGTACTGGGGGGGAAATGTCATTGCAAACTGTCTCCTCCATAACAATCCAGAATCCCTGCAGAGGAGAGGCGCCTTTTCCCTTTACAATGGTATGAGTTGACTTGTTCTTTGCAGCCTCCGGTATCAGACCCACCTCTGATCTTGAGGCTTATCTGCCCAACAGGGGATCAGCAGCTGGAGCCACAAGATAGCAATCAGAATGTTTCAGCACTAAGGATCCTATACTGCCAACAGGGGATCAAGCAGCTGAGTCCAGATTAAGTCCCAATCAGAATTGCAGCACTAAGGATCCTATACTGTGCAACAAACTATATATACTGTATGACTCCCACAACAAGGAGGAGGTGGAATCCAGATGAGTCTTTAGTATCTTCTGTCATAGGCTTAAGATCCCATTTGTGCTGCAGTTTGATAATATATTCAATTTGACAAATACCACGTTTTTGACATGAATCCACCATTTGGCATTTTAACAGTCTATTTGAGTGCAGAAGAAAGGTCAGTAATAAGAATAAAGAACCTTCTATACAAAATAAGTGGCTGAAATAGCCATTATTTTATATAAAACCAGTATTAATGAAGGTCTTCCTGAATAATAATAATAATATTATTAATCATAATTCTGTTAAAGATAATGGCAGAATTAAGAGAGTTGATTTTATATAGAGATTGTCTTTTCTATTTTTAAATAACCTGCTTCTCTAGCTCAACAATGTTTCTGCGTAACTGGCGAATATTAATCATGTAAGAAGAAGATGAGCAGCCTGGTTATGTGGAACAACCCAGCAGCCCCCTGCAGGATCCCTTGAAGAAGACTAACGAGGTCTTCAGTACATGGTTCACCGACTTTTGAGCGCAAGACAAATGAGCGCTAACAATTGAGCGCAGTAACATTCGGGCGCTGTATTTTCAAAATAGGTATGAAAGAAAACTAAGAACTTCAGAGACAAAATGTTTAGAAATATATATATATACACACACATATATATAATACATACATACATACATACATACATACATACATATATATATATATATATATATATATATATATACATATATATATAATATATAATATATATATATATATATATATATATATATCTATATATATATATATATATATATATATATATATATATATATATATATATATATATATATATATATATAATATATTATATATATATATATATGATATATATATATATATATACCTATATATATATATATATTATATATATATATATTATATATATCCGTTTAGTAAAAGCAAACAACGCTGTTTATTTATTGTTTGACTATTACAATCATTTGGTTATTATCGTCAAAATCAGCTCATTGTATTTTTCAAATTCTGTGGGTCTAGGAATAGTTAACAATGCTGTTTATTTGTTGTTTGACTATTATAGTTGTTTGGTTATTTTCGTTAAAACCAGTTGTTACATTTTTCAGAATATCTGAGTTTAGGAAAATTCAACAAAGCCTTTTAAAAGGAAAATTAGTTTTGATTTATTTCGGCTCAGAGAACCCACGAGATGGAGAAAATAACATTGTCCAAAGGAAAACAAAATACAGGCGGCCCTCGGTTAGCGGCAGGGGTTCCGTTCCTGGCCACTGACGTCAAGCGATTTTCGACGCTGAGCGATTTTAAAGCCTACAGCCGCCGCACACCTTTCGAAACTCTAGACCAGTCAAAGGCGCCGTAATCCCACAACGGCGCAATAAGTAAAATTATATTAATGCAGTATAGTACTATAGAATTTACTGTACAGTACATGTGGGTGTTTAGAGTATGTAAAGATATAATAAAGTTTATACAGTGTACAGGTAGCTGTAGTGTTCAGGTTACGATCATTAGTCTTACGATAGTTCGATTTTATGAGAGATCAAATTACAATGGCCTAACTTTATCCATCTTCTAGTTACATAAGTTCAATAACAGCAAAAGAGAATGATGAAAGTATGGTTTTAACGTTATACTCGTTGCGTGAACGTACAGCCATGAACACCGAACGAGAAAACTTTTTTTTTTCTTTCTAAGTAAACCGAACTGGATAACATCTGTCTGGCTTGTATTTCGATCATCGTACTACAGTGCAACATTACCGTATTTGTTATAAATGGCGTTATGTATAGAATAGAACTGAGATATCTTAATGTAATACTTTTATTCGCTATAGATCAGAGTCAATATAGATTAAAGATCAATTGGGAAGTATACCGTTAAATTTAAACCTAGTTATAACTGAAGCTGAGAAAAACTGTTCAAGCTGCTAATGACTATTATCGTACATCAGCAACAAGGATAAAATGCAGTAAACGTTCTGCCATCACACACAACGGTAGATAAAAGTGGGATAAAATCATTTTAATCAAAACTACTGTGCTTGAAAGAAAACACATTTTACTGTTGGTTTCACGCTGATATAGATAAAATAACGTAAGTTCGTATTACGATGATATAAAGGATTACGTATTGCGAACGGAATCAGTAATTTTTTACGCAATAAAACATGCCGCCAAAGTAATCTGTTAACGAAAAATAGTAGTTCACATTCACAAACGAGACATATTCAAAACATATTTCCGCCTAAAAACACGCTGTATATGGAAAAATAACTTTGTCTCATATAAGTCAAGTATATAGATATTCGTTTATGCTAACTAGAAGCAAGAGCATTCGCTCAGAATTGCATTATGGTGAAACAGACTCTTATTCATCAGCTGATTTCTAACCACAACATTGGCCGCTCCGCGGAATACGGGCTTAAGTTTCCCGTAGTATTTTAAAATACACTAATATGAGAATACATATAATATTCTTGGATAGTGAAATAATGTATAACTTTTTTAAGGATTTATGGAAAGATGCATAATTATAAAATAACTCAATGCATTTTTTCGGAACTGGGGGGGCGGACAAGAACGAACGTGACCATCCCCTGACAACTGAGCGTAGTTACAAAGGCTGCTTAATTTTGTATCTTATTTCTGTACAAAAATAAAATAAAATACCTTTACGCAATATATTCCATACACATTTTAAACATAAAAGCATAAACATTTGAAAAATCGACACATCGATCGCTAAAATTTGCACTTTTTTTAACTCGGTATTTTCGGAAGAGCGCCAGACGGCGGCATACATGAACGAACTTGAAAAAAACATCATAGTCGATAACTTGAAGGGGAGTTTCAAAAGCTGCCTTTTTATTTTTCATATTTCTTCACAAGAAAAATAAAAATACCCTATTCGTAATACATTTTCATACACCATTTTAAACATTTATAAAATCGACGCCATCGATCGCTAATTTGCCTTTTTTTAAATCTTTTTTGAATCGATTTTCGGAAGAGCAGGCAGGCGGTCGGCATACAAAGAACGAACTTGAAAAAAAACACTACGTAGTCGATAACCTTGAAGGGGAGTTTTCCAACAAAAAGCTGCGCTTTTTATCATATTTCCCTGCACAGAAATAAAAATAAAAAACTCTATTCGGTAAATACAATTTTCATTACAACCATTTTTTAAACATAAAAGCAATAAACATTTGGATAAAATCGACACCATCGATCGCTAATTTGCCACTTTTTTTTTAAATCGATTATTTTCGAAGGAAGGCGGCAGGCGGCGGCTTACCAAGAAAAAGAACATGGAAAAAAGCATCTGTATTTGAATAACGTGAAGGGCAGTTTCAAAAGCTTGCCTTTGTATCATATTTCTGGTTACAGATATAAAAATGCCTTTCACGTAATATCATTTTGCATACAATATTTTTCAAACAAAAGCATGAACATTTAATTTTGAATAGACACATCCATAGCTAAATTTGCACTATGTAACTCGATATTTTCGGCATAGAACAGCGTCAGAGGCATATATTTTACCCTAATACCTACATAATAACTCTCCATAAAATTTGTTAATATAATTTGCATAACCTTTATGGTCTGAACGGCATTTCCACATAGGTATGAACTCGTTAGACAACGGCGCTAGCGGCGCTGTTAACTGAAATTTGGTGCCCGTAAAGATACCTTTAAAAATGCCTTATTTTTTTTAATGATTATTTTTGACGACCGCCGTAAAACCGATTCGCCGTTGAGTGATTGCGCCGTTAACCGCGGGCCGCCTGTATATTATACGAAGTCAGAGGATGCATATAACCGTGCTCTGATACAACTACTTTGCATGAATAATGAGATTGCTCTATCTTCCATTTTGTGTGACTACAAGAAAGCATTTCATAAATCTTTTCTTTCTGTCTTCAGAAATGCTGAGGTCTTTGGGTGTTTCTTCCATTTATCCCAAGCCGTTTGGAGAAAAATTCAGGATTTAGGTTTGACTAATTTATACTATACCAGGGAATAAATGCGGCAATACTAAAAAATGCTAGTGGCCTTGGCATTCGTTCCTCCCAATGATATAATAAATGTATTTGAATCTTTACATGATGTAATTCCTGACGAGCTAGATGAGTTACTCTTTTACTTTGAAGACAATTGGATAGGAAGACCTTGCGCAGGAGAGGAAGAAGAAGAGATGCTTTGATATATTTTAAAGTATTTTACGTGTAATAAATATAAATTTAAGCCGTTATATATCTGTTTTTTACATGATTTTGTTTAGATATAATTTTTACATGTCATAAAAAATAAAGATTAAAACAGTAATTTCTGGGCTCAGTTTGTGTCGCTTTATGAAATAATCCCTTAAGTTAATTATTTCTAGGTAAATGATACTAACATTACCAGAGAAAAACAAAAACAGGGGGATGTCAGAGTAACTGACTCGCTCACCCAAAATAAAAATGGGGTGTCGGTATGGTACTAGGGCGAGTGAGACCACTACCACGAACCTCTTGTCAATTAGAATACTCCTCACCAAAATCCCCCTCCCTTAGAGAGCTGATACACGGTCGGCGCCAGCAACTACTACTACACACCCTCCCACGGCAACCGCAGCGCCTCTCGTGGCCATCCTTTTCGTTAGCGAACTTCCGCACGCACGTGTTTTCCATTGGTCTGTGTTTTGTGTGTCTTTGGATTATCTTTTCGCTTACGATGGAACTTCAAGCTATCGCTGCAGCTAAGTTAAGTTATACACTAGTTTTAGCCAACCAGGACCCATTTTATCCATTTTTTAGGTTCATTAATGGTCATCCTGGTCTGGCGCCAGGCGCGCCATGCCGGCTTGCCTTGTGTTTTGGTTTGCTCCTTCGGTCTTCTATACCGTTGTTGTGTATATGCCTTTATCATGCTTTATTTTACACGTGGTACGGAAGTTGCTGCTTTCTTTCTTTTGCTTTACATCGTACTATTCGGAAATCCTTTGCCCTATCCTTAAGCTCAGTGTTCATGCATGCATGTCCCTTTGTCTAGGTTTTTAGATGTGTGGGCATTTTAATATTATTATTTAATTGCTATATTGCTCTTTAGTCCAGCCATCCTGGCCGTCGCCCTCCGTTTTACGTATCGGCAGAGGCCAGCTCCCGAGTTGTTAGCACGTCTCCTTTCAGGGAGCCTAGCCTGCTTCTCCTGGATGTCCCTCTTTTTCTCCCACTCGTGATTTCCTTCCTTTCATTTATTACGATGTATTCATTATGGGTTGCATGTTGGGGGCGATCAGTTAGCCTAGGCTATGTTTTGTTTGTCTCGATCGCCTCGTGGTCCACCTGTGCTGAGAGAAGGACCAGCTGATCGCCTTGGTCCTTCTCTCAGCACCCCCCCTCTCCCTCCTCCCATGTGGAGGGAGGGACAGTCTTCGCTCGCTCACGGTCGCTATGGCAACCACCCGAGCACCCCTCCCCTCTTCCTCCCTTCCCAGGGGGGATACGGGAGTCCCGGACTTAGGGGGTCCTGTGTTGGACTGTACACGTTTTCTGAGTTATGGGGGGTACCTTATGTTAAGGTCGGGTTGGCCACCCCGCCAGCTCGCATTGGGTCCTCTCCGGCGCTCTCTGGTTGGCTCTCCTCTTCCCTCCTCATATGGCCGGCTCCGCCAGCTCTTTGGGGTGGGTGGGGGGGTGGGGTGGGGGGTAACGGAGTAGGCCTTACATGCTTCCCCTATATATGATTGTTGTTGTCTCTTTCGCCTTTCCGGCGGAGCACCCGCTCACCATCCGTGTGCTCCGTGGGTTGGCGGAAGGGTTCTACGGCGGAGCTACGCTCTGCCTACATTGTTGTTTTGTTTTTGTTTTAGTTTTGTTTTATTTTTTTTATTTTATTGGGTAATCTTCTCACATTCTCCGCTGTGGTACCCTCACCTCGGTGTACAATATGTGTGTGAGCAGGTATCTGGTTTGGTGGAAATCTTCGCTCCGGTGTACCGGAGATTTCAAGCCAGTTTACCTAGTCCTATGGACTCTCGCACACAGTGTACAGGAGAGGATTATGCCCAAAAAATTATTTCACTCCGGCATGCAGCAGAGCTTCATTTCTCTTAATGGGTTAGCCCTGTTGGTAACTGCCGATACTTATGTATCTCTTCACTTACAGGCTACCAACTGTCAGGAGGCAGGATGCAATGCCGTCCTCCAGGACCCTTGCGGTCATGTGGTCTGCCAGACCCACGCTCCCTGCGCTGTCCTCCACAACGACTTGATTGTGTGGCACCATGAAGCCTGCTCCATTTGCTATGAGTTAGTGGATCAGTTATCTACCGGAGTAAGTATATACCGGCGTAGGTATTGTCTCTGTTCTTGGTATATACTGTCAGATAAGTCTGTGTAAAAATGTATAAATATGACTTGTAGTCATAAGTGTTAATAATATATCTTCGGGGCTTCGTTGTAAGGACTACAATGACTCTCTATTTCAGGCTACCGCCGTGAAGGACGCCGCGTCGGCTACCCTGAAAGCCTGGGTAGGAGGTTTTGGGAAGAACGCGCCCAAAGGACAGCCGTACATTTTGGACACGAGTATGGCTGTCCGCATCTTCCCAGGCGGCAAGTCGACCGGTTACGTCAACACTGTAGCTGCAGCTCCGTGTATCGCTGCCATCCAACTGCAAGTGGCGCAGGCCTTGGCGGAAGAGGGAGCCCCGGGGATCACCGAAGACGTTGCCACCCTGGACATCAATGTGGAACCAACGACGGTAGGGGAAGGCGAGTTGTTGGTTGAGGTAGGTTTATTGGGCGCTCAAGGGCTTCCCCTTGGGCGCATCTGGATCTTCATCTCCTGTTCCTTCTTCTACTTCCTTCCAAGGCTTTCTTGAATCGGAAGTTCTGGCCAGGACGTCTTCCGCCTCAGTTGTCCCTACGTGAAAGGGCAACGTGAGCAAAAAACCCTTGAGAGGTCGTCTTCTAAGAAGACTTCGGCCTCAACCACTCATAAGTCTCCGGCTCACCATCCCGGAGCAGAAAAAGCGAAGTCATCCTCGTCTTCATATTCTAAAGGGTCTAGGGGCAAGTCCTCTAAAGAGAAGGCCCACGCTCCCTCCGAGCCGGTACCTTCAACATCCACCGGAGCACGTCCGAAGACCCCTGCTTTGACCAGTACCTCTGGCCCCTTCGACACTGATTCGTTTACAGCAGGGGTGATGCAACAGGTGGGCAACATGTTGGGGGCCATGATGAATGACAAGCTCATATCTCGGATCGGCTGACTAACCAGGAAAACTTGCTGGCGGGACTCAGGGAGCATCCCCCAGCAGTTCTTCCTCTGGCAGGCGCCGGAGTAACCTCAATGCCGGATTATGACTCTCTTCCCCCATTCAACATGAGCATTGGAGGGTAGCAGCCTTCGCAGCCTTCAAGGATGGAATGATCTCAATTCCGGACTGTGGAACTCGTCGCATCGAGGACTTCGTGTTCCACCCCGCCAATCTTCAACCACCCTTTATGGGGTATGCTAGGTTGACGGAGTCAGCTCTAAATAGAGAAGACAAGATCCCGAAAGAAACTGTAATATACAGTCGTGAGCAAGCCCAGAGGGAATGGGTAAGGTGCCTTGAAGAATGGGACTGTACCAACACCAAACTTCAGGCATTCAAAAGCCCATTCACAATTCTTGTGGCGGGAAGAGATGGCACCACTCCCCTTCACCATAAAAATTGCAGATGTGACAATCCAGGCCGCCATGAAAGACGAGCCTCTTCCTCAGCTGAGGGAGTCGAACCCAACATCCCAGCTTCTGAGGATCTTTGGGCTGACATTCCAGCTTCTTTCACGGTCGGGAAACTCAAGCCGGACTGTGCTATTGAACAGTTCGGGGAGAGACCCCCAAGACTACTGGACAACCTGATCCAAGCGGAGTTCGACGCAAGGGTCAGGTTAGGGAGGACTCTTAATGCCTTAGTGATGACAGAGGTTGCCGCCATGACATATGGTACGGAGCCTCTGTTCAGGCTTCTGGCAAAGGCTCAGATGCAGACCGTGCAGTCTGATTTGTACGACTTCGTGGTAGCGAGGCGAAACTGCAGGAAACATGTCCTGCAGGAAGCCACCATAAGGCATGAGCCCAACAAATTGCTCTTGTCCTCTATCTGGGAGATGACCTCTTTCCCGAGTCTGCGGTAAACGAGGTCCATCACGAAGCGACCAGGCTCAACCAAAGCCTTAGGGTCCGCTGGGGACTTACTGGCAAGAGGAAGCCATTAAGTACCCCCTCTGGTTCGAAGAAATTGAAGAAACCTAAGAAGTTTTCAACCTTCCAGGCTCCACAACATCAACAGTTCGTTCAAGCAGTCCCGGTTTCACAATCCGTGCAACCATCGACTTCAAAGAACCAGAGTCAGCCCATCCTCCTGTTGACGTCCCAGAACCAGCCCTCAACCTCCTACGCTGTTTCCCCAGCCTTCAATCCTGTTTTTAAGGGCAGACATTCCAAGCCATCAACAGGTTTGGAAGGGGAAGCAGGGCTAGGGGTGCATTTCGACAGAGGGGTGGTGGAAAGACACCCAACAGGGGCAGACACTTCCATGGAGGGCGCGGAGCACATCCTGCACAGACCCAGTGAAAACCCTCAGGTAGGAGGGAGGCTGTTGCTCTTCCGACATCGGTGGGGATTCAGCAATTGGGCACAAAGCATTGTGTCCAAAGGGCTGGGATGGAGTTGGATCAAAGGTCCCCCTCCATCCAAAACATTCCTTCAAGTACCAACAAAGGAATTGACAGAGTATGCACAAGAGCTCCTTCAGAAAGGAGTAGTATCAAGACTCAAAACATTTAAAGTTTCAAGGACGCTTGTTCAGCGTGCCAAAGAAAGGCTCAACAAAACAAAGAATAATCTTAAACTTGTCCCATCTAAACTTATTCATTCGTTGCGACAAGTTCAAAATGCTGACTATCTCGCAGGTGCGGACCTTACTTCCCCGTGGGGCCGTCACCACCTCTATCGATCTTACAGACGCATACTATCATATCCCAGACACTTCCGCCCATATCTAGGCTTCAGGTTGGGAGACCAGGCATTCTCTTTCAAAGTGATGCCCTTCGGGCTGAACGTAGCCCCCCAGGGTGTTCACAAAAATAGCAGAATCAGTGGTCCAACAATTGAGATCACAAGGGATAATGGTAGTAGCGTACCTCGACGATTGGCTCATTTGGGCAACAACCATCGAGGAATGCCTCAAAGCCACAAACAAAGTAATTCAGTTTCTGGAACATCTGGGGTTCCAAATAAACAAAACAAAATCCAGGCTAACGCCGGAGTCTCGGTTTCAGTGGGACCTGAACTCCCCCACACTGTCAATTCCATTGGTCAAAAAGAAAGAAATAGCCAAGTCAATAAAACAATTCCTCAAATGCAAACAAACGTCAAGGAGAAACCAGGAAAGGATCCTAGGTTCCCTCCAGTTTGCGTCAGTCACAGACGTTCTGTTGAAAGCAAAGCTGAAAGATATAAATCGAGTTTGGTGCTCAAGAGCAAATGTCAAATCTCGAGACAAGTTGTCAGTAATTCCGCCGATTCTTCGCAAACGTCTCCGCCCCTGGGCGGAGTCCAAGAATCTGTCCAAATCAGTTCCTCTCCAGTTCCCTCCTCCGGCGTTGGTTATCCATACGGATGCCTCACTAAGCGGGTGGGGAGGATACTCCCAATTCAAGAAAGTTAAAGGGACTTGGTCATCAGTTCCGCCGGCTTCACAAACGTATTGGAAGCCATGGCAGTATTCCTCACTCTGAAGAGGCTTCTACCAGCCAAGAATTCCCATATAAAACTGGTTTTGGACAGCGCAGTAGTGGTACACTGCATCAACAGGGGAGGATCCAAATCAAGGCATGTGAACCACGTCATGATAGCCGTTTTCTCTCTAGCAACCAAGTACAAATGGCATCTATCCTCCACTCATCTAGCGGGAGTAAAGATCGTGATAGCAGACGCCCCGTCTCGATCAGTTCCTCTAGAATCGGAGTGGTCCCTGGACAGGCGCTCATTCCTGTGGATTTGCCAAAGGGTCCCAGGTCTCCAGGTGGATCTTTTCGCATCACAAGCTCCGTTGCTATGTGGCCCCCAACCTGGACCCTCTGGCTTACGCCACAGACGCATGTCCATAGACTGGAATAAATGGAGGAAGATATACATCTTTCCTCCAGTGAATCTTCTGTTGAAAGTCCTGAGCAAACTCAGGACATTCAAGGGACAGGTAGCTCTAGTAGCTCCGGATTGGCCCAAGAGCAATTGGTATACTCTCCTCCTGGAACTGGGTCTCCGACCTCGACGGATCGCCAATCCCAAATCCGTCAGTACAAATGAGGACTGTGTTCACTTCCTCAGGAACTCTCAAAACCCTAACTTTATGGACTTCATGAAGTTTGCGGCAAAGAGAGATGCAAATATTGATCCCCAGAATATCCTTTCTTAGAATCGGATAAGAGGGAATCAACTTTACGCCAGTACGATGCTGCTGTTAAGAAACTGGCAAATTTCCTGAAGGAAACAAACGCTCGAACCATGACAGTTAATCTAGCTATATCCTTCTCCAGATCCCTGTTTGAAAAGGGTCTAGCAGCTAGCACTATTACCACTAATAAGTCAGCTTTAAAGAAAATCTTCCAGTTTGGTTTTAAGATAGACTTAACAGACTCCTACTTTTCGTCTATTCCTAAAGCCTGTGTTAGGCTCAGACCTTCAGAAAGGCCGAGCTCAATTTCATGGTTCTTGAATGACGTTCTCAAACAGGCTTCAGATACTGACAATGATTCATGCAACTATATAATGTTATTAAGGAAAACATTATTTTTATTAAGCCTGGCCTCAGGAGCCAGAATATCAGAACTGTCGGCTCTTTCCAGAGCATCTGGACATATAGAATTTCTCCCCTCAGGAGAAGTCCTATTATCTCCAGATCGTAGCTTTTTGGCAAAGAATGAGGATCCCTTAATGAGATGGGCCCCTTGGAAGGTCCTCCCCTCTTCCACAAGACCCTTCTCTTTGTCCGGTGACGACCTTACGAGCCTATCTGTCCAGGACATCATCTTGATCCTCAGGCCCCCTCTTTATGAGGGAGAAAGGTGGCACTATTTCAATAAAAGGGATTAGACAACAAATCCTGTATTTTATTAAACAAGCTAACCCTGATTCATTCCCTAGAGCCCATGACATCAGGGCAGTGGCCACCTCTATTAATTACTTCCAGCATATGAATTTCGGTGACTTAAAGAAGTACACGGACTGGAAATCGCCGACAGTTTTTAAGCGTCACTACCTAAAGTCCTTGGAATCTCTTAAATTTCCGGCAGTGGCAGCGGGAAACAGTTTCCCCTGACACTGTCCAGTAGTCGTAGTCGAAGATCCAGATCTCCTTTCTACCTGCCTCACTAACATTTCCCCTAACCTTACCGTCAGGTTCAATTGTGTTTTGAGCCTTAGCTGCCTAAGAAGGCTACATATAGTGATGTGCCCCTTATTTTTATGCTAGGGCACCCACACTTGTAAATATTGTTACTAACTGTGATTGTTTGGAGTTGTCCTCCCTTATTTTTTTGCTAGGGAGGCACACTCATATGTATTATAAGATACTCATTCATATGAATTAAGAACTGTAGTGAGTTATCCTCTCTTATTTTTATGCTAGTGTGTCTCACTTGTACATACTGCCTCATACAATCTAGTTCAAGTTATAATAAGTTAGTTTAAGTGTACTTCTAAGTCCAATTTTATGTTCTAAACTAACATTTGTTACATTAGATTAAGCTAAACCTTAGTTATGATACTTTGTAAATATTTAAACTAGATTATATTCATTTATTTTATTTTCTTTTCGTTTTATTGAGACCCCATTTTATTCTTCCAAATCTTGTGCTAATTCTCTGGTACTATTTCATGAAGAGACACGAACTGAGCCCAGAAAAGGGATTTTGACGAAGGAAAAATCTATTTCTGGGCAAGGGTTCGTGTCGCCCAGTGAAATAATCCCTTAAGTTCATTATTTCTAGGTAAATGATACTAACATTACCAGAGAAAAAGAAAAATGGGGATGTCAGAGTAACTGACTCGCTCACCCAAAATAAAGATAGGATGTCGGTATGGTATTAGGGCGAGTTAGACCACTACCACGAAGCTCTTGTCAATTAGAATACTCCTTCACCAAAATCCCCCTCCCTGAGAGAGCTGATACACGGTCGGCGCCAACAACTACTACTACACACCCTCCCACGCCGACCGCAGTGCCTCTCGTGGCCATCCTTGAAGTTAGAGGCCAATCTTGGGCGCAAGGGTGGGAGAAACATGGGGGGATTTCACTGGGCGACACGAACCCTTGCCCAGAAATAGATTTTTCCTTCGTCAAAATCCCTTTTTGTTCGCTTTTATAACTGTTTTGAGATCATTTAAAGTATTTATGTGTAATAAAGATTAAACAGTAATTTTCATCCCTTTTATAAATAGTTTTGAGATAATTTAAAGTATTTACATGTAATGAAGATTAAAACTAATTTTATTCCCTTTTATAAACGGTTTTGAGATTATTTGAAGTATTACGTGTAATAAATAAAAATTGTCGCTCAAATGTTACTGTGCACGATTGTCTTGCGCTAAATTGTCGGCGCTCATTTGTCCTGTGCTCAAAATCGCCTCACGACAGTAATGTGCCCATGTCTAAGGCTGCCTCAGCAAATACATCGACATGACCACCAAGTGATTCTCTTAAGTTAATCTCTTGCTACGTCCAAGAAAAAGCCATTTATAATCACACAAGAATAACAAGGAGCGATATTATACCTAATATTGAGATTATTGACCTAACTATTGATCCCCAATGTTTGCGCCTCCTGGAAGCCCTCCATATAGGAAAAGAGAAACCTAACTTTAATATTACTCAAAAAAAGTTTCTCCTCCCATACCGCCGCCCAAAGATCAGCAGTGAACGACTACCAAACAATGCCAGATATTCACGCCAGCAGGGTGCTAGGACTCCTGCCACAGGTAGAACTCCAGACATTCATTTGCATGGCTGAATCCCTGCGACCACCAATGCGAGATCCCGATTTCGCCCAAGATGCACTTGACCAATCTGAAATCAGCTCTAGGATTCGAGCATCTATAAATACCGGCATGCTGACATGATCTCTTCACTTCTACTGCTGACCAGCCAAGATGACGACCTACGAGAAGGTAGAAGCATAGAAATAAGACAGCTACACCAGCAATAATACCAGCTGTACACCAGAGACAACCCCGACCTGACACTGACCTCACTTATGGAATAATACCAACACCGACAACAACCCCGCCTAACCTGCACCCGAGATACACTACTATTGTACATCCGTATATTGATACTACCACCATTGACAGCAAACTCTTATTCTAAATGAAATGCCACATTCAGCATTATTTACATTTCTCCCAATATGAATATTAGCCAATTATTAATAACACTGAGCCAGAGAAGGGAGTAATAAAAAAATAAAGTTAATATGTATATGTACAAGATTACTTCACGGAATTCTCCGATTTTATTCAAAAGTATTATTTTGGTAAACGACCCTCTTTTAAGCAAATACTGTTAGAGAGCATGGCAAAATGATGAGAGTTGACTTTATATATACAGTAATACTTCGGGTTACAAACCGATTTGTATACAAATTTTCTAACTTATGAAGTGACGCCCTCATTCTGGAATCTGAATTTTGCTTGGAATACGAATGTGTGAATTTCCCTCATGGGGGGCCGCCTGCATTGTTTACATCGGATGAGCGTGGGATCTGCAAACGCATTTTTTTGGGCCAAAACTTAATGAGGGTCACGTGACTTCCTCCCACGCATCCCTTTTCAAACCATAACTCTTTACACTATCTCGCTGGTGGTAAGATTGAACGCATTTGTCCGTGATATGCTCTCAAATTTGCTTAGTGATTTGTGAATGTGTTGTGTTTCCGTGATAGTGCTTATACATTATTATTAATCAAATACTGAAGACAATGGCTCCCAAGTAGACGAAGGGAAGCAGCAAGAAAAGCACGAGAAAGGAGGAGATGATTATGGTCGAAATGAAGAAGGAAATTATCCAAAAGCATGATAAAGGCGAGCGCGTGAAAGACATTGCAGCATTCTACAAGTGGTCGCAATCAACGATCTGCTCTATTTTGAAGAAAAATGAAGAAATTAAAGCCAGTAAAGTATCGAAAGGTGTCACAGTATTGACGAAACAACGGCCTCATATTCTCGGCGACGTAGAAAATTTGCTCATGGTTTGGATAAACGAAAAGCAGCTGGTAGGAGATTCCTCAAGTGAGAGCATCATTTGCGAAAAGGCTTGTAAGATCTACGATGAATTAAGTAAAAAACAGCAAGGCACATCAGCAGACAGTGAAAAAGACACTTTTAAGGCGAGCCATGGCTGGTCCGAGAATTTTAAGAGAAGGATTGGCATCCACAGTGTTGTTCGGCATGGTGAGGCTGTGAGCTCGGATGCGAAGGCAGCAGAAGCTTACATAAGAGAGTTTAAAAGGCTCGTGGATTCCGAGAAATACCTCCCCCAACAAGTCTTCAATTGCGATGAGACAATAAATAATTCATGGTTGTAGCTTTTTTTCATTTTTGGAATATTTGCATATAAATCACGATAAATAGAACAAAATCAACGTTTGGTCAACTTTGACTCGACCAAAATGGTCAAAAAACGCAATTGTAAGCTAAAACACCTACAGTCTAGTAATATTCAATCATTTATCTTCATTTAGAAACAAATTGGAAGTCTCTCAGCACAATATTTTGAATTATGGTGAATTTATGAAAAAACTTTTTCCTTTACTCCGCACACGGATTCTCCGCAGCAAATCTCCGAAACGCTTACATCGCATTCTCGTAATATTTGCTCAGTTTCATATTAGCCGTTTCATAGAGTTGTATTTAGTATGAAAATGTGCACAATTTCACGTAAAATACAACAAAAAATAATTCATGGTCGTAGCTTTTTTCATGTTTGGAATATTTGCATATAAATCACGATAAATAGAAAAATTCAATGTTCGGTCAACTTTGACTCGACCGAAATGGTCGAAATACGCAATTGTAAGCTAGAACTCTTACAGTCTAGTAATATTCAATCATTTATCTTCATTTTGAAACAAATTGGAAGTCTCTAGCCCTATACTTCGATTTATGGTGAATTAAAAAGAAAACTTTTTCCTTCCCTCCGCGTGCAGATTCTCCGCCGCAAACCTCTGAAATGTTTATGTCGCATTCTCGTAACATTTGCTCAGTTTCATATTAGCAGTTTCATACAGTTTTATATAAGAAAATGTGCGCAATTTCATGTAGAATAAAACAAACAATAATTCAAGGTTGTAGCTTTTCTCATTTACGAAATATTTGCATATAAATAACGATAAATTAAAAAATTCGACATTTGGTCAACATTAACTCGACCGAAATGGACGAAAAATGCAATTGTAATCTAAAACTCTACAATCTACTAATATTCAATCTTTTATCTTCATTTTGAAACAAATTGGAAGTCTCTAGCACAATATTTTGATTTATGGTGTTTTGAGAGAAAAAAAAAAATAATAAAAATTTACGCCCGTTCGTTAAGAATTTATGCATCACTTTGTGATAATATTTTCTCTGTGTTGCTTTGATAATTTTACAATGTGTTAGATACCAAAATGATTGCAATTTAGTGTACAATACAACAACAAAAATTAACTTGTTAGCTTTAACCGTTTAGCTCACAGCGCGATTTGTATACAATTATATATGAATTTTTTTTTGCGCTGTCATCTATCCCACATTTATATATGATGATATATTTTTTCATTTCTGATGGTTGCATACCTAACTTCAGGCAATGACAAAAAAGGAGCCAAAAATGAACTCTTAATCTTGAAAACTAAGCGTGCTGTGATTTTTTGAAAAAAAAAAAAAAAAAAAAAAAAAAAAAAAAAAAAAAAAAAAAAAAAAAAAAAAATCCGCTTCGGCGCTCGCTCTCGAAACCCCGTCGGCATACGGGAGACGATTTTCAAAATACTGTTTTGGCGTTTAAGGGTTAAAATACAGGTAACTTTTCTTATACTCTTCCTTACATAATTCATCTTTTAATTTCTTCAAATACTCCTTACCAAAATGGCAGGCGAGTTTTATAGATACAAAAGGAATGTTGGATGTCTGGCCCATTACGTACTACACAAAGGAACGTGGTGTGTGTATACAAGCAGTATCTCACATTAAAAGAGAAGACAGATGCCTGTTATGTTTCAACATGATAGAACTTGAATCTCTCCCTCTCTATATCTCCTCTCATGCATCAAATCTGGACATTTTCACATTCATTCCCATGCTCTCTTTCACCCAAAACTTCATCTCAAAAAGTTCCGACCTCCTATGTTTTTGGTTCTTTTTGTTTTTTGTACGGCATTTTTACGTTGCACAGAACCAGTGTTTATTCAGCAATGGGACCTACGGCTTTATGTGACTTCCTAACCCCTAAACAGAATGCCCAAAAATTGAACTCGCGGCCACTGAGGTGGCAGCCCAAGACCATACTGATCCTGCCACTGAGGCGCTGCCAACCTCCTGTGAACTAGGTGATGTAACTAACTCCCCTCAGTCTCTTACCTGACCCAGCCCGTTGTGTGGAGCGCATCTCGTACAGGTGGGCATGCGATAAAAAGACGCAATGATTAAAAGAACAAAAATCTACATAATGATATGAGAACAACAATTCACATAATGATATGGGAAAGAAGAAATAATAACAGATATAAGAAAGAGGCATGATAATAATAATAATAAAAAAATGAACTCTCATAGTACTGACACAAAAAATGGGTCCAATCCGTAAACTAATTATCCCAAACTGAGTAAGTGACTTCTTCATAAACAGTTGTTCACATTTCTATTTTGAGATTAGTTAACAACTTTTCCCATATTAAAATACATGTAACTTTTCTTATACTCTTCCTTACATCATTCATCTTTTCATTTCTTCAGATTCACCTTATCAAAATGACAGGTAAAAGTTTTGTGACGTGAATACACTTGCCCACCTACATTCCATTAGTATACAAATGGAATGTAAAACATCAGGACCTGTATAGCAGAAATACGAGAAACACATGCTCAATATAAGTGTAAAAATTGAATCTCACTTGGCTTCCATACGATGATAGATGGAAACACATCAAAAACTTTAAGATGACCAGTATAGCAAGGGCAGGAACTTAAAGGCAGGTGTTTGGTAATGGCCATCAACATGACAGAACACAAATCTCTCTCTCTCTCTCTCTCTCTCTGTCAAGAAGAAAGTATCACTCATTGATGTCGCAATACCAGGGTACACCAGAATTGAAGAGAAAGAGAGGGAAAAAATGGATAAGTATCAAGATCTGAAAATAGAAAAAAGAAGGATATGGGATATACCAGTGGAAATCGTACCCATAATCATAAGAGCACTAGGCACGATCCCAAGATCCCTGAAAAAGGTATCTAGAAAAACTAGAGGCTGAAGTAGCTCCAGGACTCGTGCAGAAGTGTGAGATCCTAGAAACGGCGCACATAGTAAGAAAAGTGATGGACTCCTAAGGAGGCAAGATGCAACCCGGAACCCCACACTGTAAATACCACCCAGTCGAAAAAAAATTACAAGTTTCATTGAAATAATGGCTATTTCAGCCGCATTTATTTTGTTACAAGTTTCTCTATTATACTTATTAATGACTTCTTCTGTTTTCAAATTTGCTATTAAAATGGCAAATGGGGGATTCATGTTAAAAACGTGGTATTTGTTAAATTGAAT
>NC_061107.1:30815101-30888503 GCF_015104395.2 Macrobrachium nipponense | reverse complement strand
ATGACTAAATGCATTTTTATGATGCAAAAATGATTTACTAATTTTCAAATATTAATTTTGATTAATACTGTATTAGTAAGTTTTAATAAGTTTAAATATCACATAATAAAAATAATAATTCTCTCTCTCTCTTTCTCTACTACAAAGATGTATGTTTTTTTGTATGATAAATAAATGATTTACTATTTTCAAATATTAGTATTAATTTATACAGCAATAATATCAATTCATTAAAGAAAATACCATAGTGAATTAGTAAGTTTTTAGCTTATAAATTTAAAAAATTATGGAAGAATGAAGGAAATCCCAGTCAGATTCTTTCTCTAACTCCAGGTATAAAACTCAGATATACGTATCAGTTAGTGACCGGAGGGGGGAAGGAGTGATTTGTCGCTGCGCCATCAAGTGGGCATGAAATTTCCACCCCTCTCTTTCTCTTTTGCTGATATAATTATAGCATTAATTTTCTATGGTAACATGGTGTATTGTTTTTATTAAATATTTTTGTCGCATAATAATAATAATATAACTAATCTCAAATTCACATGTGATAGTCTTTATTTTAAAGAAGTACAATAATCTATCCACTTTTCACTCTTTTAATAAGGCAACCCTCCCTCTTTCCTCTCATCTCTCTCTCTCCACGCGAGATACTAGCATTGCGCCTAGTGTTTGTTGTTTAAAGATTAAGCTGGCCTTATGCCAGCACGGAAGGCTTTAGCTAATGTAGCAGCCCGTAGGTCATTTGAATGAAATTTTTTTCAGGTGGTTCTGGGTGATTTTTAAGGATTGTTGGGCGAATCTTTGTTTCATAAATATCAATGGTATATGCAGATTTGTGATGGTATGGATTTTGCAATGGAAAAGCAAAAGGGTGAACAGCAAGGTTACAAACCCCGTTTAAACCCTAAGGTAACCCGTTAGTTATAAAAGAATAAAGATCGATAGTAAGGCGAGTCCCTGGTTGAGTCAGAGATATCCAGTAAGGAAAACTAAAAAGTTTATAGTCGTAGAAAAACGGAAAAAAAAAGCACATTTAATTCTACGGAGTTCAAGTACCATTATTTTCACTTTAACGATAATAAAAAGAAAAGAGAGTGCCCGATCGTTAGTAATTAGAGATTTCCGGCAAGAGGAAAACACGAAATATTATAAGTTTTTAGAGAAAGCAAAACAAAAGTAAACAAACAGCTTAAGCGGTAAGTTTAGTGACAGTTGAAAATGTTCGGTCGTTGAGACCCGTGATGGCGGCCAAAAAACGGAGGGGGAAAGGATGCTTATTTTAGTAGTAGAAAAAGGCAGTTTAACATCGCTATAAGAGCAACTTTTTCCGTGAAATAGGTGGCATTTATTCCTTCCGGTCTTGAATCTATTTGCTCTTCCGTGAGGATATCATCTGGATAAGACTGATTTCCTAGGTCCAACATTTCGTGGACCCGAGCCTCCATATGAACAGTTGAGTGATCATTGCTGTTTTGTCATTGTTGTCAGATCGGCTCTGTAAAAATTGCTAATAAACTCGTCGTTAGGTCAAGCAGGAAACTTTCTCTTTTGGTATTTTCCTGCGCGGATGAAGACATTTCCAACACAGCTGTCTCCTCTTTATCTACGATCTCTGTCTGTGTTTTCCTTGCTTCTGTTGTACAACAACTGGAGCTAATTGAATTCCGATAACCATCGGTCCTGCATATCTTCAAAAAACAGCTGTGTCTTCTTCCTGTTTGGGTTTCCTGCTTCGACACGGAGCAGGTGAATCGGCTTCGCCGCCCCTCCCCCCCCCCCCCCCACCCCCCCCCCCCCCCCCCCCCACCACCCCCCCCACGCCCCCCACACCCCCCCCCCCCGGTGCGGGGGTTGGAAGGGGTTTGGGTTGGTATCTGGAGGTTTGGAGGTGAAGGAAAGGGATGAGGGATTGGGGATGTAGTGACGGGGTTTTTGTGGCAGGGAACGATGAGTTTTGTTGGAGGAGATGAAGTATTCGTTCTTGGGTCCTATTCTCGGTTCGCTTGAGTGGTTTTGTCTTGGGGGTGATGGCTGTTCGTTCTTCGGGGAGGTCTTGCCAGGCGGTGGGGATATGCCCTTCATTTCCGCAAGATTTTCTCCCAGTCCTGACAAGGGCCATCCCTTAAACCAGGCATGGTGTGACTGGTGACAGGTTTGGGCATATCGGGCAACAGTGTGGCCCTTTGCTTTAAATTTGTGGTGAGGCAAACGTCTGTCTCATGCCTCTGGCTGGCAGATTCCACAAATGTGCTGGGCCGTGCATTCCCTCCTGTGATGCCCAAACCTCTGGCACTTTGAAAACACCTGAGAGGTTCGGGTCTGAAGGCTTCGGTCTTTTGTAGGTCCCAAGTTATCCCCAAGGCTGATGGTGTCTGGGATTTGGGCCTTTGAATGTTTGCTTCAACTTTCAGTTTGTTTGTTCCTCTGTTCCGTCTTTTGTTCTTCCACTGTACCAACGTGAAGCGGTCCATTATGCCTGGTACTTTCCCAGAATTCGGTCCCATAGGTGACGTATTTTGGTACTTTGCATATCATTGCTTTGGATATCTTTTCGGCTGGGTCCAACAGGAGACATAGAGGGTTCGTTCTTCAAAAGTTCTGCTGACTGGTTTTGATCCTCGTCAGGGTAACGCATGAATTCCCCCCGCCCCTTAGATTCGGTCGGGTCGGGCTTGAAGTTTTTTGCAGTGGGGTAATTTTTTTTCCAGTGCTAACACGGCTGGCCATACGATGTTTTGATTTTCCAGAGCTGGTTTTGTCTTTTGAACCTGGGGGAAGGTGCCTGGGTCGTCGTGGTGGAGTGCTTGAGGGCGTCGAAGGTTTATTCATGTCGATGACACTGTTGAGGGCTTTTTTTTCTTTTCTTTTGGACTTTCTGGAAGGCCCTGATCGTCAAAGGAGGTGACGGGTCGACCTCCTGGGTGAGTCAGGAGACCGACTCCGCTTTCTCTGCCATCCGTCCGTAAAATCGACAATGTTAAACCTCTAAACCGAAAAAGGAACATTACTATACATTTTATGGTAAAATCTCTGGCTATTGGCGGCTTTGTTTAACTATTTCTAATGGTTAAAATGTTTAAGATTACTTTTAAAAATGTATTAATAACTACCAAATCAATGGTAATATTTGGCTTGTCGGATAATACTTTAAGGTAGACATTTGATATTTGCAATTTCATAAACATTCCATTGTTTCCCTTGTAAAAAGAAAATGGATGTCTCAAATAGTAACAGTATGAAAGAAAACATGCATTGACTGAATACTTTGGGGGGACTGGGGGAACTTTGATTTTTTCACGATACGTAACTAAGTCATTCAGGTACGTACATAGTATGTATTTTATGTGTCCGGGGTGTGCGGATTTTCCTCACCAGGACATTAATATACGAGAAGAATACTACTGTATCATATTACACTTTTTGTCAGTCTTCTTGCCTGGTAGACCACAGGTCGGGAATGATGGTACTGTGTCCATAGTAGTTGAACACGGTGGTATGAAGACTAAAGATGTTTTAACGGCCTGCCTTGGAAATAGGGTAGGCCTTGTCCCTTACCTGCTTTAATACATGATATTCCTTTTGTGTTTGATGGGTCTTGACTACTGATAGAGGCCAAGGGTGATTGTTCCTTACCCCTGGGAAGGCCAGTTGAAGGTGCTTGATTTCCATTTTAGGTATTGAAGAAAAATTCCCTGGTGTATTCAAGCATTGTTTCTTTATTACTCTTTACATCATGCCAAATTTCTCCCAGGCCTAGGTCTCCTGGACTTGATTTAATTTACCTAGTTCTTCTCAGAACTCCTGACTAGTGATCTCTGGACTAGATCCCTTTGCAAGGGATAGATAATCTTTGTATTTAATAATTTGATAAAATAGCCAAATTGAAGAGGCGGACAGATTGACGTCCCCCTTTCACATGAAAGCATTCGTGATCCTTACATGTTTTGTTCTAGTGTTACCAAATTGCAGACGAAAGATTCAGGGCCAGCGCTCCCATCACTCAGAGTGAGCGAAACCAAAAAACAAGGGACTGGCTACACTGCCACACATCGTTGTCCACAATAAAAACATTTCCAACAGTTCCAATTGCTCTTACAACAGTAGTGTCAAGCTATTAGACGGAGGATGATGAATCCAAGTTCCTAAATAAATCACTAACTAATTAAGTAATATTTTTCCCATTACAAAGCTTTTCCCTTGGGAAGAATTTGATTCATGTACCAGCTCTAAATCAAGGATAACTTTTCCTAAACGGAACCAAAACAAACAGCTCCCTTTAGATGGGTCTGCGACTGTGGAAAAACAGGTCTTGTCCTAGTAAACAATCCCAATTGATCTCCAAGTATAACTAAAAGGGGCTCCTTGCAACGAACATACAAGGATAGGGTCAATGGGGCCCAATGGTTGACGCATTTTCCCATTCCCGCTGGATTTTTTCATTCCATTCGCTTATAGCTCTCTTGCTTTTTCATATTTTTTGTTTCAAGTTCTGGGTCTTGGTTTTTATTCAACAAAAGATGATTAATTTTATTTCCATGTGTTTTTAATCAAATTTGATTTATCATTTAATTTTAGTTTTTGAGTTATTGGCGGCCGAAGTCGGTGCGTCACTATTATTTGCACATGTTCCTATGCTGACTACACCTGGCCCAATGGTGACGGCAATTTTTTATTTTTTCAATTGCAACTGTACATTTGCAGCCTGTCATTAAATAAGGAAGAATGAGGCCACATAGAAATGAAACAGAATAACATTTAATTAAGTAAATCAAATACCAAAAAAATTTACTAAGTCAAATCAATTCAACCAAATTACTAAAAATTAAAGTTACATCATTCAACACAACCGCAAAAAATTTGAATATTTTTTCATAACGTTACTCGATGAAATGAAGCACAATGATTGACTACTAACATCGCAAATTTAATTAAGTACATATGTTTAAAAAAAAAAAACCATTAACTTGAAGAAAACATGTCTTGATTAGCTACTTCCCTGAGTTTGTATCGTGGAGCAAAATTAGGAAGCCTCTTCTATCTATTGAGGACTGACACTCATTGCCGATTTGATGCCTACTGTTGAACTTTGAAACCCCATATTTTCTTTGGTGGATTTGTCGCTTTTTGCCTGTGGCTCCTGTAGCTGCCCCACGACCTCCCTTTCTATGCACAGGGAAAGAGATATCCTTCTACTGTCCAGGGTAGACATAAAAACCCTGGGTGATACCTCCGCTTGGAGGAAACGTAACTGCAAAGGCCCTGCTCCTGGACAACAGTCCTTTCCCACCTAAGGAAAATTTAAATTTTGTCATTCTTTAGTTATTTTCAACCCATAAATAGGCTAGGCTATTTGTGTCTAAGTTTTTCAAAATAAACCTAGGTTAGACTCAAAATCAAAGTGAAGGACTTAGGTCAAATTTTAATGAGATTACTTCCCTTCCAATATAAATTTCAAAAGGCTTGTGCTTCCCTCCCTTTTGTGCTGTAGCTACCCTTCTCCACCTTTGACACCCACCCATGCAATCCACTTCCGTTCTGTCCATTGGTACCTGAAAAAAGAAATAGTTACGGTTTCTGTCAGTTATATGGCTTTTATTTTGAAAAAATAAGAAAGGGAAGTTTACATTTGACCTGGCCTGAGTTTAGTTTTTGGTTTCTTTATTAGTAATGATTGATAATGATAATCACAGTTCTATTTCGAAGCACTTATAAGTAGCAGTAATTAAGATTTTAAGTCTCACCTTTATACAAAGGCTGTGTGGGTGTCCTTGTTCCAAATCAATATCATCCATCTGATGAATTCTAAACGGGTGGTATTGGCAGAGGGGGACAATCCATCCGAGTTGTCTCACTGTCTGGATAGATGCAGGTTTGGTGAGGTGTTTGTTTAGGAGGCCACCCTTCTTAATCCTACCAGTTCTCCTTCCTTCTGATGCCTTTTCTTTTGAATTTTTTGCTTTTCTCTCCTCCATCTGCATTTTGAGAGCTCGAATTGCTTTATTATTCGTATGTAAATTGGCAAAAAGTCCTGTCCATTTCATTGCGGGGTCTCTTTGGCGCCTTGGCCCTGCCTCTCTCAGGATAGAAAATTAAATTGTCTTAAAGGCACTGACTCAATGTTTGATGGGTAGTTTTTGTTTGGGCCCTTTGAAGCACAGGTGTCCACTTGCGGGTTCAGGTTGTAGCATTGTAGTTGATGGTGGGAAGAAGACAAGAATGCAATGGTGTGGTGTGTCCTGGATACCCCTCGAGATGATGTACCTCGAAACATAAGGACTTTGGGCTGGGTCTGGATCTTTGAAGCAATGAACTCTCGTGCAGGATGTTGATCAATCACGAAGATTCATCCCAACCAAGATTTTCTTGGGACCTTTTTAGTTTTCCTCCATCTGTGATGTAGTGCCTTTCAGGTGGCTAGAATAGAGTAATCCACACTGTAATGGAGGTAGCTGATGCATGGCAGTCTCAAACATGCGACCTGAAGTTTGGGCAGCCGACACCTCGATGTGGTTTATGTCATATGAAAATCAGTCTGAACATGGACTGGCTCTGTGAATCCACCTGTAACATTGGAGTACAGAAAATTATATTAGATAAATTAGCAGTGCCAATAAAACTGGGAAATTAAGTATGGCCTAAGTATTATGGTAAAAAAGGCAATAACCCTATAATTTTGTGATAAAAAAAACATAAATTTTGAATGTTGCAATACTTTAATGGGCTAGTATGCTTACCGCGAGGGTTCCCCCCCTATGGCTTCAAATAATGTTGAAGGTTCCTCTCATGCACGTCATCTGCACTACGAAGTTTGCTGGTAGTCCAGGGTTTTATCTTGCATCAAAGGGAACTAGTCCCACTTTGACTTTGAAAAGCCTGACTTTTATATTTTGCTGCTGATACCAGAGTCATAGTAGATTGGGCAAAAGAAACCTTAAGCAAAATTCACTTGCGTTATCATGTCCATTCTGGGTTTTTCCTTTCGAACTTCCTTGGCCCCTTGGTCCAGTTTCTTTTTTAAGTGGGGCCAAACACAGGCCACATCCCGAAGGGTTATGCATGGATGTGGGTGGTGGATTAGGTGGTAGTCCTGGCGTACAGGATAATTTTGTTCATACTCCTTTTTAGGGGAAGGACAGGGCCAAATAGAATAAATTGTTTTCCGGGTTTCAATGCCATGCCAATCCGTCCCCACACAATGGAATGGCCGTTGGACATCATTTTCCGTTATCCAATCATTGAACGTGTTTGCAGCACGTATTTCATACAAGTTTTTTGTTCAAAGTTTTAATGTACCCCTTTTCGCTCTTCCCCACAGCACATAAGGCAGGTCTTCTGGGAAACTGTTCCGCCATTTGATAACTTATCCGCGTTTTCTTGGATAAATTATCATGGGAGGGTCGGAACTCTCCCATCTGCACTTTACAGTTTGCTAGCACAATATTGTTGGCCTTGTAATTAGGTACCACGTAAGCTTCGAAACATTTTTTCCCCCTTCCCCTTGTGAATAGTCCAAACTTTCCCTTCCCATGTTTTTGGTGACAGGGAAAACCCTGATTCATCAATATTAAAACTTGCGTTGAAGGATCATGTAATGCTTCTAATAACTCCTTCCTCATAAAAATAAGTATTTTGCTTCAGCAAACCCATTGGCCTGACTCACTGTCTCACTGATGTTCTGGCGAGAGGTGGGTCAACTGGTTTCAGGGGTGTGCGGAATGGCACCTTCAGGGTGTCATCTTCCCGGAAACAGCCGCCACCATTTCCTTTTCCTTTCTTTTGGAGCAGCATCAAATGAGGAAGGCCTTCTCCTGTAGCGTTCCTTCCTGTGCCTCATTCTCCGCAGAATGCTAGTTACCCGCATCAACGAACATTTTGTCTAGTGACGGGTGGGTTTTGGCTCCTTCCTTAAGATCCTTTGATGTAAAAGCCAATTATCACTGCCATCTTCACGCTTCTGTCAATAGAAGATTTTCTTCCCGCCCCATTTTTCTTGCTGACAAGGAGTCCGGCCATTATGTTTGTGCCAGGAAAGTGTGGCCTCTGGGATGTTTATTATTTCTTTGCATGTAGCCCCTTGATTGAACAGCCCATACCTGAACAATTGTTAAAGATTAAGGATAGAGAGAGAGAGGAGAGAGAGAGTGAGAGAGAGGAAGAGAGAGAACCGAGAAGAGAGGAGAGAGAGAGAGGAGTTATGCTAAGTAATTTTTTTTGGTTTTCATTAGTTTTCAACATGCAAATTTTCATTATAAGGAAAAAACAATACAATAGTTTTTCATATTTTTTACCCCCGTCACGTTGGTTAAGTTTCTTCCAAAGCATCATCTATTTGTCTTTCTGAGTATATTGGCCTTCTTGGGAAGAGCCGACTTTTAACAGTTTTTTTGTTTATCCATTTTTTTAACTGAAGCTTGGGTGAATTTTCCTTTTAACTAATATTTACTTTTTGTTCCTGTTTAACCGCTTAATTTATAATCTTGTAAAGAAAAAAAACTAGACATGAAATAATCATTTGTTCTAAATTGGTGCCCCTATATGAACAGGCCAGTGCGCATTGGCCTAGTGGATGACTGAGGCGCGTCACCATATGGCCAGCTCACTTGCGTCACCATAGGGCCCCAAATGCCCCATGGTTCCAAGGATTGATTGCTCATCTATGGTAAGTGTTTCTGAGCTCTCTGTCCTATGTTTTGAAAGGTCTAATATTGTTTCTTCATGTTTGGTGGGTTGTAATTAGAAAAAAGAAAGAAACCGCTTATCGTACAGCTGTTTTGAAATGTGACGTCACCACTCAGGCCACCCACGATTTGGTGGCCCTATGGTGACGCCCTTAGTTTTCCCTCAGCCACACCCGAGACATAATCACTCATTGGTCTTAATATTCTCTGGACCATCATCCTCCAACCACTTTAGAGTTACCCTGGCAAATAACACGATGTTAACAAAATTAATTACCACAATGGTCTTGATGGCAAGCAAATCAGTCAAAAGTAAAATCCATTACGTTTTAGCTAAAGAAAAAACAACAGAAAAGGTCAAAACTGTACATTTTCGGTCATCGAAAAAAACAGTTGGTAGATTATTTTTATTTTCATGACAATCAGAGTGAGAGAAACAAAAACAAGGGACTGGCTACACTGCCACACTCGTGTCCACAATAAAAACATTTCACAGTTCCAATTACTCTTACAACAGTAGTGTAAAGATATTAGAGGAGGATGATGAATCAATTCCTAAATAAATCACTACTAATTAAGTAATATTTTTCCCATTACAAAGCTTTTCCCTTGGGGAAGAATTGATTCATGTCCACTCTAATATCAAGGATAACTTTTCCTAACGGAACCAAACAGCTCCTTAGATGGGTCTGCGACTGTGGAAAAACAGGTCTTGTCCAGTAGAAACAAGCAATGATCTCAACTAGAGACTAAAGGGGCTCTTGCAACAACATACAAGGATATACTTGAGTACTAAATGGGGACACTACCCTATAGGTGTGTGTTCAATACAGCTTTCCTAATAGCTTTGTCTAGCCGTAATACCCTTGGGGTTAGATTGACTCCACTTACACAGGATGTCACATCACTCTGCAACAAAAGAGTTCTCCACATGTGAAGACAAATTTACTCCTATTGAGGCCTCCTAATGATTATCAAACTCACCGGAGCTATTGGCTAGAAAACACTCTAAACTTTAATCTCAAAGGGGTTTGGAAAGTGGTGTACTCTATCCTCAAGATGTACCAAACCAGTACTACAAGAGCAAAACTCTGACAATTTCCTATTAGACAAGACCCATAAGACACAATTGTTTTCCCAACCAGGGCACTATGTGAATTCTTGTACAAAATGTTTTACATTATACCTTTGTTCATTACCTCAAAACTATAAAGTTTTCACATTACTGGCCACTACAAACAGAAACAATTATATTTTCATCAACCTCAAACAAATAAAAAGAGAATACACAAAACGTACAAAATTACAGTAATGTACATAATCACACTGAGTCTATATCTCTTCAATGGAGACGTGAGGGAGGCACAATATTCCTAGCACCTCTTGTACGAACTCCTTCAGTTACTATATCAGGCACATTTTCAGAGTGCTTTTTCATGGTAACTAACCATTCTTCATCACCGTGGAATGGCTTTAGTTTATTAGCAGCTCGTTCTACGATTGTATCATCAAACAAACTTTTCAACACATAAGTGGATCCATCTCGCACAACTTCTACCACTCTATAGGGTCCGAGCCACTTAACATTTAACTTTCGACTAGTACCAGGTATTTGAGTCTCATTTCTGACCCAGACTAGTGAATTCTTTTCAACACTCGTATTCACTCGCTTTCGGTTAGCAATACTTAAAAATGTTTTTGACCTCTCTAAGTGGGTCTTTTGGATTATCTCATGAACTTTGGCAATATCAGAATCACTCACTTCATCATCAATTGACGGCAATGTAGTTATTATTTGTCTAGCAGGTCTCCTGCTAAAGAAGACATAATGTGGCTGTTCACCTGTTGTTGCGTGGACAGCACAATTAAGGACTCGTTGGGTTTCGCCTAAATAGGTTGGCCACTGATAAGGATGACCCTCACCATGACATTAAGATACGAGAAGAAGAATACTACTGTACATATACACTTTTGTCAGTCTTCTTGCCTGGAAAGACAGGTCGGAGAATGGTACTGTGTCATAGTTGACACGGTGGGTATGAAGACTAACGTTTACGCTGCCTGGAAAATAGGGTAGGCCTGTCCTACCTGCTATTACATGATATTCCTTGTGTGTATGGGTCTTACTACTGATGAGGCCAGGTGATGTCTTCCCACTGGGAGGCAGTTGAAGTGCTGATTTCCATTTTAGGGGTATTGAAGAAAATTCCTGGTATTCAGCTTGTTTCTTTATTACTCATTACATCATGCCAAATTTCTCCCAGGCCTAGTCTCCTGGACTTGATTAATTTACCTAGTCTTCAGAACTCCTGGACTAGATCTCTGGACTAGATCCCTTGCAAGGGATAGATAATCATTTGTATTAATAATTTGGTAAAATAGCCAAAATGAAGAGCGGACAGAATGACGTCCCTTTCACATGAAAGCATTCGTGATCCTTACATGTGTTGCTAGTGTTACCAAAATGCAGACGAAAGATTCAGGGCAGCGCTCCCATACTCAGAGTGAGAGAAACAAAAACAAGGGACTGGCTACACTGCCACACTCGTGTCCACAATAAAAACATTTCACTGTTCCAATTACTCTTACAACAGTAGTGTAAAGATATTAGAGGAGGATGATGAATCAATTCCTAAATAAATCACTACTAATTAAAGGAATATTTTCCCCATTACATATGTATAAACATAAAATGTAAGATTTACTTTAAAATAGTATTAATAATATTTCAAAATTAATATGAACCATAATAGGATATTTTATGTATATTTGATGAAGGATGGTCTTTAAGGGATACTTTGGTGTTTGCATGTTCAGGATAGTTTATGAGCATTTTTAGAGTGGGGTTCCAAACATTCGCGGATTCTAACTATTCGCGGGCGGGTCTGGTACGCATCCCCTACGAATAAGGGGGGGACCACTGTATTCATTAAATTGTACACCGACATCCATTCCTGTAGTAGCATACCTGTCTGCTCTAACTTATTAATAACAGGGTAGTCAGTTAACATTTGTTCAACATTCTCGTTAGTACATAAAAAACTATCTACATAAAAGCATGACATTAGATATTTTGCAAAGGAGTGTAAATGGTTATTAAAGTGATAATTTAAGGTACTTTGCAAAAGGGAAGGTGAACAAGTAGCACCAAAACAAACGACTTTGAATCTGTATGATACAGTACTAAATGGGTCTTTAGGGTCTGTCATCCAAATTAATCTACACCAGTCTCGGGACGATTCCTCAATCCCAATCCTGAAGAATGCTTTGCCTATGTCAGAATAACTGCCCAAGGATTGGTTCTAAATGCAAGAAGTGATTCAAACAACTTAGTGGTCAGAGATGGTCCTCTAAGTAAACATTCATTTAGGGAATAAGTACCAGACCTTTTAAAAGAGGCATTAAATAAATATGTATTGGGGTTGTACTCGAGTCGTCCTTTATGTGATGATAGGGCAGGTAGTGACATACTGATTGTCAACCTTATGAATAGACTCTTCAAACTGTTCAATGGTTCTTTTTTCCTCTGGTGGGAGGTCAAAACTCCTTTATTCCTATGGCATCCAATTCCCACAGATTAGATAAGCTACCGCACTCGCTACAGAGGTCCGTTACACCAACACGTACACATACTACATGCTGGGTGGCTACAGTATTCAGTGACTGATCATAGGACCACTGAGGCATGGGAACCATAGATGAGGGCACCACCAGCTGTACTGAAAGTACAAATACCCATAGTACTAGACTGATTATGTATAAATTTGTGAAAATAGTCAACACCAAAAACCAGCTGAATATGATTAACATTATCACTATTAAGGTAGCGATCAGCCAATTTAACCTTTATTACGAAGCAATGTGGCAACCTTAGATATACCAGGAGTGAAAATACTCGTGTCAACATTATTATTAACCAGTGCTTTTAACTGTAATTCTAAATTTACCTAAGCGAACTACCACCTTAACTAGATCACAACTAATTGATACCAGGTTGCAGCCAAATGGAGTGAGATAGTGTAATCCTATCCAAAGGCTTGAGGTTTAACTCATGTACAAGTGAGGGACAAATAAATAATCTCTGGGAACCTGTATCAAAAAAGGTACGTGTTTGCAATTTTTTGCCACCACCTGAAACTTCAACAGTAGCTGTAGGTAATGCAGTTGAAACTAACTTACCTTCAGGGCAGTATCGAGGTAATACTGCACTTGACTGAACAGATACAGAACCATTATTACCTAAATCACTAGCAGTAACAGAACAAGAGCTAACATTTTGTATAGAATCAACTTTGACAAATTTCTGGCTTTGAACATTAACTCTGTCCATGGACTTTGAAGGATTCAGTGGTCATTACACAGCTTGAAACAAAGGAAAGTATGATGATATCCTTCACAATCTCTATATTTCACCTGTGTTTTGCAGTTACAAATTACATGACCTGGCTGTAAACATAAAAAGCACAAACCAAGTTCTCTCAACTTCTGTCTACGAGATTCCACACTAGAATAATTATTACAATACTTGGCTGCATGGTTTTCATTACAGAACAAATAGGGCTTATGTTTTGGTTGAATATTAACCGAATTTGACCACCTACCTGAATCTGACCGAGACAATGGAAGATACTTTTAAAGGGTTATGACCAACTGATTTAGAATCGTGGGTACTTAGTTCTTTACAGTATTCAAACAAATCTAGTGCATACTTCAACCCTTCTGAAATCTGATTAAGTGAAAGATAAAATGTTTGATACTTGCTGATAAGTAACTTTGATATGTCTGGGGACAATTTCTGGAGCAAAATATTTGTAAGGAGAGAGACTGACTATTCTACATTTGACTGAATTATTTACTTGCCTGCAACATCAGCTTCCCATAAGTAAGTCTAAAATTCAACAAATCATCATAACTATGTCTGGGAGAGGGTAAATTACTAAACACACTAAGCAAGGTATGAGTTAGACGGCTACTATAGAGGTAGGTCTCTTTCAACATCTGTATAGCCACATCATAATTCTGATTGGTAATACTAAGACCTTCTATGACCCTAAAAGCATTACCTTTGAGACTGGACCTTAAAATACTGAACTTCAAAACACTAGTCATATCAGTACGGTCATGAATGACACTACTGTACAAATCCCAAAATGCTGGCCATTCCTGATACTTACCATCAAAATCTGGTCTCTTATGTGTGGTAACCTTGGCAAGGGAAGTGCACCGTTCTCCTTACTAGGTGAAATACCTGTATCACACAATAATGGCGATAAACTAACTTATCTACAAAATTAATAGCATCCGGTTCGAAGAAGGACCACTACCGAAGGGTGTGGGAAGTTATTACTCGATATGCACAGACTTAAACCATACCACAGGTTGAGTTTTACCGGGTTGCCCCTCCCTCTCTGAATCAATCGCTATCTAAAATTCAAACAATTTAATACAAACAAGTAAAGAATATTTAACACTAATGAACTTGAAACAAATAAGAGACAAACTAAGGAAATAACTTAACAATCATAATCAGGTAACAAATTTACACAAACTATAGTTACAGTAACATTAACAAACAACAAACTAGCACAAACTAAGAGTTAACACAAAAATTAAACTGAAGGCTACAAAGTTCTTCTGTTATGTTAGGTTCCATTGGGTCTTGAAATATACTTGAGAAATAGATTCCATGAACTGGACCCAAAGGAACAAGGATACTCTCCCATTCCACCATTGGAAAGGGATGATTGCTAGTTTTAAACGCAAGTTTTAAATACAGTAGTTAATAAGCGAGAGTATCAAAGTAATTGCATTTCCTTTACAAAGAAAATGAAAACTTCCATTCATGAATGTACAAAATACTTAAACAATTACGATGACAATTTGAAAACCTTCATGATGTTTTGCTATTATTTTAAATGTTCCAACCCTATACATTTTTCTGAACCCCAACAACAATGGTTCTGAAAAATGTCGAGAATATAAATTTCTCAATAATATTTTGCGTATTGAGAATAATGATCATTATAATAAAACCCTTGTTTTACTGTATCTAATCATATTGCATGTATTATTTACCACATTATTGAATTGTAATATAAACAGAGTGATCTGCCATTTGTGTTCTGGTGTTGTTGACATAAGTAAAATAATCAGCTGATTTAATTTTACTGATATGATCTCTGTCAGTAGTAGCCGAATTGAACTTAATTTATAAAAGAAAGCTGGGGTTAAGCAATGCAGCTACATTATTTATAAACGTAGTAAATTAAATGAAGCACTGCATGTGTGTTGTCAGTTTCAGACAGTGCTTTTGCCTGCCAAAACATTTTGTAGTATGCTCATTATTCGTAAATCCCAGTCGTGCTTGACTTATGATGCTCAGACAGTGCTTTTGCCTGCCAGAACATTTTGCAGTCTGCTCATTATCCATGGAATCGTGCTTGACTTATGAGCCTTGTTTACTAATAGGCAATATTTTCTTGGTGGTGTTTTTGTAATCAGATTAAGGGTTTTGCAGTATATAGTTCCCCAGTTATCCTTAATATTAGGATTCTTTCCATTTAAAAGAAAATATTTATGAGGATCTACTTCCAGTGGGTATTACTCTGCCAAGAATATCACAAAGTGATCTTGTATACAGTATTCCAATACACACTGTATGAGGGTTTGTTTACGTCTGCTCATGCCACAAGATGGTGACACAACTTAAGGGGTTTTTCCTAAGTTTATGGTAGCAGACATAATTTGACCTATTTTTAATATTTTATTAATTTTGCTGTAATAATGAGGCTTGATTTTCAACGTTTAATTTTTAGCAACAGTAATTGTGCCTACCCCTTACAGTACATACTACGTACCTAGCCTAGCCTAAGGCGCTCAGTCAACCATTGGTAATATAGCCACATTGGGCGCATGTAGGGCAGTTATTTCAACATATGCTATTTAACACTGAACTTATTTTTATGTAATTTATGCATAATGTTTTGTATAAAAAGGAAAGGTTAGGGTAATAACTGGTGGTCAAAAACAAATTAATCAATTTTCAGTTGTTTCTTATGGGAAAAATTTATTCAGATCTTTACTAAATCTCATCTTGTCGCTTCCTCTGGAACGGATTAACATTGAGGTCTGGGCTCTAGTGTATGTTAATTGAAATTTTCTTGTGCTTACATTAACATGTTACAGAATGTAATAATTGAAAATTAGCAATTTTTTTTTTTTTTTTTTTTTTTTTTTTTTTTTTTTTTTCTCTCCATAAAAAATGTATTTACATATTCATGAAAATATACTAAGTACATATGCATCAGAATATGCACCGAAGACTTTTTGTAGAATTTTTTTCTACAAAATTTTGTGTTATTGTACGTTTGTTCAGTTTTCGTACACTCGGGAACACACCATCTGGGGCCCAGTGTGTGACTTGGCCCCATATCGAACGCCCAAACAAAGCATCCCATCTTCTGTCGTGACCCATTCTGTTTTTGTGCTTTTTGTGCATTTTCATTCGAGTGCAACTGCTAAATAAGCCATCTTGGGGCCAAAGAAAGTTCCAAGTGAGCCCTTGTGTAAAAAAAAGGCGAGAAACACAATAGAACTTAAGAAAACTCTTAGCAAAGTGTTGGAGGAAGTTGCATGCCAATCTCAGTGAGAAAATGCCTACAACAAGCACTGCTGTTATTGAATTAAGGCCAGCAGAGGCTGGTTTGAAAAATTCAGAAAACAAATTAACATACATAATGTGCCTACTTAAGGATTAAGGACATGTCAGCAAAGTTGAATGATGTAAGAATTTTGCGGAGAATTATCATCCCAACAAAGAAGTTGCAATCCATGTCTCCAACATGTTTAATGACAATGTGGGGTTTAATTTTAGGCATATTTTAAAGAAACACCAGAAACAAATGTCTCGGGACAGTTTTGTTGTGTGACAGGGGTCCAGAAACTCTCAAGCTTGTCCTAGTGCCAGTAAAATGAAGAGGGAAAGTAACCTCAGATAGTGCCAGTAAAAAATGAAGTGAAGTAACCCCAGAAAGGTCCTTGATACCTGAAGTCCTTCTTGAGGGAGATTCCCCTTCCAAACAACAACCTCTCCTCCCTCTCCCCTTCTCTCCGTCTTCCATACGCTAACAAATGTTCTCTGTAAAGGTAAGAGTGATGGTAAATGTTCATTTATTCATTTCATGGGTCATTTATATTTATTTTCATTTTTTCTGTATGTAAAACTGCTTATTCCCTATAAAATGTATTTATTGTTATCATTTTTGGGGGTCTAGAACACATTAATTGTACATATTTACATTATTCCTTATGGGAATAATTGTTTCTGTTTTCATGGGAGGTTCTGAAACGGATTATGAGATACATTCCAGAGAAAAACCTGTGAATAGGGAATTCGTCCTGTGAATAATTTTTAAATAGGTTCCACAGAAAAATATGCGAACAGGTGAGTCCGTGAATTTGGAGAATAGAATCCCGATTCCACTGTACTCTTTGAACCCCGACCTAGAATTCTAGTCAGGCGTGCCGGATTCAAGTTGTGGAGCCCTTCTGGAAAGCAAAAAAATATCCGAACATGTTCTCTGGAACTGAGAAAACTAAACATCGTCGGGGAATTGAAGGCAATTCATTTGCTGGAACTGAGAAAACTAAACATCGTCGGGGAATTGAAGGCAATTCATTTGCTACTTCAATCCCTCGTTTCAGAGGGCTTCAACAAGACAGTACCGGTCCAGTCAAACAACACCACTGTCCTGTCTTACATCAAGAAACAAGGAGGAACTCACTCTTTCTCTCTCTGTGAGGGAGCAGAGGACCTCCTCGGACAGGACAGAATTGAACCAGGATTGTCACTCTTCTATTTAAGGCAAATTAAATGTGTTAGCAAATGAACCAAGCCGTCGCAAACAGGTCCTTCTCTAAGAATGGACTCTGGATCCATTGGTATGTTCTGACCTGTGGAAACTGTTGGGAAAATCGTCCCTAGACCTATTTGGAACCTCCAGGAATCATCGCCTTCTGCTGTTCTGCTCTCCAGCCCCAGACCCTCTGCCATTGGTGACAGATGCCAGGCTACAAGACTAGTTCAACTTGGACCTTTATGCATTCTCACCTTTCAGCATGGTCAAGAAAGTTTTAAACAAGTTTGAAGTCCATCAAAAGGTGACAATGACCATAGCCCCTTTGTGGTCCTTGAAGGAGTGTTCCCGGATCTCCTCAGACAAATAGTAGACTTTCCGAGGCTACTTCTATAAAAACCAAGTCTTCTCAGACAGCCTTGTTTCAGGCACTTAAATAAAGGATTATCCAGTATGGGGCCTGACAGGATTCAGACTGTCGGGAACTCATTAAAGCAAAAGGCTTTTCAAGGTCAGCTCCAAAGGCTTTTGCAAGATGTAGACATCAATCCTCAAGCAAGGTCTACCAAGCTAAGTGGAGTCTCCGCAACTGGTGTAGAAGACGTAACGTCTTGTCCTCTCAGACATCTGTAATGCGGATTTGTGAGTTTTCTGCTCTTTTTGAGATCCTCTAGAGGCCTATCTTGCTCTACCATTAGAAAATATGGCGCCATGCTGGGGCTCTGTTTTTCATCACAGAGGTTTGGATCTGTCTCTGAACCAGGATCTTTCCAATATTAAATCCTTCTACACATCCAAACAGAAAAAGATAGTCAGTCGCATGTAACCTGGAAATAGTCCTGAAATGGCTCTCGGTCCCCTATTTGAGCACTTTCATTCAATGATGTTAAGGAATCTTACTAGGAAGACCCTCTTCCTTGTGCTTTAGCAGCTGTTTAAGCAGGCCAGTAGCTTCATGCTATTGATAAAAGTATTTGGTTCTCGTAAAAGAGATGCAGTCTGTTCTTTTACTCACGGTTGTCTGGCAAAGAAAGAGACTCCATCCTAGCCCTGGCCTCGTTCTTTTACCATTAAGAACTATGGAGGGAGAGACTGGCCCCAGAGGAGGAAGAGAGAGCTCTTTGCCCTGTGATACCATTAAGATACAACTTGCATAGGACTGAGAGAATGAGAGTACCTGCCAGTATCCTATGATGCACTGTTAAAAATACTTCCTGACCCCCTTCGAAAAATGCCTTGTCATTCTTTCTAAGGGACTTGTATTACCAAGGCGCATTCCCACATTGGAGAAGATGTCTTGCCTTTATGTAAAGTGAAAGCTCGAGATCAGAGCAGTCACTTTCAGACATAACTTTTCTCTCTCCTCTATTCTTCAATCCACATATTAGAGGTGTAGTTCAATTTTTGCAACCCATTACTTCCTTGAAGTGGAAACTGTTTGAAAACTACAGTGACCTGGGTTCGTTGTCAGTGGTTGGCATAATTTTGGGGGATGAAGCGTAGAAGGCATTCCTTCCATTCTTTTTTTTCCTCTGCATCTTTGATACAGTGTGTAGAGTCTTAGGGAACCCGTGGTACCATGTTTACCTGGAGTACCCACCAGTTTTTTTAGTGGATGGGTGGTGGTAATTTTTTATCTAGGTGATAGCATTGCCTGGTGATTGTGTTATTGTGGTACTGCCTCTGGGGCAGGGGCAACTATTAGTACTTTGCTAGCTATCAGAAATGACCTTTACTGCAAAAAGCTCCCATTTAACTCTTGTTCACGGACGTGGGGTTTACTATTATTAACACGGAGGTGGGGTATGTTTTACCCTGTTTTTGGAAAATAAAATAAAAAGTTATTAACAAAATTTATTGATTCTGAAAAGATAAACAGAAAAATACATATCCTCTCTAGTGTTTTGTTTACTTAACCATTTTAATAATGACTAGCAACTGAAACTTAACATATTTTCAAGGACAATACTTATAAAAAGGTAATTAAAAAAAAGAAAATACTGAATTTGTACTTGTGTTGCTAAAATAGCGTGTGTACAATCTAATATTCTTGTAAATGACTTGATCCTTAACCCACACACTCTTAGGGTATCGGGGTATCTCAGCTATGGGTATCAGCCTCCTGGCAGCCACACACACTGTATGGGAGACCATAAAAGAATAACTATAAATTCTTTGGTGAAAATAATTGAAGTTTCTGCAAAAAAAAAAAAAAAAAAAAAAAAAAATTCGTAGAGGTATTCCTGTCTGTGAACACTAAATGATCAGAAATGTTGTTTATGTTTTGACAGTCAAAAGCCATATTTGAGGCAAAAAAAAATCTTGGTTTTTAACAATTATTTACGCATTGGAAAAATGGTACTGACCCATACTGGCAGTTTCAGTGTACGTAAAACAATTCATATTCTCGGTGATGGACTATGCATGCCCTGACGCTTTACCAGTATGTAGTAGTAGTAGTAGTAGTAGTATATAGTACTAAAGTTCTTACCTGCATTAGTGTGGGCAGTCCACGCACCAAGTGTAGATGTGGCGAGGACACACACGGCGTTTACAGCCTTGACACCTGTGTCGTGTCTTCCTGTTGCTGGCCCTGTCACACAGTGAGCACCGGACCATGGGAGCCCTGCTGTCTGCCATCACTGTGAGACCTGCTTGATCATCCCTGACAGGTATAGGAATGTTGCAGACTGTGTTGATCACAGTTTTGATGGTTCTGGAAATCCTTGGGTTGAGCATCCTCTTTCCTGCCCATGCTTTGATAAGGGCCTCTGCCAAATGTTGCATATAGAAGCGTCTCTCAATTGGTTTAGAACCTATTGTCTACTGATTTTCCTTGTAGATTATCCACGAGTTGATTACACAGGAATTTATCATCCCATAGAAAATACTCATGGGCCACCTGCTTGTCTTGCGTGAAACTGAGTATATTGCACACATTTGATCGAATGCATCTACTCCACCTTTCGTCTCATTATAAAAACAAATGATCTCAGGCTTGCCATTTGGCATTATGGTTGGCTGTGTGTGCATTGATGATAATAGATACACCAACTTCTTTTTTCGTTCTTGAGTGTCCTTGCAAGTATGACACCAACGTCATGTCATTCACGAATAAGAATGCACTTGAACCTACCCTCCTAGTTCTTGTTTCTTTCATTTCCTGAGGAATTTCTTTCTTGTTTGCTCTCACAGTGCCAACTAGGGTCGTGCCGCAGTTGTGTAGAAGATCAGTGGCCAGGGGCACAGAACTAAACCAATTGTCGGTGGTTACGTTTCTGTTTCTATTGTGGTAGGGTTCTGTAAGATCCTTTGTGATCTTATGACCAAGCTTTATGCCACCCCGGGCCTGAGGTTGTGTGTCTTCTTTCCCCAGGTAGGGTATTGCACTCAGCATGTACCTGCTTTTACTGTCACATATGAGGAAAAGTTTGATCCCATATTTTCCTGGTTTGCTGGGAATATACATCCGGAATGGGCAATTTCCATGGAATGCCAGCAGGTGTTCATCCACTGTAACTGTTTCACTTGGGACGTACATTTTCCCACAGTTGCCAATAAAGATGTCCCAGATAACACGAATAGCTGCAAACTTGTCCGTTGTCTGTCTCTGAGCTCTCGTGTCTTTGTCATCAAATCTCAAACAGCTGAGAAGGAAGCAGAAGCGGTCCTCTGACATGGCTGCACGATTAATTGGTGGGCCGGTCTTGGAGCTAAACATTTCCCTAGTGGTCAGGTGGTTATCCCTCTGGCCACCACTGAAGATCAATAGCCCCAAAAGTGCACGTATCTCATCCGGTTCTGTTAGGAATAACCCTCCTTTCCGGTTAGTATACTTGGCTGCCCGTTGAGGAATTATTTTGTTGGTCCACTGCACTATCTCGTTGATAATATTATCTCCAAAGAACAAGCTCAAGGCTTTTTCTGGGGTGTCTGCACTCCTTGCCTCCGGTGTTGGTCCTGGGGTGATAGGACCAACAATGTTTCGTGCTGGTGTCCTTACTCTACTGGATGACTGTGGTTGACAATTCCACCTATAGCCAGACTTGGATGTCACTGTACTGGTTCCGAAGTCATGCACTCTTGTAGCCTCGTCTTCTTCATTAGCAATGTTCCTTCGTCTTCCCCTGGCAACAGGAGGAGGCACAGCAGGGTCAGCAGAGGGAGCAGGAGGCACAGCAGGGTCAGCAGAGGGAGCAGGAGGCACAGCAGGGTCAGCAGAGGGAGCAGGAGGCACAGCAGGGTCAGCAGAGGGAGCAGGAGGCACAGCAGGGTCAGCATAGGACACAGCTTGTGTAGCACCTCCTCGAGCAGCATTACCACGGCGCCTCTTACTCACCCTACTTACAGCAGGGATAACAGTAGAGGTACCAGGGGTAGGAGAGGCTGGGCGGTGGACAGAGTGGTGCATTGAGGCTAGGGAGGGGGATGGTAGAGAGTCGTCCATGGGTTGGGGGGAGTGGAGGGAGGGTGAGGCCAGACGTCTATTTGGCTGGCAACACGTGGCTTGCGAGGTGTCGATTAGAGTAGGTTAGATTTTCTTTTCGTGCCCTACTTTTGAAAACCCTGTTCGTCCATAAAATCCGCTCACTATCATTCATCCTACTGCTTAGTTGGTTCTTCATAATCTTTGTCCATATCTGAGTCATCTTCCACCTCATATTCAACATGATCAATCTCACCTTCATCATCACTTTCAAAATAAGTCACATCTGTTAAGTCTGTCTTGTTCATTATTTCTTCTAATTCTGCCTGAGAATAACAAACTTTCTTTTTTCTATCCATCTTTCACAGTTTATTATGAGTTTGTAGTATCTAGTCACTGATAACTCTGAAAAGAGAATATTCAATGCCTGAAAAGATAAAAGCATGAAAATACACAAAGAACTAAAAACATTAAAAACATATCAACACTGCACTGGGGCAAAATATACCCCCATGTTTTAATAGTTTATCACTGCACTGGGGTAAAATATTCCCACACCTATTAGTGTGTTAACACTGCTCTGGGGTACAATATACCCAAACTCCCCCCACACACCCCCACAAGTGATTGATCACAGAGACACTACCTCCCTCCAATAGACCTGACAGGAAACTGAAGCTACACAGCTGTTATGCTTGCTAAGTGGCCGGACCACTCAGCCAGGATAAAAGAAAATACGGTGGGGAAAAATATACCCCACGTCCGTGAAGAAGGGTTAAATAGAGGCGCTCCACAGCTATATTGCCACGCCACTACAAGTTAAGATAAGCAACAACCAGAGGTAGAGGCTACCTGCAGTAGCCCTCTTACCAGTTAAGCAACTTTCTATTTTAAAATTTTTTACCATTACTAATGTTTTGAAATAGAGTATGTCCATGTATCCCACCTCCTGTCAATGTGGGTATCAGCTATGTAATTACTTGGTAAACTACTAATATGGAAATGTTATTTTCATGATTAGATTAGGTTTCATATAGTACTATACTTAACAAGTAATTATAGAATTGGAGCCTTCCCCCCTCTTCCCCATGCGTGGACATAAGGGCACAAACAAATTTAAGATCTTTGCCAAGTAGTTCCCCACTTTGCCAGGTGGGTCGGGCTAGTCACCTAGATACAAATAATAGAAGAAGTGTTCCCACAATTTTCAAAATCTAAGCTGTCATGGGAGTTGAAACTGTAGCTATGTAATTACTTTGTAAGTATTTTTGAAAATTTGTTTTATTATGAAAACAACATTTATTCTAATTATGATTAACACACATAACTGTAAACAAGATATTTTATCCCTAATCACCATAAACATAAAAATATTTAAAATGCCTACTATTTAATATGTAGGCAAGACAAAACCCAACAGGCTGTGCCAAGTTCACCGATGCCATAGACCCCGTAGGGGGGTAGTGCCGTCAGTGCACCTGATGCGATGTACTGTAGGCATTACTAAAGGTTCTTTGCAGCGTCCCTTCGGCCCCTAGCTGCAACCCCTTTCAATCTGTTTACTCTACCTCCATTCATTTTATATTTCTTCCATCTTGCTATCCATCCTTTCCTAACAATGCTTCATGGTGCAACTGTGAGGTTTGTCTCCTGTTACACCTTTCAAACCTACCTACTCAATTTCTTTTCCAGTGCTGAATGACCACAAAGGTCCCAGTGGTTGGCTTTTGGCCTAAGCTCTGTATTCCATTCCATTCCTTTCTTACAGCATAGAATTAAGTGTGTGTATAGTACGTACCCTACAGACTTGATTGCATTTATAATTTGCCTTATAAAATCTAAATGTGCCTTATATTAAAAAAGTTCAGTAAAAATATAAATGAGAATACATTGCATAAAATAGGAAAAATAGTGTAGTGTAAAGCATAAAATAAGAAAAATAGTGTTAAGTGTGTGTAACTATTAGGCTTTCATGTAAACATGCCTCAGTTCTCTCTCTTTGGGTCCCAAGAACCAACTGCCATTTGGAGAAGTGCATTCAATTTGCTTTCAACCTCTTGTTGAGATTTAAGGACAGCTGACATCACAGACCATAACCTCTTTCATACCCAGCTTGTAGAGAGGATTACTGAAAGGTGAGATGCTACCACAGAAGGCCTGAATTGATAGCATTTAATTTTGCTTTGAAATGGAAGCATTACTGGGTAAAGATTATTGATTTGTTTTATCAGGTGAAATAACAGCAAATCTAAAGGGTGTTAAAGATCTGGACCCATTAGTATTAATAGCAAATTCCTATAACTACTACTTCTACTCGCAACTTTGGAGTTTCTCCAAGCCTTTAATTTAGTTTACCCCTTGTTTTGCTAGTGTTCTGTTTTTCCCGTATAACATGTATTGTCCATATTTCATTACACGAGATAAATTGTAAACCAAGCTCTGTAAAGGCCCAGCTGACTGATGCAGCCTTCACCTGCCTTGAATACTATGAAAAGTTTATTTTATTTTGGCAAAGCCACCTGTACTTCAATGTGTCATTTATAAATTGCATTGTGAAAGAAGTGTTTTTTTACATACTATTTTATTAATTTTAATAACTATGCATTTTTGAATATGAAAATATCTAACATCTAAAACCAAAGATTGTACCTCAGTTGATTTTTTTTTCTCCATACTTTAAAATGCAATTTCAAATGCTCCTTGTTCTTATGATTGACAGTTGAGAAACATTTGCTTGAAAACAATCCAAATAATGGTTTTGGCAAGGTCTTTTTTTTTACAAGTCATTTCATTTTGGGGAAAAAATTATTTTGGGTTTTTTTTAATCTTTACATTGGTTTCTGTTAAAAATAACTTTGTATACTAGTTCTCTATTGCCATTATTATACTTTATGACATTTGTATCCCTTCAAGCTGTTCCTTAGTAAGAAAAACAAATTGTTTATACTTTATTGTATATGCTTGTAGTACTAACCAATGTTTGGTTAAATATCTATTTTTAGTTGTCAGAGCACTTCATATTTGTTTATTCACAGCATATGTGTAACAAACAATATTGTAATGATTGAACATTGTGTATGGAATTGTTTGTACTATCGCTCTAACCAGTTGGTTATGTATTCTTTTGGTTGACTTTCGAGTTCTTATATTTATGGGAATTATACAATGATTTTACATCCATAGTGTAGTTATGTTTCATTGATGTTTATGTTGTTATATGTATACTGTAATATATACTACTGGGTTTATTGTGTTGAATCTTATATTATTCAGGTTGGGTTTTGCTTATCTGTTATTATATTTTCAGAAATGTTGCATGCCAATTATCAACATTATTCATATCTTGTAATATTATATGTACAAATTTGGGTAGTTTACAATTATTCTTTATATATTATATATATATATATATATATATATATATATATATATATATATATATATATATATATATATATATATATATATATATATGAGATTGCTAGCATTTGTTGTATTTTTGTTTGGTTTGTAAATAATCTTGTGATGTTTTCTTTCTGTAATGAGTTGATTGGTGATGTTTAGTTTTTCATGTAATTGTAAAGATTATGTCAGAGTTTAATATGTTGAGTCTATCTGCTTGCTGGTGGACCATACATTAGGCATGACCAGGTAATGTTATGTTGGTAACTGAAATACATTTTTGGGTTAATAATTTCCCATGGAAATTCTGTAGATACACATTTAAATGTCTTTTACAGTTATAATGATGGAATGAAAAATGAAAAGTATAGAGAGAGTTAGAAGGTAGTTTTGGGGAATTTTCCAATACCTTGATGACCAGGGTCAGTATTGCTGACTGGTGGTGGTGTGATATTCACTGTTGATAATTCTCTAGTTTCTGGTGTTATGAGTTATGTAAATTATTTTAACCTTTTTTATTAAAACTTTGGAAAGTAACCTTTCTTTTATTAAAATGGTAAAACATGTTTTTGCTATGGCATTAAGGTTCATTGGTGTTTGTTTTGCCATGCCATTAGGTTCGTTTGTATGTTTGTTGATCCCAATATGGGGGTGGTTGAATCAGTCATTCTGAAGGGAGAGTGATTAACAATAGCAAACACTTCTGCATTGATGTATATTTTTTTTATTTTAATGAAACCACCAACAGAATTAAGGGGTTTATTTAAACCTTTGGAAAGGCACAACAAATGTTTATATTTACATTTATGGTAGTTCATCATAAATTCACTTTGAAACTAAAAAGCTGGTCAACTTTAGAATGGCCTTCACAAGTTAAAAAAAAAAAGGTTTCTACACAAATACCAATACTTTGCCATTGACACCTAAGGTCATCTTTGGTACTTTGCAAAAAAAACTCAACCAATGTTGCTACCTCTAAGAGTAGTTTCTTCCCAGCCCCCTGAATCATACTGAGAGCCCAGTAGAGCGCCATTGTTGCCAGGGAGGGGTCCAGTCCCAGAATTCTTCCTCTTCTTGATACGTGGGGAAAAGGGACTGGCCTTGCTTTACTCTTGACGTTTGTTCCTGGTGCAGTGGAGAACAAGTTACGGTCGTGGAGGTGGGGCCCTCCCTGTGCATCTGTGACCCAGTTCTCTTCCTCCTATCTCTCTCTCTCCTCTCTCTCTCTCTCTCTCTCTCTCTCTCTCTCTCTCTCTCTCTCTCTCTCTCTCTCTCTCTCTCTCTCTCTCTGAAGGTGAGTAAGGTTTCTCCTGTAGCCTCTTGTACCTTGACTGGTTAGGGTTCCCATTATACACAATAAAGGGTCCTTCCTGCCAACACAGCCCAGTGAGAGAAGGTGAAATGAAGACGCGTAGGTGCTCTTTCAGCCACATCCCACTCTTCAAATAGAGTGGCTCAGGGGTCCTATAAAGATGGCATGACCCTCCGGCCCGATCACCCAGACTTAGCATGTTGAAGTTCTTGTTTAGGCTTCCTTTCCTGTAGAAGCTCCATATTCTCAGAAGACTGGTGCACACTCAATAATAAGAGGCTAAGTAACTTAAAATCCATTTTATCATAAAAATGATTATTTTTGAGGTGAAACTTAGAGACCCTCCATCATTTGCCTGATCGCGACTTTCTCTCTGCTGCTAAGCAGGATGTTGCTCTTCCTGCTAAGATCGCCTCCGTGCAAGCTGCTTCGCGCAGTCGAGTAACTCGCCGAGATATGTCTCGCTCTTCCCTGAAGGACGCTTCTCTTGCTGCTAATCATGACGCCCTGCAAGATGCGAAGACGGACTCTTTTCCTTCGACCGCGTCACGGGCCGTAGGATTTCCCACCGAGATGTCTCTCGCTCTTCTCTGAAGGCAGTTTCACTTGCTCATAAGCATGACGCCTTTCTGGAGCGTGACGCTTTTCTGGACGCTTCTGTTGAAGCTTGGCTAGAACTGGACGCTCAGCTGGACGCCAAGCGCGTGCCAGTTGACGCTGATGTGGACGCTCGCCGACGCTCGCGCGTTCTTGCTGACGCTTTTCAAGATTCTTCGCGTCTTCAAGAGGCGCACCGTGTTACTTCTGTTCCTGCTCATGCTTCGGAGTCTTTGGAAGAGACTCACGATACTGCTTTGCCTTCATCTTCGCAACAGCGCTCCTGCTTAAGACTTGGGCCTAAAGGTCTTTTACCTCTTTCTTCGGTGGTTCCTTCTACCTCACCTGTGGAAGAAGGTGAGGTAAGCAGCGCTACGGAGGAACCTGACGATGAGCAACCATCTACGTCTGCCTCTTCAGACTACCAGGTCTTTACCCGCCTTCTTCAGAACGCATTTGGAGATACGTTCCAACCTTCTGCTCCTCGCTCTCCACCCTCTCAACTTTCGTCTTCGAAAGTCAACAAGACCAAGGGGTTTGTGAAAATGAAGAAGTCTCTGTCAACTAAGAGAGCTTTTCGCAAAGTCCAGGATTGGATGGAGCTAAGGAAGGCTCAAGGGAAGACCTCTTTTACTCTGCCGCCGTCTAGACTTAGCGGTAAGGCAGGTATGTGGTATGAGACAGGAGAGGACGTCGGTCTCAGAGTTCCCTCTTCTGCTCAAGGGGACTTTGCCAGTCTGGTGGACGCATCGAGGAGGTCACTTCTTTCTTCCGCCAAAGTGACATGGTCTACATCTGAGTTGAATCACCATCTGAAAGGCCTCTTTCCGACGTTAGAAGTCTTTAACTTCTTGGATTGGTGCCTTGGGGTTTTGGATACCCAGTCAAGGAGTCCGGACTCGATTAGCCTGGGGGAGCTGTCCAGCGTCATGTCGTGTATGGACAAGGCCGTCAGGGATGGTTCGGAGGAGCTGGCTTCACACTTTTGCACGGGACTCTTGAAAAAGAGATCCTTGTTTTGCAATTTTACAGCGAAGTCAGTTTCTCCCTCGCAAAGGGCGGAGTTGTTGTTTGCCCCTCTTTCGGATCATCTCTTCCCCCAGGCTATGATTAAAGACCTTGCAACTAGTTTGCAAGAGAAAGCAACGCAAGATCTACTTGCCCAATCTTCTCGAAGACCTGCAGTCCCTTCGACGTCTTTGGGAGTTCTAGCTTCAAGGAAACCGAAGCCCTTTCGAGGCGGACCTTCCTCGAGGAAGAGGCCTTTCCAGAGGCAGAGCCCCTTCGAAACCTAGGGGCAAGAAATGAACAAGAAGTCCTTCAGTCACCAGTAGGAGCCAGACTTCTGTTATTTGTGGAAGCCTGGAGAGAGAGAGATGCGGACGCATGGTCACTGAACATCATAGAAAAGGGTTACAGAATCCCTTTCCTGAATCCACCCCCGCTGTCTATGACACCCAGGGATATGTCGCCCTCTTACCAAGGGGAGAAGAAACAAATCCTCTTCGATCTGCTCGAGCAGATGCTTGAGAAGGAAGCGATAGAACAGGTCTTGGACCTGGAATCCCCTGGATTTTACAACAGACTGTTTCTGGTGCCGAAGCAGTCGGGAGGATGGCGACCGGTGTTAGATGTAAGCAGCCTAAACCTCTTTGTCATCAAGCAGAGGTTCAAGATGGAGACGCCTCAGTCAGTTCTTGGGGCTTTAAGACCAGGGGATTGGATGGTGTCACTAGATCTCCAGGACGCATATTTTCACGTCCTGATCCATCCCCAGTCGAGGAAGTACCTGCGGTTTGTCCTGAAGGGGAAGGTATTTCAATTCAGGGCTCTCTGTTTCGGACTGAGCACGGCCCCGATGGTCTTCACCTTGTTAATGAAGTTAGTAGCGAGGTGGCTTCATCTGTCAAACGTCAGGATCTCTCTCTACCTAGACGAATGGCTCATTCGAGCCTCTTCGGAAGCCCGGTGTCTGGAGGACCTTCACACTACTTTGACGTTAACGAAGTCCCTGGGACTTCTGGTAAACTTCGAAGTCACATCTGACCCCATCGCAGTCCATTGTCTATCTGGGGATTCAGATGGATTCAGTGGCTTTTCCGGCTTTTCCGTCCCAGGGACGACAGCAACAATGCATAAGCAAAGTGTCAGCCTTTCTGGGGAAAGATTCATGCTCGGTGAGGGAATGGATGAATCTGCTGGGGACCATTTCCTTGCTAGAGTAGTTTGTTTCCCTAGGGAGGTTGCACCTCGGACCTCTTCAGTTTTTCCTGTCAGAAAACTGGAATCACGAGGACGACCTGGATGTGATCTTGGAGATCTCAGAAGAGGTGAAAGAACACCTAAGATGGTGGTTCGATCCTTTGAAGCTGGCAGAGGGAGTTTCCCTCAAGCTTCAGAGCCCCGACCTAGTGTTGTTCTCCGACGCGTCTACCACGGGGTGGGGAGCAACACTGGGGGGGGAGGAAGTGTCAGGCACCTGGAGAGGGGAACAGGTGTCCTGGCACATAAACCTCAAGGAACTGGCAGCAATTCATCTTGCGCTCCAGTTTTTTCAAGACAGTCTCTCGCCAGATTGTACAAATCAACTCGGACAACACCACAGCTCTGGCATACATCAAGAAGCAGGGAGGAACACACTCTCGGTCCTTGTTCACACTTGCAAAGGAGATCTTGTTGTGGGCGAGGGCACACGACGTTACGATCCTTACAAGGTTCATCGCAGGGGTAGAGAACGTCCTTGCAGATCTCCTCAGTCGGCAAGGTCAGCTGCTGCCGACCGAATGGACCCTACATCAAGACGTGTGCCAGAAGCTGTGGAGGTTGTGGGGACGTCCTCTCGTGGACATCTTCGCGACATCGAGAACAAAGAGACTTCTACTTTACTGCTCTCCGGTTCTATCTCCGGTTCTAGATCCAGGAGCAGTGGCAATAGACGCCCTTCTCTGGGATTGGACGGGGCTAGATCTGTACGCCTTTCCCCCGTTCAAGATCCTAGGGGAAGTGCTGAGGAAATTCGCAGCTTCAGAGGGGACGAGGATGACACTAGTCGCCCCCTTCTGGCCTGAGACAGATTGGTTCACAGAGGTCATGTCCTTCGTAGTAGACTTTCCGAAGACGCTTCCGTCGAGGATAGATCTACTCAGACAGCCCCACTTCGAGAGGTACCACAAAAACCTCCCCGCTCTGAGTCTGACTGCGTTCAGACTATCCAAAGCTGGCCAGAGCGAGAGGTTTTTCAAGACCTGTGGCAAGAGCGATTGCCAATGCAAGGAGACCTTCCTCTCTTGCAGTGTACCAATCGAAGTGGGCCGCTTTCAGGAGCTGGTGCAAAAAGAATGGCATTTCCTCCACCACGACCCCTGTGAACCAGATCGCGGACTTCCTCCTTTACCTGAGGAAGGAATTGAAGCTGGCGGTACCAACGATAAAAGGCTACAGAAGTGTATTATCTGTAGTCTTTCGGCCACCAGAGGCCTGGGACTTGGCTAACGACAAGAGACCATTCACGCGATCTCCTAAGATCTTTTGAGACAACGAAGGTACCTCAACCTATACCGTCATGGAACTTGGACGTGGTTCTTAAGTTTCTTATGTCCAGCCGTTTCGAGCCACTTCACACGGCTTCACTTAGAGATGTGTATCATTACAATATCATTTTTCCATGGATCTTTTAATAACTTATGCTTTACTTTAATCCAATAATAATGTATGTATTTTTATAATACTATTGTATTATAAAATACAAACAAAACTATCAATGGTTTGGTTTGGAAAAAATCAGCTGATGGCAGAGTTGAGTTTATTTTGCTATATTCAACTCAATTCAGAGTGATTTTGTTTCTTCCAGTTGGTGTAAATAAATCTCTAGAAATTTATTTAAATAGGACAAGGTTATTTTTCATATGCGATGTTTTCAAGTCGAAATATGACTTAAATACATCTTGTGAACTACTATTTTTTTTTGAGTGTGTGTAAAGAGATGGCATTGAGAGCATGTTTTTATGTAACAAAATAAAGAGATTCCTTCACTATTTTCACCCCATTTCATCATAATACAAGCTTTATGTATTTATCTGTTGTAGGCATGAAAACAATAGTGAAATGTGTTCTTTCATGGCCAGTATATTTTATAAAAATACTTTTTTCTCCACTATTATTTACGTTCATCCATGTTGCTGATGCATGATAATGTATAGTCATGAACAGTATGAACATTGTTTTCTTAGCTTCAACTACAACTGCTGCTTAACTTAGTAGTATTTTTCCTGCTGCACTTAACTTAGTAGTAGTAAAAAAATTTTTTTTTCCGCTTGCTTAAACTTTAGTAGTATTTTTCTTACCAATATTTTCACTATATCAAAGTTACAATGTAAAAATATATCAGTCCTATTCTACTTAATGTTATTGTATTTGTAACTTGACTGCTTGCGTTATATCAACTCTGCATTATCTAAAACAAAGAGCTCTCGGGATGTTTACTCTGCCCTAGCGAGCTGCTGAAAGGATAACATAATACTTCATAAAACTTTTACTTTTTTATTTTTATCTGGTCAGTATTTATCTGATTCGGTTGTTTTGTAGCAAACAACTGTTTCGTTCAGTTGTTTATGCTGTACACGTTTAAGCAATTATTGTAACGTTACTAATGATACTTTTATATTTTCTTTAAACTTTTTACTTATTTAAGTAGTAGGTTAGATAAATAAAGAGATGGAGGAAAAGAGGTTAGGAAGTGTCACAAAGAAGAGGAAAGCAATGTCAATGGAGATGAAAATAAGCATTCTGAAAATTTTTTTTTTTTTTTTTTTTTTTTTTTTTTGAAAATTTTTTTTTTTTTTTTTTTTTTTTTTTTTTTTTGCTCTCCAGGCCAAGGTTTACCTGCAAGTTCATAGATCTGGCATTAAAAATTTGTAGACCTACCATGCAGACTATAGTAAAATTAGGTATATGAAATTCCACACATTTATTGAAGTTATTACATAGGGTGAAAATATCTGGTCATAACACTTAAGGGTTCGTCGGTAACCAGTCTAGGGCACCGTAAAGTGGATTGCAGTGCCTATAGACTTTTAAATTCCAGTTATCAGTGATTTTCAGTTACCGTCCAGGCCCCCAGGAACATAACCTTTGCTGATAACGGGCCTGCCCCTATATTCGTTGCTATTTATCTGATAAATATGATCCCATGGCAAGTTACTACTCATCACATGAGGTTCTTCATCACGATCCACTATCTTAAGAGGTAGAATGCTGCGTTGGTTAATAAGCAACACACAATGGCAATTTATTGGTCCCTGTACCTCAGGCCTGCAAAGCTCCCAGGAGCTACAACCACAATTAAACTATGATCCCACAAGAGTTACCACCTGCCTTAATGAGTTGCTGTGGCACCTCACACCCAAAAACAAGCAGGTCAGGGTAGCTTTCTCCAATGAGAAGCAGTGCCTCTGCAACATAAGATAACACCATTACTCTTGAAGGAAAAAAAAAAAAAAATCCTGTTTGGCCACATCCAAGAACAAAGACCGCAAGGACAACTATAATCGAACCTATCTATAGATTGTTCACAAAAAATTCTGCAATTCACGGACTTTTCCATCAGTGAATGTTCATTAATTAGTGTATTTTGATGTCATTTCCATGACTAAACACATTTTTATGTACCCAAAATTATGTTACTAATTTTGCCAAATATTCAATATTAACCACTTAAACGCTGAGCCTCTATTTACCAAAGTGTCTGTCGAATCCCCCTCATTTTGGGACCACCTTGACGTGGTGAGGGGCTCTCGAACCTCAGGAATCTCTTCCCAGGTTCGAACCCAAGAGTCCCATATACCATTATATATTTTTTCGAGTAAACTTATGTGGACTTTTCCATTTTTTGCCAAAATTTTTAAAAGCAAATAAATAGAGAAAACATATCATGGCTTAACGTGGAGTTAAATCCGAAGCTAAATAGTGAGAACTGTGGTAGATCCATCATCTACCCGACAATGTTCGGCACCTGTTTTTCAGGCGGAACTATTCTGTGGAGCTGGACCACGGATTCCAGGGGGGGCTGGTTCTAGGAATAGAACTCTCGGCATTCTATCCAGTTTGCCCATAATGTGATTAGGATGGGGATAATTGTATTAACATAATAACTCTAGTCCTAGCAAGCTGGTTCTGCTTACACTTGGGCCATACTAATCATGTTATGCCATCCCCTTTTGGGGTAGGGTGGGATGCGGACATTTGGGAGTCCTTTTTCTCACTTGTGCCTTTGGCAGAAGATTTAACTTCGCGAAGGGCCAATGATATCTTTCAAGAATTTTTATTTTTTTTTTTTTTTTATTTTTTTTTTTTTTTTTTATTTTTTTTTTTTTTTTTTTTTTGGTTTTTTCTTTGTAAAAACTCAAAATTTATGAACTGTGAAATAAATGATTTGAGTACCCCTGGCCCCATGATGGAAAAACTACGGCACAGTTGATGACCATTGGCACGTCACTCCGAATTTCCTAGGTACTGCCACAAGTAGTGAAAGTACTATAAAAGATACAAAGGAACACCCTGTTCCAAGTAAAGCAGCAGAACCAGAAAACCAAATAGTGCATAAATAAAAAAGAAACAAACAAACATAAATTGGTAAACTCCATATCGTAACAATGGAACCATATATGATGAACAATAATTCTGAATTAGAGACAAATAATCCTCCCAGCAATACAGAAAAATATAAAAATCATAATAGACAAGCAACATACATAAAACAAGGACCAAAAAGAAACAAAAATTATTCCGACTTAATCCCACATTGGTACATTTTGATGACCTCTTTGGACCAGATAATTGGTCAAGATTTCTAGTCCTCAAAGCTGACAACAAAATCTCAGCAGCGATGCTAGAAACAAATTACTTAACATATATCCAACACAAGACATGGAATGCAGACACATCAAAGACAATGAATGGCTTATCCAAGTAACCAATAAAAGCAGTCCACTGCCTTTTTAAGTATAACAGCAAATAAATAATAAAATTAAAGGTAAATAATTTACAAGCCACGAAACATTGAATTATGTACAGGGTACAGTCATCCTACCCAATAGCGAGCAGGAGCTTCCTTCAAAACAACTATTGCTAGACTCCCTAAAATTGAGATATAACAATATCCACGATTTAGAAATATACTCTATTTCAAGTAGGAAAGATAAAAGTAAAAATATCAACATTGCCAAAATAAAATTTTACAGGCCAAGACTTACCATTTAAAATAAAAATTCTAGGACAAAATATAGAAGTTCGTCCTTTTGTTCCTAAACCATTACAATGTACACAGTGCTCAAGGTATGGACACACTACAAAAGATGCCGTAATAAAGCTATATGTGCAGTCTGTGCATCAGATGACCATACCACTAATTGGAAACTGTAATCAATCAAAATGTATTAATTGTGGACTATCCCATCACGCAAAATCTAAGGAGTGTTCATTTTACCAATATAACACAGAACTTCAGTTGTTAATAAATAGGACAGGAATGTCAGTCATGGAAGCCAGGACTTGAGCTAAAAGTAAGAGGCGTTAACAATCCATCCAAAACCCCCACCTTTTCAAATGTGACTAAAAATCAAGACATCAAACAGCACAATGACAAACAAGATAGTATAAACAGGGAAACTGGATTTCTACCAATAATACTGAAACACAAAATAAAAGTGATATTACAACAACCAATACCACCACTAACATAGATGATTCAGTTATCCATGGAAAAGAACTTCCAATAGAAGAAGAATTAAATAATGATGATAATCGAACTGGCAAAAAGAAAAGAATTCTAGAAAGAACCCCACCTAAGGGAAAAAAGGTAAATATTGAAAATTACAATCAATCCAGAGAGACTCCAACTACACCAGTAGAACATTTTAAAAAGGATATTAAACTAACCTCATCACAAGTGGAAATACACAATTACCCTCAATCTCAATCAAACAGCAACATGGACAGTAAAGATCACTCTTTACAAGTTCCATCAAATAATACTAATGAAAAATCATACCATTAAACCAAACCAAAATATAACTATCACCCCCCAACCATCCACAAGACCGAAATATCCCATTAACAACAACAAAACAAATAACCCCTCAAACCAACAGTCCTTATCACTACAGAAAAGGAACAATAGAATTACAAAACCAGAAATTTCTAAAGCTAGACCAAAAACTTCTGAACCAATAATTACATTACCAAACATGCTCATCTTGTGGTTGTAATGAATGCTTTGTAAGTACATATAACCAACTAACTACCAAGACAGAGGACACAGTACGAAATTGTATTGACAATTTTTACCAAATTAAGGAGGTGCCCTTTAACACACCAACATGAGAACGAATTATGTTCTGAATCCTTAAAATACAAAAAGGAAATTATAAAATCAAAAAATAGACTTATTAATATTCAACTATGAAAAACAAACAACTGCAGAATCTAATAACCAACATACAAATACAACGATTAAAAAACCACAAATAAATTCAAATGCATATAAACTACGAGATAAAGTAAAATCAGCAATCAATTTACAGAATTTAACACCAATTCCTCCCAATAATGGAATATAAAATCATTCAATGGGAATTATAATAATGGTCTCTTAACCCGACTACGTCTGGGTGAATTAACAAAAATCATACGGAGACCACAACCCAATAGTGCATATGTCTACAACATATAGGAAGTAACCCTACAAATATCCAACACTATAAAATTGCCTGTTATTCACCAACTGACGGTGGAAAATTAGGCACAGCCATATACGTTCATAATATAGCATTACATATGAACCTGCTGACATACCATCTATGCCATATCAAATAACATCAATTAAACTGTATATGCCTGATAAAAGTAAAATTACTATTTGTAATTTATATAACCAACCAAATTTCAATGCAAATTTCAGTGATTTTTCTGAACTTATTAGCAAAGTATACAGGAACCACTACTTATAGTAGGAGATTTTAATGCACATATCCATTATGGATATTAATAACCCCACTGACACATCCGGAATCAACATAGAGAATACTATAATGAAACACAACCTGTATTGTCTCAATGAAAGTGAAGTTCCACATATTTTTCAAATACACACCTAACCTTTCTTCAATTGACATTTCATTATGTTCAAATGATGTAGCGGAGAAATTTGAATGGAACGTCCTAGACGATTCATACACAAGTGACCATTTCCCAATCATTCTGAACTACTTAAGTAATGTCAAAATATTGCCACCTACAAGATATAATATCCAAAAAGCTAACTGGGATAAAATATTTCCTATACACACGAAACATACCACCATTCCCACATAATGAAGATCACAATACTACTGTGAATCCTTCTCAAACTTCATAATAAATGCTGCAGATAAAAGTATTCCAAAAACCAAAACACATTCCACAAAATCCCCTGTCCCATGGTGGAATCCCAACATTAACAACATTAAGTAAAATAAAATATATTGAGTCGCAATCTAAACAGACTCAAAACTCGCCTTAAATCACTCAACAAAATGCCCTATAGTATAAACATATTAAACAAAATAGTTATAACAAACATAACAATTAACCACATTAAACCACTATATAACAAATATACAGCCAAATTTAGAAAAACGGTAATAGCTGAAAAATCGCATCATGGAAGGAATATGTCTCAAACATATCTTCAAACATCCACAAGGGATGTGTCTGGCAAAAGATAAGGAAAAGGAAAATCAATGGAAAACATATAAGACCTCCAAGAAGTGCAATACATTTAAATGGAAAAATATACCATGATACTTATGAAATATCAAACATAATTGGGAAACATTTTGAAACATCAGTGCTTACTCCAGCCTAGATACACATTTTCAAAGTATCAGAAAACAAAAAGAAAATATAATACTCAATTTTGAAACTCTTGAAGACCTGGAATATAACTATATTTTTAACATGGATGAACTAGATAATGCCATCAACTCTTGTCATCCCTCTGCACCAGGATATGATAAAATATCATTTGAAATGATAGAAAAATTAGCTCCTATAGCTAAATCATATTTATTAAAATTTTACAATAGTATCTGGCTAAAACGTGTCTTTCCTGATAAATGGAAACATGCCATAATTATTCCAATAAAGAACAAACAGGAAAGGATGCAAGTAATCCATCCAATTATAGACCGATATCTCTAACAAGTTGCCTATGCAAAATCTTAGAAAAAATGGTTTAATGCACGATTAACGTATGTAATAACCAAAGAATCCATTTTAACACCAACACAATCTGGTTCAATAGCTGGCAGATCAACCCTAGATCCCTTAACACATTTAGAAGATCATATCAAAAAAGGCTTTGAACAAAAGAAATTAAACAGTAGCTATATTTTTTGATATAGAAAAAGCATACGATACAACATGGAAACATAACATCATGCAAAAACTCCACTCCAAGGGACTAAGAGGCCACTTACCAATATTTATTAAGAACTTCTTAACAAACAGAACTTTCAAGTAAGAGTAGAAAATTCCTACTCAGTAACCTATAAAACTGGAAGAAGGAATCCTCAAGGTAGTGTCTTGAGCTGTACATTGTTTGCTTTAGCAATCAATGACATTACTATAAATTTACCAAGTGGTGTAAAAAACAGTTTATATGTTGATGACTTTGTCATTTACTATACGAGTAGTAATCTGAGACACGCTCAGAGAGTTCTTAGTACTGCCATTTCAAATATATGTAGTTGGGCAAATTCAGTTGGATTTAAATTTTCAAACTGATAAAACAAAAGCAATCGTCTTCTACAAAAGACAAAAGGTGATGAAGAACCAAACAATCAAACTGCATCTTTATAGCACTGAAATACAATTTTGTACAAAAACAATCAAGTATCTAGGAGTAATATTTGATCAACATTTAAATTGGAAAGAGCACATCAAATACATTAAAGCCAAGGGCATCAAAGCCCTTGCCATATTAAAAAAGTTATCACACACTAATTGGGGAGCAAAGCGAGACATTTTATTAAGATATATAAGGCAACAGTCTTATCCATAATAGATTACTGCTGTCCAATATATTCATCCGCCTCAGAATCTGCATTAAAATCTCTCGATGCATGCACCATGAAGGCGTGCGATTGTGCACAGGAGCTTTCCGATCGTCCCCAACAAACTCACTTTTGGTGGAGGCAGGTATTTTGCCCTTAAAACATCACCGTAATTTAATAACAATACAAAGAGGTCTTTCAATGCAAGCGTGATCGTCTCCTGCAACTTACTGCTTCCAAAACTGTAATCAAGTAACAGCAGTTAATAGTACAAGCTCTTTCCCAAAAAGAGCTAGATACATAATGAACATACATAATATGAATCCAATTTTTCACCCACCAATGGAATTGCCACCACCATGGATTTTAAATAGAGTAAAGATATGTACCATCCTGTCTTACCTACTCAAAAAACAAATGACAAGTACGGAAATGTACCGCCAACATGCTTTGGAACACATTAAGAAGAAAAGGGCGACAAATTTATGATATATACAGACGGCTCCAAAAATAATTGTTGGAGTAGGAGCATCTGCATATTCGAAAAATATGTTAAGTAAAAAAAGCCTACCTTCAATATCATCAGTATTTACTGCTGAAGTCACAGCCATACAGATGGCTCTAGATATGATATCTGAGGCAAAAGCAAGTGTCTCTGTAATTTTCAGTGACTCCGCGTAGCGCTAATAGATGGCAATAGGACAGTATAAAGTCCAGGAAACCAAATAGTACAGGAAATTCAAATAAAAATTCATCAACTCCTCCAATCAGGAATATCAATGGAAATATGTTGGATCCCAGCACACGTGGGAATAAAAGGAAATGAATATGCAGACTCTGCTGCCAAATTAGCCTGCACTATCCCTCCAACAATTTCATATGCCCCAGTGTCGACTGGTAAATCATTTAACATTCATTTACCAGGATTGGAAAGAAGAATGGGCCTCGGTGCCAACAACAAACAAACTTAAAAATATAAAACTGAAGTCTATGCATGGAGGACATCCTCACAGGAGGAAAGAGCAAAAGAGGTGATCCTAGCAAGGCTACGTATAGGACACACAAGATTCTCACATGGTCACTTGATGTCAACACCACATGCTGACCCAGTGAAATGTAACAGATGTCAAATACCCATGACAGTGCAGCATTTGCTTGTTGAGTGCCCAAATTGGGACCCAGCAAAGATCTATTTATCTGCGGAGTTCAGAAATGAAAAATATTCTTGCGGAAAGCAGGGATTTTTTCAATTAATAAAATCATAAATTTTTTAAATAAGACGGGTTTCTCAAATAAAGTCTAAATTTTTTTTTTTTTTTTTTTTTTTTTTTTTTTTTTTTTTTTTTTTTCTTCTCAGGATTGATCCTGAGAACCAGCCGAGAAGAGTCTACTTGAGACTCAGAGGTCTGGAAAAACTAACACCTATAATAATAATAATAATAAGTCTGTCGAATGCCGGCGGCAGTCGGGAGTGAGCGCCGAAGCAGGAAAAAAGTTTTTTTTTAAAAATCACAGCACGCTTAGTTTTTAAGATAAGAGTTAATTTTTGGATATTATCTCAAAATGATGCATTAGTTCGTAACGCATGGACGTAAAAAGTTTTTTTAAAAATCACCATAAATCGAAACACTGTGCTAGAAACTTCCCGTTTATTGCAAAATGAAGGTAATTGATTGAATATTATTAGACTGTATGTGTTTTAACTTACAATTGCAGTTTTTGACCATTTTGGTCGAGTTAAAGTTGACCGAAGGTCAAATTTGTTCTATTTATCGTGATTTATATGAAAATATTTAAATTACAAGGTGACTAAAGAAGTTCTGAGATTTTCAGCAGAGTTTCCGCGCGCGAAGGTAAGGAAAATTTTTTTTCAAAAATTCACCATAAATCAAAATATTGTGCTAGAGACTTCCTATTTGTTGCAAAATGCAGGTAATTGATTGAATGTTACTAGAATGTAAGAGTTTTAGCTTACAATTGCATTTTTTTACCATCTCAGTCGAATCAAAGTTAATCGTAGGTTGAAATTTTGGTATTTATCGTTTATATGAAAATATTTTAAAACGGATAAAATCTATAACCATGAGTTATTTTTTGTTATATTCTACATGAAATTGCGTACATTTTCATGTATAACACTTTGTAACGCCTAATAGAAAACGGTGCAAAAATTACAACAAGGTGACTAAAGAAATTCTGAGATTTTCAGCAGTGTTACCAAGCGTGGAGGTAGGGAAAAAGTTTTTTTCAAAAATTCACTATAAATCAAAATATTGTGCTAGAGACTTCCCGTTTGTTGCAAAATGAAGGAAAATGATTGAATGTTACTAGAATGTAAGAGTTTTAGCTTAATATTGTGTTTTTGACCATTTTGGTTGAGTCAAAGTTGACCAAAGGTTGAAATTTTGGCACATTTATATGGAAATATTTCAAAATGATAAAAGCTACAACCATGAGTTATTTATTGTTGTATTCTACATGAAATTGCAAAGATTTTCATATATAAAACTTTATGTAATGGCTAATATAAAACGGTGCAAACATTACGACAAAGTGACAAAAGAATTTCTGAGATTTGCTGCCGAGTTACCGTAAGTGGACTTAAGGAAAAAGTTTTTTCAAAAATTCACCATAAATCAAAATATATTGTGCTAGATACTTCCAATTTCTTGCAAAATGAAGGTAAATGATTGAATATTACTAGAATGTAAGAGTTTAAGCTTACAATTGCGTTTTTCAACCATTTCGGTCAGAGTGAAAGTTGACCAAAGGTTGAAATTTTGGCACATCGTGATTTATATGAAAATATTTCAAAACTGATAAAAGCTACAACCATGGGTTGTTTTTGTTGTATATTACATGAAATTGCGCACATTTTCATATATAAAACTTTATGTAACGGCTAATATAAAACTGCAAAAATTACGACAGTGATGAAAGAATTTCTGAGATTTTCGGTTGTTATCGCTCGCGGATGTAAGGAGAAAGTTTTTTTTTTTTTTTCAAAAGTTCACCTTAAATTGAAATATTGTGCTAGACACTTCCAATTTGTTGCAAAATGAAGGTAAATGATTGAATATTACTAGAATGTAAGAGTTTTAGCTTACAATTGCGTTTTTCGACCATTTTTGTTGAGTCAAAGTTGACCGATGGTTGAAATTTTGGCACTTATCGTGATTTATATGAAAATATTCAAAAACTGATAAAAGCTACAACCATGGGTTGTTTGTTGTATTCTACATGAAAATGCGCACATTTTCATATATAAAACTATGTAACAGTTAATATAAAACTGCAAAAATTACAAGAAAGTGACAAAAGAATTTCTGAGATGCGTCGCTGATACTTTTTAAGTGTGAGAAGAAAGCTATTCACGCATGCTCACCTGGGTAACGCATGTAAACAAAACAACAGCGTGATCTGGGGATTCCCTACATCCCTCAAGGTGCGTGATTTAAAATTTTTCTCAAACTAATCTTATAACTATTATCCACGCATATTTAAAAATTTTTGTAGTCGACGTACCGTACATCCACTTGGCGCCCGACAGAAAATTTTAGTCAAGGTATAATACGTCCAGTCAGTGTTTAAGGGTTAATACTGTAGTATTAAGTTTAATCAGATTAAATGATGTTAAATAATAAAATAGTAATCCTCTCTCTTTCTCTTACTGAGATGTATGTTTTACATATGATAAATAAATTATTTACTAATTTTCCAATATAATACTAATGTGAACACCAATAATATAATTCAGGAATGAAAATACTATTTTGAATTAGTGAGATTTCAGATTATAAATTAGTAAATTATGTAAGGAATACATATGATCCTGATCTTGTGCTGATAGACTTAGAGATAGGGGTTGGGGAGGATGAACCAGCCAGTAATGTGAGGAAACCTGACAGCAAAGGTTGGATGGACTCAGTGTTGCCAACTTGAAGGGTCAGTGCTGCTGACTTGGCGGTCAAAGGATATAAAGTAAACCTCCCGTATTCATGGCCTCACAATTCAGTTTATTCTACGGACTACAGTCATACCCCTACATACACCAAGAACCATTTTAAAACTCGCGCGCCGCCAACTCAGTAGACTTGCCACCATCCTCCTCCTCTCCTATTGGTCAGCATCTGTCCCATCATGCCTCTAAAGGCGTTCCTTGACCAATTTTTGCGGCAGCATTATTGTAAATACCAGAATTCGTTCGTTCACAAAGATTTCGTTAGTTAACGTAAATTCGTGTCAGTGATTTCACTTATGTTGTACTGTAAGTTACTTTATCGTGTTGTGTATGAACTTAATTACTTACGTTATTAGCCATGGGTCCCAAGAATGTTGCTGAAGTTCACGGAAAGAAGAGCTTAATGCTTTCTATGGAGATAATCAAGAAGTGTTAATGTTTTCTGCTATTTGTCCTCCCCCTCTGTCGCCACTTTCGGACATTGCCTCACTCGAAAGGTAAGGTTCCACATTTTACTACATATGTACGTACATGTGCGTACAGTATTTCTTGTACCCTGTACGCTAATACACTTTATTTACAGGTACAGTCACGCTTAGGTTAGGTATTGAATGGTCCAAATTATTGTATTTCATTGTTTATTGGTCAATTTAGCTTTATTATAAAATTTACTGTGGTGTTTTTGTAGGGCTTGGAACAAATTAGCCAATTTACATGTAAAACCTAGTTCTAGATACAAAAACATCAGGTTACGAAGCCCTCTTCGGAATGGAATAATTGTGTAACCTAAGGCACACTTTACCCATACCCTTATTCACTATTTTCCACTGAGAAATGTTCACAAATTACTGTATTTTAATGTATTTTCGTGACTAAATTTACTTCTTTTTATAAAATTATTAAAACACTCGGGTATAAGCAATTTGTGTTTTCTTTTGTATTATAGCTATCAAAATACGCAGTTCTAAGCATTTTTAATGTCTTTTCAAGCAGTCGCAAATATAAGCTATTCGCGAGGTTTACTAATACTAAAATTTTTCTCTCTCTCTCTCTCTCTCTCTCTCTCTCTCTCTCTCTCTCTCTCTTTGCCCAGCACAAGAGTAACACTCAATCTCCGTTTTGGCCGGAACAGTTAGAAGTAGTATGTATATATCTTTTAAGTGTACTAATGTTTAAGGTGATTTTGAAATTATATTAATAATATAATTTTAAAGATTAATACAGTAAAAGTACAATAATTTAATAAGGTATATTTAATATAGGATGTTATTTAACGTATACATTTGGTATTTGAACTTAAAAGATAGGGAGTTATAAGAATATTTTGAGAGGTTCCAAGTATTTGCAAATTTTAACTATTTGGGGGAGAGGTTGTGTCTGTTACACCTCACTGTTGGTTCCTACACTGCTCCCTTATATTCTTAAGACGGATATATAATACTTAAGAGCCCTAACAGGTCACAAATCCAGCTCTCCTTCCTCAGGAGTTTGAGTTTTTAGTCAAGAGATAGAGAAAAGTCTAGAAAAAACTTTGGCCTTATTTTCATTTTTAGCACGAAAGGAAGCCAGAAATTCTGCTAGAGAACGTGAAAACCCTACTAAAGATGATACTGATTGGAATTCACGTATTCCTTTGGCCAAAGCCAAGGCCACCAGAAAGAGGGTTTTCAGAGAAAGAGCCTAGAGAGAAGCCTCTCTCAAGGGCTCAAAAAGAGGGCCTCTTAAGGTGTTGTACGACACCGTCTAGGTTCCATAAAAAAGAGGCCTCTTAAGAACCGTCGGCAATTTCCAGTTGAAAAGAGCAAACAGTTTCACGTAAGTCAACGTCTTAAGTATATATCCAATCCAGTATGCGTTAAAACAGAAACCAGTATGGATTTATAGCCTTTGATAGAGGCAACAGACAAACCTTTAGCATATCTTGTAAATCGCAGAAACTTAATAACCAATGCTGGTGTGAAGACATAAAATGCCACTGGACTTGCATCGTGATCTGTATAGTTCCCCTTTTTCTGATGTATTAGTGGACTTTTTCCTTGCATGGAGGATAGTCCCTAGATGACTGAAAAGCTCTTGCCCTGAGGAGCTTGTTGACAGTTTCCATGCAGTTATACGAAGCATGTTGATATTTCTGTGCAGCCTCCTTGTTACAGTCTGTCGAAGTAGATTTGTCCAAAAAGGTAACTGTCTGGGAATGTCTATCGAAATTTCTGTCTGTGAACCAACACCTTGTCCACGAAGGTGCGATTAGAATTGCGGTGGTGTTCCAGGATTCCCTCAGTTTTTTAAGAGCTTCCTCAAACAACAGAAACAGGAGGAAAAGAATGTACAACTAGGTTTGCCCAGTCTGAAACAGTGGCGAATCTAGAAATTATTCTGGTGGGCCACTGAAGATTATCATGTATATATGTAACTTGTAACGTACACACATACAATACATATACAGTGGTACCTCGTTTGTTGAACATTTCTTATGTCGAACTTTCCGTTTTTTTAACTAAATATTATAGGAAATTTTGTATCGTTTGCTGAACAAATGCTAGTACTTCGAACTGACTGATTATCTAGTTTATACTTGTATTTGATGGCCTACTTGGTCTTACAAGTTAACTATATTAAAAATTTGTTTCATTTACTATATATAGTTTAATGATAACCATATTAGACAAAATAAAAGTATAAAGCATTTAATATAAAACTTCAATATAACGTTTAGCATATAAGATGTATAAAATCGTACGTAACACAGCTGACTTGAGAATGAACGAGGGAGCATTGATATGTTGAGGAGCGAAAAAGAAAAAGTTAAAATATTTCTGTATGTATGTAAAAGCAATAAAAATTCACACCAATAGGGAATTTCCCAATAAATTTACGTAATGATTAAATATGAAAACAATCAAATGCAATACAGGGAAAAAGAGAAACTCTTAATTTAGCCAGTATTCGGTGCACTGAGTGAGACTGTCTAGTTGAACAATATTAAGGATATAGTTACACTACGGAGTCGACGTTCATTTCTAATAGAGGTATTTGGAGGTACTGAACTCATTTTTTTACTGCAAGTAGTGCACCTGATAGTAAATACACACAGCAAGTTTCATCTATATCTGTGCAGAAATAAATGCAAAAAATATTGATGTTGGCATTTTTGACAAAAAAAATGCTAAAAAATGTTATCTTCAAACTGAAATAACTGTAATTATTTGACCTAGGGTTATGGACTTTGTTTTATTCCTAAAGTACATGTCATTTTTGAAAACATAAGATAATTTATTACCCTAGGTGCAATGGTTATGTTCTGGCATGTTAGTGTTACCAAGTTATCCTAATAGATTCTTTACAAATATTTCCCTTCAACTTTGATATAAAAATTGCCCAGAGAGTTAGTTTTCATCTTAAAGGCATTTGCTATCTTACATATTTAGGAAAAAGTGTAAGCTTCAAAACAAGACCAATCCCACCCAAATTGACCAAGAATTGCCAGAGTTATTTCAATAAATGTGACATTATTTTAGCAAAAAAACAAAAAGAAATCCTGTTTAAAGTTTATGCTGTAATTCAGACCCTTCCTGCAGAACGCTAGTGTGCACTGCACAATTTCTGCATAGAAATTGAATAACTATTCATTTTACATGAAAAACAGCGTGTTTTCCTTGTTTTTACTATATTTAGGTCACCCCCGCGGATAATCTTCGTAAGTGTTGGTTGAATTAAAAACTTGTCGATCACATCTGAATCCCATGCTCCTTTATATATATATATATATATATATATATATATATCTATATATATATATATATTTATATTTCTAATATATAGATATCTTATACCATATATAGATATATACATATACATATATAGATTATATGTATTATATATATATATATATATTATATATATATTCTATATATGTATATATAATATTTATACCATATCTAGATATATATACTTATACATGATATAGATATATACATATATATAATATATCTATATATATAGATTATATATATATATATATATATATCTATCTTATCTATGATCTATATATATCTCTATATATCTATATATATCTATATTATATCATAGTATCTATATATAAATATATATATCATATATAATTATATATATATATATATAATATATATATAATATATAATCTAGTATATATGATATCCTATAGATATATATAGATAATATTATATATATATATATATATATCTAAATATTATATACATATCTAATATATATAGATATATATATATGTACTATAAATATTATATATATACTATATATATATAATATATAATTACTATCATTCTATACACATATATATATACATGACTTGTAAAAATGTTCTGTTACAAAAGAAATTCCCATCTAACTACAAGGAGCCCATAAAAACACCAAAACAGAGAGAATATTACTATATTTCAGAGACTGCTGTCTCTTTCGTCAGATATATGAATGAGAAAAGTTTACAGAAAAGGTGGTATATACAAGAGATCCATCCACAGGTAAGGCAATTTAGGTCGCCCCCGCTGATAATCTTCCTTTAATCTTCTTAAGCGTTGGTTGAATGAAAACCTTGTTGATCACATCTGAATCCCGTGTTTCCTTTTGAGATGTTCTATATGTGTGTATATATATATATATATATATATATATATATATATATATATATATATATATATATATATATATATATATATATATATATATATATATAAATTATATATACAGTGGTACCTTGAGATACGAGCGTCCTGTGATACGAGTGCTTTGAGACCCGAGGTGGAATTCGGTCCAAATTTTGTGCCTTGAGACCCGAGCTGTGTCCCGAGATCCGAGTTGGTTCGGGGACGCCACCGCTAGTTGGCGTTCGCGGGCAGCATCAGCTGGGAGCATCCCACGAGCTCACTCGCACGTGTGGCCGACAGATTTAAGTTGTGTTTGTGAGCTGTACTCGTGTTTTCGCTGTTTTTTTCACGAATTAGTGAACTTTTTTACCTACCATCATGGGGCCAAATAAAGTACGTGGCAAAGGAGAGTGGCGAAAAGAAGAAGAGAATGCTGCCGATAGAGGTAAAGCGAGAAATTAAAGACATGTTAGCAATGTGGGAAACACTTTCGAGTTTCATTGAACAGAAACATCCAGAAAAAAGTTTGTTCGAACTATTCCGTGCTTCAGCGTTATTTAATGACACTTGTTTGACTCATTTCCGGAACATTCTAAAAGGGAGGCAGAAGCAAAGCTCTTTGGATAAATTTTCGTTAAAGAGAAGCGCAAATGAAAGTGCCGAAAGTGATTCTAAAAGGCAGAAAACAAGTGCTGATTAAACTTACGTATCGCTTAGGTTAAGTTTTAAGTTTTAAAGTGCATTTAGTATTTTTTTCAAATTTAAGTTAAGGAAAGTGCAAATTTTTATTAAAGTTAAGGAAATGCAAGTTTTAGTTTTACAATTTTAATGTTATCATTTGTGTTCGAAAAAATGCTGTTTACGTAACGGGACTAGCCCCTCCCTGCTCCCTCCTCCTCCTCCTCCTCCGCCACTCAACTCCGTTAGCCAGCCGCACTCGCCTGTCAGCAAGGTAAGATTACGTGTTCTTAACTTTTTGTTGTGTTACGTAACTTTGTTTTATTCATTGATAAATTTAGTTTTAGTTTACATTTTAATGTTCATTTTCATTTTCTGTTAGGAAAATTCCTGTTTACGTAACGGGACTAATGTAGCCGTCCACCCCTCCCCTCCGTCACTCGCCTCCCTAAGCCGCCCGCACGCGACTGTCACCAAGGTTAGATTAAATTAACTTTTTCTTTTCTTTATTTTACTTTAATTCTATTCATTACTAAAATATATTACTGTATAATTTTTTTGTACTATATTTCTACATTTATATGTGTGTTTTCTTCATTATTTACGATGGTTTGGGGGTATATTTCATAGGTCTGGAACGGATTAAATACATTTCAGTTAATTTAAATGGGAAAAATTGATTTGAGATCGAGTTTTTCGAGTTCCGAGCCCGGTTCCGGAACGAATTAATCTCGTATCTCAAGGTACCACTGTATATATATATATTATATATATATATATATATATATATATATATATATATATATATATATATATATATATATATATATATATATATTTATATACACACACACACAGTGGTACCTCGAGATACAAAATTAATCCGTTCCGAGGCGGCCTTCGTTTAAGGAGTTTTTCGATCTTGAACCGCATTTTATGTGTGAAAATGGCTAATCTTTTCCAAGCCCTCCACAAGCACCCCAGTAAATTTCATAATAAAGCTAAATTGACCTATAAACAATGAAATACTACAATAATTTTGACCATTCAATACCTAAACGTTAATATGTACTACATAGTACCTGTAAATAAAGTGGATTAGTGTACATGGTAAACAAGAAATACTGTTCGTACGTACGTATTATGTAGTAAAATATGGAAGATTACCTTTCGAGTGAGGCAATCTCCGAAAGTGGCGACGAGGAGGAGGACAAATGGCAGATACGTACAGTTAACTTTACGAAACACAAAAAAATTTCAGGAAACAAACAAAAATTTACGAAACGCATTAAACAAAACTGTAACACTTAACTTTACAAAAAAACTGAAATTAATTTTTTTTTTTTTTTGTCTTGATTTTTACTTTTTTTTTTTTTTTTTTTTATATACAAAATTTCAACTTCTTCATCACTTTAAACTTTCTGTTTTTTGTAGTATCACTTGGTTCTTCCTTTTTGCTTACTCCTACTAAAGGCCTTTTTAAAAAATAACTATCCAAGGAAGATTGCTTCTGCCTGCTTTTGACAATGTTCCTGAAACGACTCGGGCAAATGTCATAGAACTGTGCAAACATATGACCTGTGTAAGCCTTTTCAGGGTGTGTCTTTTCTACGAATGATTGCACCTTATGAAAAGCAGCTAGAGCATCCTTAATTTCTGCTGTTGTCATAGTCGTTGTCCACTCCCTCGCCACTGCTAAAGAACTACTCTTGAATGACGTTATGTTGCATGCCCTCCAACTCCTTCAGGTCATCCGTTGTAAGCTCCTCTTGGTGCTCCTCGAGAAGGTCATTGACGTCGTCCTCGTCGACCAGCCCCATGGATTTGCTGAGTGCAACGATCTCCTCAAGATCTGGTTGCGAAACAGTTTCAGGATCGTCAACTGTTCCTGAATCTGCAGCACCAGCTTCGCCCACGTCGAATCCCTTGAAGTCTCGGGCGGATACGACATCAGGCCAGAGTTTCCTCCACGAGGAATTCAAGGTTCGCCTCGAAACCTCCTGCCATGCTTGGTCGATGAGTCGGATGCATATCACAACATCGAAATGCTCCTTCCAAAATTGACGCAGCTTCTTGAAGTTCGATATCACTTGCTGGTCCATGAGCGGGAGGAGAGGGGTGGTGTTAGGCGGAAGATAAAGAACCTTGATAAACGAATACTGCGCTAGGATATCTTCCTTGAGGCCAGGAGGGTAAGTAGGGGCATTGTCCAACAACAGCAGACATTTCAGAGGGAGGTGCTTCACTGTCAGGCCGAAACACAGATCTACCCACTCGGTGAACAAAAGTCTTGTTACCCAGGCTTTCGCATTAGCCCTCCACATCACTGGAAGCTTCTCCTTAAGCGCTTTGTGGGCCTTGAAGGCTCAAGGAGTCTCGGAATGATAGACAAGTAGGGGCTTCACCTTGCAATCCCCACTGGCGTTGGAACAAAGTGCGACCGTAAGCCTGTCTTTCATAGGCTTATGCCCAGGTAGCTTCTTCTCTTCCTCCGTGATGTACGTCCGATGAGGCATTTTTTTCCAAAAAAGGCCAGTCTCATCACAGTTGAAGACTTGCTGAGAACTGTAGCCTTCATTGAGAGTCATCTCATCGAACGTCTTAATAAAGGCTTCGGCCGCTTTCGTGTCCGAGCTGGCCGCACCACCGAATGGATGCCAGTCTGTTTACGGAATTTTTCGAACCACCCATGAGAAGCCTTGAACTCTGGGGGTTGGCGTTGATGTCCCTTCTCCTCCGTCGTCTTCGGCCTGGGCAATCAAATCGCCGAAAATAGCGCTGGCCTTGTGGCAGATTGCCGTTTCCGTTATCGTATCACCAGCGATTTCTTTGTCTTTTATCCAGACAAGAAGCAGCCTTTCAATTTCATTGTGCACTTGGCTCCTCTTGCTTGACAAAATAGTGAAACCCTTGGAAGGTGTAGCTGCTTTGATGATATCCTTCTGCTTAAGGATGGTGCCTATTGTCGACGGATTTCGGCCGTATTCCTTGGCGATCACATTCAATCGCATACCAGCTTTATACTTTTTAATTATCTCCATCTTCGTCTCCAAAGAAGCCGCCTCTTTTTTCCGTGAATTTCAACTTTCTTGGGACCCATGACTACGTTTATATACTGTACGTTTAATATGTTATGTAGTATACGTATGTAGTAAAGTTCTCACACAACACGATAAAGTATACTACAACGAAATCACTAACGAATTTACGTTAATAAACGAAATCGTATAGAACGAACGAATTCCGCGTGCGTACGATACCGATGATGCCGCTAAGTGGCCAAAAGAGCACGCCCTACGTAGATCATCATGGGAGAGATGCTGACCAATAGGAGAGAAGGATCTTATGGCGGTGTCTAGCATCAGGAACCAATGGGAGAGCGGGAGGATGGTGGCGAGTCTACTCAGTTGGTGGCGCACAAGTTTTAAAATTGTTATCGGTGGTCCGGGTGAATCTCGGACTTTACAGCAACAACCTTTCGTATCTTGAACAATTTTCGTACGTAGAGCCGCAAAAATCTTTGTATTTGCTTTCGTATCTTGAGTTTTTCGTAAGTTGAGCCTTCGATCGTATCTCGAGGTACCATTGTATACAATTTCTACATAGAAATTGAATAACACTATTCATTTTAAAACATGAAAAAGTGTTTTCCTTGTTTTTTACCAACTATATATGTGACTCAATACATGTCAAACCCATTTGCCGGTACTTTTGTACCTTGCCCTTCGGGCATTCTGAAAACAGTACTTCGTAAGGAGTTTTTTTTTATTTTTTATTTTTTTAACGGGGATGAGCCTCTTTCCTTCCCTCAGCACTGTTTCTAGCCAAGTTTACATGTTAATATGCTCCAGGAGCATATGCATCATCAGCTCTGGTCTTCCGCATCTTACGAGGTCTTGACAACCTCACCTTCTCTCTCCTTTAATCCAACTCTCGAAGATACTCAACGGTATTCTCATTCAAAATGCCAAGCTCTTTGCATAAATATCCTCATTCATATCCAACATCGCAATTAATAACTGCCTGTGAATCGTTGCGTGCCATCAGGTGATTGAGGGGGTGGATGAATCCTCGAATCTTCATTTTGTTTGGATTTCGTTATTCGCACTAAAACTGCTGTTTAAGCTCCTCCTTCCGAGCAATACTATTATTGCTTGGTTGTGCCATGGTTACACATTCACTATGTGCAGATAAAACATAAAAAAAAGAACAAAATAAAAATAAAACCACTAACACCGAGTTAAAGTTCGTGCTAAAAGAAAACACTACTTTACATGACACTGGTGTTCCTCACTCAGTGGCGGTACTTCACTTCATATTGTGCCATTCAGTACAGTGTCTAGTTACCAGTTGATTATTTCTTTTCGAGAAAATAAAACAAATACAGAGATTTACAACAAAACTGCGTATGCACAGTATATACGTCGTCACTTACAATGTAAACAAGCACTTCTGTCATTAGATAATTTCCATAAATATTTTTAAAAAATAACAAAAACTTCCGTATGGCTTCGAAACTTTAGGACAATGTTATCAATGCTTTTAGGCTACTTTTTAGCAATATTTCGCTATTTTGATGAATTTTCGAATTTTTGGGTGTTTATAGCGTAACTATTACGTCCTTAACAAAAATAGCAAATGAAAGAACAAAGCTTTTCACAATAAAATTTAGCTTGATCGATTAACAAAATCATTCGTCATTGTGATGATACACAAATAATTTGAGGTAGAGGGAGGGGGCATTTATGTTTTTGAGGGATAATGAACGAATGATTTTAAGTTATCATTCAGCGTGGTATTGTTAAGGAGAGAAGAAACAGTAAAATCTTTACTATAATATGTATGTAAGCGCAGTACCAATTCACCCCCTCGAGTAGGACTCCTTCTAGTGGTGAGGGGATAAGGGACCATGGTTTCTATGGGAATGTTCGTGCATTCCTATAGGTGCCCCGCGGGTCCTGACGGAACATCCTACAACCCTTTCTCTCACTTTTTAACCCTTCTCTCTTCTCTTTCTTTCCTGAACCTTTCTCTCCAACCTCTAAATTTTGACTGTTTTTTGGACTGCTTTTGTCGACGACTTTTGGAATGGACTTGGCCAAGCTTTGACAGTCCTTCTGATTTGATGGAGGGTGAGGTTGAACGGCATTCCTCCTCACCCATAGAACTGGAGTACCTGACGTGTCCGAGCGAGGGGAAACTTTTATGTTAAACTCTGCACTCAGTGCTGGGTCTGATCTCGACGGACTGACGACCCTCAAGGCACTGGGTTGTGGGGTGTATATCTGGGTAGGACTCCTAGGGTGCTATATCACCCTCTAATTGTGGCTCGATGGTGGGTATGGGGCCAACCTGGACGAATGTTCACACCATAGCCTGATGGATTTTTATTTACCCCCTCTGTTGATGACTTGCCTGATTAAGGATTCCGCATTAGCTCTCCACTCGACAAACACCGGGACCACCAGGGTGTAAATATCTGGTGGTGTAAATGAAAACCTAAGAGTTGTATATTGTAGTAATATAAGTGATAAAGTCGATTTTGACATATTACATAATTACATGAACAGTTTTGTCAAGGTAGATAGAATAAAATTACGAATTGTTAAAAGTTCCCATCTCTTATGAAAAGCTACATTAACCTTTTGCAAAAGCCTGAATATGCCATCCAAAAGCCTCTAGAGAATCTGGATGGTAAAAATGTGTTTTTGGTTCAGTTTGCCATGCGAAGTAGTTTAATATAAACAATTTGGAAGAGGAGGTAGAACAGACCTTATGGTACCCAGCAAAATTTGATGGTTGAGTAGCCAAAAAACACCTGGCAAAAAGATGACCCAAAATTGAATTTGGCATGTGTGCAAATTACAAACAGGGCAAAGAAACTTTTTAACAGCATGCAAGTATACAGGAGAAGATTGGTGCCATTCCTAAAGGCTATATCAAAAGATATGGTAAAGGAGTCTTGATCAAACAGCAAAATAACGATATTCAGGTTAAGATGCTATCAAAATTCCAACCAACTGAAGATGGTAATATTTTAGATGTATCTCCTCATCGATCATTTAACATTAAACGGGGTATAGTTTATAGCAGAGACCTATATGAGTTTGAAGAGGAGGAAATATTAAAAATGTGTCCTACATATGTCATTAAAATTAGAAAATTGAAAGGCACTCAGCATGCCATTGAATTGACTTTCACCTGCTCCTACTTACCAGAATATATTGATATAGACCACTCTAGGGTTTGGGTTAAGCCATTTAAATATCGACCAACCCAGTGTTATAAATGCTTTGAATATGGCCACGTATCAAACTCTTGTACAAAACCCCCCCTGATCCCAACTCCTTGACGAGGTGGGGGGCTTAGGGATCCACTGCAGAGGGAGTATGCCCTTTATGCCTACACTGTCTGCTGTGGATCCAACTGAACATTGGGACCTTTAACTTTTTTACTCCTCCTCCTTATAAATTTTCCCCTTTCCCTTCTTCTTCTTTCGTTGACGACCCTGGCATGGTATTGGACTATTGAATTGACTGCTCTTTTAACCTGATGGAGGGTGGAGTTGGACGGCATGCCACTCCACCCGTAAAGTTCAAGTACCTGACGCGTTCGAGCGAGGGGAAAGTCTTATGTCAAACTTGGTCCCTAGTACTGTAATCGCATCTCGACGGATGACGACGCCTTAAGTGCTGGGGATCAGGTTGTATAACCAGGAAGTAACCGTAATCCTCTAGGGGTTGGCCCATTAATGTGACATTCCACACCCCACCCCTCCCTTGTTGGGCTCCATGGTGGGTGGAGGACTACCTGGCTGAAAACATCTCTCTCGTATATATGTATGAATTATTAGGCCCTAATGTTGATGACCCTAGCATGGAATTAGACTTGGCTACCGGATTCGCTCAAGAAAATAAGCCCAACATAACAACGATGGCACCATATGAGCCATTAACAAGAAATAAAAAAAGAAAAATGTACAAACCCGACCCAACATTAGTTCATTTTGACCATATTTTTGGGACAGATAATTGGTCCAGATTTCCTGTTCTCAAAACAGAGAGGAAAATTTCCTCCTATGTTTTAGAGAACAAATTATTAAGCTTATACCCAACTAGAGAAATGAGTTTCAGAGCACTGAAATTTAATGAATGGCTGATTGAAGCCACAACAAAAGCTCAGTCTGAAACATTTCAGAACATTAAAGAAATTCAAGGGGATAAATGTGACAGTGAAAAGTCATGACATGCTCAACTATATCCAAGGTACAGTTGTACTACCCCAAATTGAAAATGAGGAAGAATTACCAGAAAAGAACATTATATTAGAATCCCTAAAATTAAGATATGACAATATTCACGATCTGGAGTTATATCAAATTCCAAGTAAAAAAAACCAAGAAGTCTCCATCAAAATAGCAAAAATCAAATTCACAGGCCAAAATTTACCAGCAAAGATTAAAAATACTTGGTCAAACAGAGAAGTACGCCCTCACGTACCGAAACCACTGCAATGTAAAAAATGTTGTAAATTTGGTCACACATTCAAGAAATGCCAAAATAACGAAATATGTGCAATGTGTGGTTCAGAAGACCATAGAACTGAGTGGAATTGCCCAAATATTAAATGTGCTAACTGTGGACTTGCTCACCATGCATAGTCAAAAGAATGGCCCATTCTATATGTACAATACAGAATTAAAGCTTCTGATGAGTAGAACTGGAATGGCAGCAAAGAGAGGCTAAGCCCTCTTGATTTGAGACTGCCTTGACGGAGTTACGCATTTCCAACCTATGGTTGAAAATGTGTAGCGGGCAAGAGGGCTTTCGAACTGGGAGAATTATCTCTCCTAGTTTGAATCTAAATGTCTCAATTTTTCTCTTACTTGATCATCTTCCAATCTCTTACTTTCTTTCGCTCTGTTACTCCCCCTAGCTGTCCTCCTTCTCTTCACTAAAACCTTCGTGTAGGTTGGGAAGGAGCTGGGTCTCTGAACTTAGGCTTTTACCTTGATCCAAATGGCAGGGACTATAGCGGTTTGGTCCGCCGCTCGATTATGTTTAGACCTTGAGGATATTGATGTGATTCCACATCAATATTTATTGGGGCGGGACTACATGTGGGGACTTGCCTACGGAATCCGGGGAGGTATAGTCTCCACGGTAGGACTCTCGGCAATTTATCCGGATTGCCCTCTAAAATAACATGAGTGGGGATGATTGCATACTAGCTATGCCCTCGTTCCTATCAAGCGGGTTCTGCTTACACTTGAGCCAATCATGTTATGTTAGAGCCATCCCTTCGGGGTAGGGTAGGGAGTGGACATATGGGAATTGGTCTCTGCTGTGTGTCTTTGGTGAGGGGGAAGTCTTTGAGAGGAGCCCAGTTTTTACCATGGCTTGCAGTTGGTTTCTCTGTAATTTCAAAAAAAAAAAAAAAAAAAAAAATGGAATATGACTCTGGAACTCAGTCCCCTGGAAAATGTGACCCCATGACACTAGAGACGACTTCGGCTTGTTTAAATAAGGGAAAGCTCTGTTGACAACCTCGGCAATAAAAAGGATTCCTCCAACAATACTTCTCTGACCAATGTTGTTAAAGACAATTTATCGGCACTGGTGGAAAATAATTCTAGTAGTAACAGTAATACTTTACTCTCTGGTTCTGGCTCATTACCAGATACAACAAAAATCTGAAAATTCTCCACTTAAAAAACATACCAATTGGTTGTAGCTATGACATAATTCATGAAGCCTTCTGTAGATTTGGGGCAATCAAAGAAATTTTAATGGAGCTTAATGGTAGTAAAGGCTTTTGGAAGCTTGGGTATCATTTTCAAGTTTTGAGATTGCTTTAGAAGCAAATAAAAATTTAGGAGAGCATAAGAATTGACAATTGTTTGATTTCTGGGCTCTATGTGATAAAGCACCAAGACACCTAGAGGTATATAACAGAAGAATGGTTGGAAAAAGAAATAGAGCATGGACTTCAAGAAGTAAGAACCCCCACCCCCAAGCCCCCAACATGGATAATTGCCAAACGGAAGATAGAAAATTATAACTATTATAAGATGAGTAAATTTATATAAAAAAAAAGTTGGTTTAATTAAAAAGTAAGGATATTAGTAGATACGGTGGTAAGCAATCTGTTTTGATTAATGCAAAATCAGATACTCAAGTCTCACATGCTTGTGGCATGAAGATGGCAGAAATTGATCCTATTAAGGATATTAAACACATATGAGCTTCAGCTATGGTAGAGGAGTAGTTTTTGATAAAGATCTATATGAATTTTCAGAACCAGAAATTCTGGACATGTGCTCTGATAATGTTTGGAAAGTAAGTAAGATCCCTCAAACAAGCATGGTAGTTTTAACATTTTGAAAACCCCTGTCATACCAGATCATATAATTATTGAGAATGAAAAAGTACGTGTTCGAGAATATAAACCTAGGCCTTTACAATGCTTTAATTGTTTCAAGTACGGTCACCCTTCCCGGTACTGCAATAATACGAAGATCTGTATTAACTGTTCTTCGTTAGAACATGGCCAATGCAACAGAGATACAACCTGTGCAAACTGTAAAGATCATCATAAATCCAAAATGATAAAATTTGTAGAGAATACAAGAAAGAAGAAGCTGCTTATCTTGAAAGCAAATGCTGAACATTATTAGTGTAGGTTATGCAAAGCATTTACTCGATCGACAACTTAATTTTGCTCAAGCGGTTAAGATTCCACCAAAAGATTATAATGCCACTACCCTTACTACCACAGGGGGACCAGTGGTAGCACCTGGCCCATCAGGTGCATCTCCCTTAGTGGTAGTAGCCCAGCCATCTGGGTCAAGTGCTCAGCTTATAAAGCCAGAGCACAACCTCCAGAGAGGTCAAGATGGTTTCCACACACCAAAAGTAGCGTCACTGATAGGAGCATCTCTCCTAGAGGTAGTAGCCCAGCCTTCTGGGCCAAGTGCTCGAACTGTTGAAGTTCTAGCACAATCCTCCAAGGAAGCCAATGTGGCTTCCACCACCTCAAATGTATTGTCTCAGGCAGAAATCTCTACCTGATTTGATGGGAGGAATTAAAAAGAAAACAAGATCTTCCAAAGAGGAAAAGGTCCCCATCCTCCTCACCTTCATCCAAATCAGGTAAGTGCCCTACTGCTCATGATCCCAAGGTTGACTTGTATAAAGATCACAGAAAGAAAGAAAAGAAGAGCGGTGGCCTAGTAAAGCCTTCCATCTCCAGGCCTTACATGGCTTCATCTGAAAAGTCCAAAAGACAAATGAGACAAAGAAAAATAATAACAAAAGATAATGTCTATTATCCAGTGTGGAATTGCAGAGGTCTAAGGTTTTTACTAGCATTGAGCCAAATAAAAACTTTAACCAGGGACTTGGACACGAAGGTAATTTGTCTACAGGAAAACCAAGATCAGTGACAAACCATTTAATCCTGGACTCAATTATCATTTTTGTAGATCCCCTCCTTTGCAAGGTGCAAGAGCTCAAGGTGGTACAGGTTTTATTATTCACAAATCTGTAAAATTTGAAACAATCCCACTCAATACACCACTACAGGCATGATGCAGTTAGAACTCATATCGGAAAAAAAATTACTTTATGTCGCTATATATTGAACCATCTTAGAACTTTTTCCTACCTTAGATCATGCTGGGAATCCAAGAAGGCTTAGCCTTTCTGACCTCCAAGACCTGATCAATCAGCTTCCTGCCCCTTTTATTTTGATGGGTGATTTTAATGCAAAGCATACTTTATGGGGTGAAATGTATGCGATAGATGGGGTAATCTTGTTGAAGAATTAATCGACAACAATGATGTAATACTAATGAATGATGGTTCTCCAACTAGGTATGATGTATTCCACAACTCTACATCTGCATTGATTTGTCAATCTGTTCCTCATCCATTCGATTGGACTACCTTTGGTCATTAAATGAACACCTACATGGCAGTGACCATTGGCCAATAATGTTAAAATATGTCCATAATCTTCCTTCTCAGTGTCCACCAAAATGGAAGAATAGACGAGGCAGACTGGGCAGCTTATGAAAGTGTTCACACATGATAAAGAGTATGATGAATTTACATCTCCAGTGCATGCCTATCAACATCTTGAAAATATTATGATGATAATGCTAGCAAGTTTATACCTAAAACATGCGGTTTACCTCATCGCCCTGTAGTTCCTTGGTGGAGTAAAGAATGTGCCAACGCAAGAAAAGTGACCCGAACTTGCTTCAGAAGATACTTGAGAACAAACTATGTAGCAGATAGAATAGCGTACCTCAGAGCCTGTGCCAAACAAAAAAGAACTTTTAAAAAAGCAAAGAGAGCATCTTGGAAGAAATATATATCTAATATTAATACCAAAACTCCTTCAAAGGAAATATGGGACAAGATTAGAAAACTTCAAGGCAAATTCGTCCCTAAGCCTCTACCAATATTAAGGGAAAATAATAGATATATATCTGACCCCAAAGATGTAGCAGAGGTTCTTGCAAAGCACTTTGCCCATGTATCAAGTGCTGGACAACTATTCCCCAGCATTTCAACAAATTAGAGCATCAACATCTGTTTGTTCCTCCTGCTTCTTCAAATACTGAAGCTTTTAACCTGCCTTTTAGTATGGAGGAGATGCAAAATGCTATCTCTAGCTCTTCTTTAACTGCCCCAGGTGAGGATGGCATCCGGTATGAAATGATATCACATCTTCCAGTGGATACCAAGGAATTTTTATTAGAAACCTTTAATGGACTATGGGCTTCCCATACATCTCCTGATTCCTGGCATACATCAATTGTAATTCCAGGCCACAAGTCTGGTAAAGACCCAGAACTGCCATCTAGTTATAGGCCCATATCCTTGACCAGTTGCATATGCAAATTATTTGAGAGAATGATCAACAACCAGACTTGTGTGGTATCTAGAATCAAAAAACCTTTTTTATTCTAACAGGCAGTTTGTTTTTTAGTTTTAAGGAACCGAAGAAGTACTCTAGACCCTTTGCTGATGTTATCAAGGGAGGGAAATTTCAAATGCCTTTTCTACCAAAACCGGTGTGGGTGTCTTTTTTGACCTCGAAAAAGCATATGACACGACCTGGAGGGGTGGTATTTTAAAGCAATTGGCCTCGTGGGGTATAGGAGGACATATGTTCTCTTTTATTGAAGAATTTTTATCAAACCGCTCAATTAAAGTGAGAGTAGGGTCAGAAATATCTTCATCCTACATGCAAGAAGGAAGGTGTCCCCCAAGGCAGCGTATTGAGTGTGACCTTATTTGCTGTTGCTATTAATAGTCTCATGAGTCACATACCTCCTGGCATACAAGGATCACTATTTGTCGATGACTTTGCAATTTACTGTAGGGTGGATCATTTCTGCAAACTAAGAAGGCATGCCAAAAATCTTCAAATTGCAATAAATGCTGCATCCGCATGGGCAAATTCTCGGGTGGATTCATGTTTTCACCTCAGAAGACCAAAGCCATTCGCTTTACTCGTACTCGTAAAAGGGAAGAGATCCCCACCCTTTTCTTAAATGATTGTATTTGCCTTATGAGGATAATATCAAGTTTCTTGGAGTCATTTTTTTCGACAAGAAAATGACTTTGGTCCCCATATAAATGACCTATCTATCAGGGTTAAGAAGTCACTGAACATTCTGAAAGTTGTATCGCATTTTGATTGGGTGCTGATAGAACAACTTTGCTTAGAATTTATACATCTTTGTGTCTGAGCAAGTTAGACTATGCATGCCAAATATATGGGTCAGCTGCAAAGACTTTACTTGGAAAACTTGATATTGTTCACAATGCTGGGCTTCGCATCTGCACAGGTGCTTACAGAACATCTCCCATTGACAGTCTCTATGTGGATTCTGGCATACCTCCCCTTTCCATTCGCAGAGAGGAGTTGAGTTTGAGGTATTTAGCTAGGTCCCTTGCGGTGAGAAACAATCCTAACTATAAATATGTTAGGGCGCCTTTAGATCGGGCTCCTAACAGATCCAGAGTGCCCAAGCCTTTGGAAGTTACAGCTGAAAAATGATGCTAGAGAAGTAGGCTTGTTAACAGCACAGATAGCAGAGGTGGGATATCCTAAGTCTCCCCCTTGGTGTAATCCACCTGTTAAAGTATGTTTTACGGCAGGAGGGAAAAATACCTTACCTAGTAGGGTAATGAAAGTGAGTTTTTAAAATCATGCTGCTCAACATCATGGGAAACATGTTTTTATACATGCGACTTACCCGGCAGATATATACTTAGCTATAGACTCCGTCGTCCCGACAGAATTCAAAACTCGCGGCACACGCTACCGGTAGGTCAGGTGATCTACCATTCCCCCGCGTGGGTGGCGGAATCCCAACCATTCCCGTTTTCTGAGCCAGATTTTCTCTGTCGCTGAGGCCGGCAACAACTGTTGTTTGGTCTCTCCTGATTGGAATTCTGCTCTTTTGCCGAGAATTGGTTGGACTCATTTGGTGAAGTACTCTTGTTTATTCTCGGGATTGGCATACGCTTATTTTGGACTGGATTAGGACTTGGATTTGGTTTTTTCTATTAAGATGGCTGAAGTTAAAGTAACACCTAAGTTTAGGGTTTGTGCAAGGGAAGAATGCAGAACTAGGTTTGTTTAAAGCAGAGGTAGATCCTCATACGCCTTTGTAGTAAAATGTAGAGGTTCTGAATGTGCGGTTGATAGAACTTGTGCTGAATGTGAAGGGCTTTCGGAGCAAGGATGAAGGATTTAGCTTCTTATATTAAGAAAAGAGAGAAGGATAGAGCTAGGAAAGCGTCAGCTAGAAGCTCGAGTTAGATCTTGTTCTTTTGAGCCTGAATCAGAAATTAACAAACTAGATGATGTTTTCTCCCATAACCTCAGCCCCTTCTCCCTGTGTTGAATCTAAGGGTTCATTTTCAGAAATGGAAAAAATGAGATCCTCGATCAGGGAGCTTCAGGAGCAGCTTAAAGCCATGGAAACACAAGGTAAGAGTGTCAGTGAATACAGTGACCCCAGTGCAGTGGAGGGGCGTCTGATCGGCTCCGCATTGCTCCTAGGCCTAGACCGCTTCCAAACTCCCAGGACCAGGGGAGGAGGAATGTCAAAAGCCGCAGGGAGGATGTGGGAGCATCCCCAACGATCAGGCGTCCCTTCGGCAGACCCTGAAGTATCGACCCAGGCTGCCTTGGATAACCGTAGAAAAGGCATCCTGGAAGAGTGTTTTTCTGCGTCGGACTCCTCCTCGTCCAGGCGTGGATGGAGCTCTGCTTCGAAGTCTCGTCCTCTGAAGAGATGTGGGTAGCGCCGAAAGAGACGCTTTTAGATTCAAGCCCAGAGCGATTTCCAGAGGATTTTCCTTCGACTAGTAAGAGGGCGAGAAGACCGTCTCCAGCGCCTCAAGATCCGACAAGCTTTTCTGCTTAATCTACAGGAGCAAATATCCTCCTTGGTAGGCGCTCTACAGAAGGATTCGTCTCGAAGGAAAGACTCCTCCCTTCCAGTGAAGAGATCAAAATTATCTTCTCCTGGTAGGAGAAGGTTCCTCACTCTAGCAGGCGCTCGTCCTCCGAGAGACTCTCTCGTTCTCCCTTTAAACGATCCTCTCCTATCTATAGGAAGAAAGTTCCCAGCGGTAGCCGCTCGCAGAGCAAGCGGTCAGCTACGTCTCTGAGGAGAAGTCAGGAGTCGGTCTCCTCTTCTGAGGATCAGGATAGGCGTCAAGAGCCTCTAAGAAGCAGGAGCTTGTGAGAAACATAGAGTTGACAGAGCCTAGTAGGCGCCAAGAATATTACAGGCGTATAGAGCCTAACAGACGCCAGGAGTCTTGTGAGAGGCGTCAAGAGCCTACAAGGAGTCACGACAAGCGCCAGGAGTCAAGCAGGCGCCAGGAATCAAGCAGGCTTCAGCTTCAGAGTCGAGCAGGCGTCAGGAGTCGAGTAGGCGCCAGGCGCCTTGTACGAGCTTAGGTCAGAGTAAGACCCTTCGCACTTTATGAGTTCTTCGGAGAGTAGGAGCCCTTCACCTGGTAGGGAAAAACAGGTGCCTGTAGAGAAGATCTCGTGCGTATAAGAACTCTATTGCGCCTTGTAGTAGCAAGGATTTGTCACACGGACGACGTTCTTCTTCGTTTGACAGAAGTCCCTCGACAACTAAGAACCGCTCTTCTCCGAAAGGATCCCCGGCAGCCGGAGACTTAGAAGAAGTCTCGGATGAAGAATTACCTGTGGATGTGGTAGTCTCTGATTATAAGAGATTGTCCTTGTTGTTGTTGCAGGAGTTCGGAGATAAGCTGCAACCAGCGGATCCGCCCTCTCCAGGATCTTTGCTATCGAGCACGAAGTCTCCAAAGGCATACCTCATTTTGTAAAAACTGCGTCCAGCCCTTAGTATGAAAAAAGCGTTCAAAGGATTTGGAGAATGGCTTCTTTAAGAATAAAAGAGAGGCGGGCAGACTGTTTTTTCATGCCCCTTCTTCAAAGTTGACGGGTAAACCTGGAAGATGGTAACGATACCCAGGAACCTATGGGCTTAGGACTGCCTTCATCGGCAGACGCAGATTACGCTTCCTTAGTAGATTCCTCAAGGAGGCGTGCTCTACTATCAGCAAAAGCTACTTGGGGGATGTGTGAACTGGACATTCTACTAAAGGGACTCTTTAGGACGCTCGAAGTATTTTAATTTTATGGACTGGGCTTTGGGAGCCCTTGCGAAGAGAGCCCAAGATCCCGAATTTTGTCACGATGGAAGAATTATCGAGTGTGTTATCGTGTCTGGACAGAGCGGTGATGGACGGTTTCGGTGGAAGTGGCTGCTCTTTTTGGATCGGGAGTTTTGAAAAAGAGAGCAGTGTATGGTCTTTCCTGTCCAAGTCAGTATCTCGCTCTACAGAGGTCGGCCTTGCTATATTCGCGCTTTCGAACCACCTTTTCCCACGGACAAACGGTGAGGGATGTCGCAAAATCATTAGCTGGAAAAGCAACACAGGATTTACCGACACAGTCAGCAAAGAGGTTCAAGCTGCGGTTCCTTTTCAAAAGAAGGATAAAGCACCTCTTCAGCAGCCCTTTTTTCGAGGATCCTCTTCCTCCTCAAGAACCCCTTTTAGAGGTAGAAGAACCGGATTACAGAGGAAAGGACCTTCCAGGAGACCTGATGCAGGGAAGGCAAAATGAAGAAAATAAGTCCCCTCCAGGATAGCGGTAGGTCGCCAAGGACTGTCGAAATTTGCCAGAGTCTGGGCGAAGAGAGGGGCGGACAGCTGGACCCTCTCGATCCTCGGAAGAGAGGAATAACCTCCATCCCTTCAGGGAATATCCTCCCTTAACAAGAACTCCAAAGGGAGTTAACAGCGAGATACAACGATCCTGTCAGAGTCAAGCTCTCCTGCAAGCAGTAGAACTTATGTTGCAGAAAAGGGCAATAGAACCGGTTCAAGATCTCCATTCACCAGGTTTCTACAACCGTCTATTCCTGGTACCAAAAGCCCTCGGGCGGGTGGAGGCCGGTTCTGGACGTAAGTGCGCTGAACGTCTTTGTGATCAAGAAGAAGTTCTCGATGGAGACCTCTTCCTCTGTACTTTCTGCTCTTCGTCCAGGGGACTGGATGGTATCCCTGGACCTTCAAGATGCAATATTTCCATGTGCCTAATTCATCCGGCATCAAGGAAATACCTAAGATTCATGTCACAGGGAAGAGTGTTTCAATTTCGAGCGCTTTGCTTCGGACTTTCGACGGCCCCGCAAGTCTTCACGGGTATCCTAAGAATGTGGCTCATTGGCTACATTTAGAGGGGATCAGAATTTCGATGTATTTGGCGACTGGCTAATACGAGCAAAGTCGAAGCAACAGTGTCTGGAGACCTTTCGTTTATAACATTAAAGATGACGCAGTCATTGGGACTCCTAGTCAGCTCGAGAATCCCAGTTGGATCCCCAGCAGAACATAGTTTATCTGGGGATTCGGATGGATTCTCGGGGTTTTCTAGCGTCTCCGTCAACAGAGAGAATAGAACGCTGCCTGACTTACAAGGTGTCGGGATTTCTAGGGAAAGAAACATTGTTCCGCGAGGGATTGGATGAGTTTGTTTGCTGGGAACCATTTCCTCGTTGGAACAGTTCGTTTCCCTAGGGAGACTGCACCTAAGACCACTTCAGTATTATCTGAGGGAGAACTGTTGGATCAAAGTTCCCAGGACCTCGAAGAGTCATTCAGGATAACGGACAAGGTCAAACAAGATCTTCGGTGGTGGTTAGACCCGAAGAAACTCGGTCAAGGAATATCCTTTGCATATAGGCCCTCTCCGAGCGTTGTTTGCAGACGCATCGGACGTAGGGTTGGGGCGCAACGTTGGATTCGCAAGAAGTGTCGGGAACCTGGAAGGAGCTCAGGTGTCCTGGCACATAAACAAAAAGGAACTGAAAGCCATTCACCTAGCTCTCTTGCACTTTCAAGAACAGAATATTAGGATCGATCATTTCAGGTCAATTCAGACAACACGACAGCCCGCCTAGCATATATCAGGAAGCAAGGGGGAACTCATTCATTCTCCCTTTACGAGACAGCGAGGGAGTTGTTGCTTTGGGCGCAAGAGAAGCAGATCTCTCTTCTAACGAGATTTATTCAGGGCGAGAGAAATGTTCGAGCGGATTCTCTGCTAAGCAGAAGAGACCAAGTGCTCCCCACCGAATGGACTCTCCACCCTCAAGTGTGCGATCAGTTATGGGGGTTATGGGGAAGGCCGAAGCGTAGACTTGTTCGCAACCAACTGGAACAAGAGGTTGGAGAATTATTGCTCCCCCATCGCGGATCCAAGAGCAATAGCGATAGACGGTCTCCTCATGGACTGGAAGGGAATAGACGGGTACGCTTTTCCCCCTTCAAACTGGTAGGGGAAGTAATAAGAAAGTTTGCCTCCTCAGAGGGAACGAAATTAACTTTGATCGCCCCCTTTTGGGGCCAGCCCTAGATTGGGTGATAGAGTTGCTGGAGTGGATAGTGGATCTTCCCAGATCGCTCCCCTAATGGAGCGATCTTCTCAAACACCCACTTCGACAGGTATCACAAAAACCTCCCCGCTCTAAGTCTGACTGCCTTCAGACTATCGAAGGACTCGTTAGAGCGAGGGGGTTTTCTCGCGAACCGCTTCAAAAGCAATCGCAAGAGCCAGGAGACCATCCACATTACGGGTGTAACCAGTCGAAGTGGGAAGTGTTTAGAAGATGGTGCAGGACGCTTGAGCTATCCTCTTCCAGTACCTCTATAACCGACATTGCAAATTTTCTTCTTCTTTACCTTAAGAAGTGTGGCCTAGCGGTATCTACGATCAAGGGTATAGAAGTATGCTGGCCTCGGTGTTTAGGCATAGGGGGTCTGGAGGTGTCGGACAATAAGGATCTACATGACCTTATAGGTCTTTCGAGACCTCAAAAAGTCAGATTAATAAAAATCCCAGTTGGAAACTTGGATATAGTGCTGCATTACTTGATGTCTGAAAGATTCGTACCTTCCAATAATTGTTCTTTTAGGGATTTGACGAGGAAATCTCTATTCCTGTTCGCCTTAGCCACGGCAAAAAGGGTGAGTGAACTTCAAGCGTTAGAGGGCAGAGTGGGGTTTAAGAAGGAGGCTGCAATTTGCTCTTTTAAGCCTCTCTTCTTAGCCAAGAACGAAAACCCATCAAAACCGTGGCCTAGAAGCTTCGAAGTGAAGGCACTCTCTTCTCTTACGGGAGAAGAAAAGGAAAAGACCCTTTGTCCAGTAAGAGCGCAAAATTTTATTCTACAAAGAAAGTCTCTTTTGGGAGGTACGCAGGAAAGTCTTTGGTGTTCGGTCAAAGATCCTACAAGACCAATATCAAAAAACGCCCTTACGTTTTTCATAAAAGACGTTATTAAGGAAGCGCATCTTAATGTGGTGAAGAACAATTTAAACTCCTCAGGGTAAAAGCACACGAAGTGAGGGCCATAGCAACCTCAATGGCTTTTCATAAAACGTGGTCCCTTCAAATCTAATTGAATCCACGGTATTTGGAAGTGTAACTCAGTGTTCGCCTCTCACTATCTAAGGATGTGAGAGTTACTTATGAGAAGTGCTTTCACTGGGAGCATATGTGTCCGCGGATTTAGTGCTGGGAGGAGGAGCTGAGGTAATCCTAATTAGTTAGGTTATGTAATTTTAACATTATGGTGTTTGGTTTTTATGGTTGACTGAAAGAGGGTATAGGAAGAACCCTTTTCAGTTCTTAGATTTAACATGGTTAGAGAGGTCAGGTGGTCGGGTATTAACTTTTGGTCTCCTCGTTGTGCATTATGTAAAGCCTAAAGCTCTGTCATGTAAGAGGGCTAGCCCCCATTGATAAGATACAGGTCAGGCTCTGCCATGTAAGCGGGTAAGCCCCATTGGTACGATCCATGCAGGTTCTGTCGCGTAAGCGGGCTAGCCCCCATTGACATGATCCGGAAGGGGCGTGTTCGGTCATAGGTGGTTTACCTCACTGAAGCTCTTGAGCAGGCAGACTAAATGACAGTAATCATGAAGTCTTCAGCCCAAACAGGTAAGAACCAAGGATTGATATCCTACAACAATTGTTGTTTCCCGTTATTATTTTGAATTTTGTTTATATATATAGCTGTCTCTCGCCCTCCACCAAGGGTGTCAATCAGCTAAGTATATAGCTGCCGGGTAAGTCGCATGTATAAAAATGATATTGTTAAGATACAATAAAGTTTTATACATACTTACCTGGCAGATATATACGATTAAGGGCCCACCCAGCCTCCCCTCAGGAGACAGGTGTAAGAGAAATCTGGCTCAGAAAATGGGAATGGTTGGTTGGGATTCCGCCACCCAGCGGCGGGAATGGTAGATCACCTGACCTACCGGTAGCGTGGTGCCGCGAGTTTTGAATTCTGTCGGGACGACGGAGTCTATAGCTAAGTATATATCATGCCAGGTAAGTATGTAATAAAAACTTTATGTATCTTAACAATATCATTTTTACAGATGGCTCCAAATCGGACTTGCAGGAGTTGGAAGTGCAGCTGTGGTGGGGGATATTGTTATTGGAAGGAAACTCCCATCCTCTTGTTCAATATTTACTGCTGAGCTGTACGCAATAATTCTCGCAGTCCAACATATTTTTAAAAATGGCAACCAAAATAGTTTTTATACAATTTTTACGGATTCCAATAGTGTTTTACTCTCATTAAAACAAATTATGCCAGGCCATCATCTAGTACAAGAGGTGCAGGACTGGTTAGTACTTCTGCAATCTAGGAAGAGTAATCAGTGTTCACTTCTGTTGGGTCCCTGCCAGTTGGGGTGGATGGAAATGAACAAGTAGATAAGGCAGCAAAGGAAGCTTCAGGGCTAAGTAATCCATCCCCCTTTAGTATTCCTTACAAAGATCTTAAAAGTGAGATTCATCTTTACTGTAAAAATAGTGGCAGGCTCGATGGTCTGAACTGACCACCAATACAAAATTGAAACACATCCACCATTGGTGGATAAATGGTCATCTTGTAATGCTACAAGTAGGAGGGATACCATTATTTTAACTAGGCTGCGTATTGGCCATACACATGCAACGCACAATTATTTAATGAAGAGTGGGGAAGGGAGACAGGCCCCTCTCTGTAATACCTGTCAAGTGACAATGGATGTTAAGCTATTTTTAGTTGATTGTCCTGTTTTTAATCTTCAGAGGAGGACACATTTACTCCAGGACAAACCTTTGAGAGATATACGGAGGAAAAGAAAACTGTAATACCCTGAACTTGAGAAAATTTATACAAAGTATTGGGTTATATTACGAGCTATAATTGATTTTATTAATTTATTTATTTATTTTACCCTTTTAATCCTTATTTATTTCACATCTAGATTTATTGTATGAAAGTGTTGCGATTGATATTAAAGGTTAAAATGGTACTAAATGGTGTGAGTATACAGATATTATGATTGAATGAATTTGTTATATGCGCTGAATGGCCTTTGATGCCCCAGTGCTTGCTTAATGCCTAAATCCTATATTCAATTCAATTCAAGAGAGGCTAAGCTTGAGTTAAAAGTTAGAGGGATACTTGACCCAAGCAGAAATCCATCATATAAAATTATGTTAAAAAATAAGGTTCCCCAAATATCTGAAGCTTGTTTAGAAAATAGGAATCTAATACCTGAAACCACAATAAAAAACAGATATGCTGCTCTATCATCCTTAGATGATCATGATGCCAATACTTCATGTATAGAGACAGCACCTTCCAATGCAGACATTACTGATGATTTCCCACCAGATCAGAGAGCCAAGGGAAAAAGCGAGACCCTGGAAAAATGTGACCCCTCCGAAATCAAAAAAACTTGACAACAAAGAGGACTCCCGCCCTCTAAAAAGTAATATAGATAGTATTGAAGTAGAAGCTGAAACATTAACCACCTCACAAACTAACGATTTCTCGGAAAATAACAACATCGTCCATATAACTCCATCACCCATAATAGGACAAAGAGGAAAATCCTTAACTCATCCTCAACCCCAACCAAGTAGCAGTATTCATCAACAAGCTGCTTCTGTTGAAGTAGACTCCTCTCCCAGTCTCAGTAAAACAAACAAGACACTCCCAATCACTCAAAATATAAATGCCTTATCCACTCATGATAAATTATGTGGATGTAATGATGTTTCATTGTTCAGTTGAATACAATGAAACTTCCATCAACAAGCAGCCTCACTAATATGATTAATAATTTTATCAAATTCAAAACTAAAAACCAACAGGAAAATCTAGAAAAACACTCCGAAGATTGCATGTGTGTAGACCATCTTATTAAAACTCGCTCATCGAGTGCTAGAGGCATAGAACATTTATTGGAAAAATAAAACAAAAACAAAAGTGCCCAAGGAGCAATTACAAAGAGACTTAACATAAAGTCAAATATTAGAAACCTGCAGCTTTACATGAGTATGCAACCACAAAAGTAAGAGGAAGTAATGTTCTGCTTGACAGAGGCCTTCCCCCACAATACATTCAACGCTTATATTATTCAGTGGAACGTAAATGGTTTAAAACACGATTACAAATAGGAGAAATTCAAAGATTATTAAAACAATATGAACCAATAGCAATATGCTTGCAACATACAAATGAAAATGTCTCGAGAATAGGCAACTTATACATTAGCATCACATTCAGTTCCTGATATGAATAACATTAGGAACAGCAATTTACGTCAATAACCGAATTACTTACGAAAATATATTAACTAATAGTTCTGAATTCCAACTATCTGGAATTAAACTTCATATTAACAACTCTACTTTTAATTTGTTTAATATTTACACAACCAACCTTCATGTAATTATGATACAAAAATCTACCTCAAATATTACCGAATATACGTGATGATTTTTTAATGGTTGGAGATTTTAATGCCCACAGCCCATTATGGGATTCCTTTTGTAATGAAACAGATTCACATGGTAACAAAATTGAGCATATGATTGACAATCATAATCTTTGCATTTTAAATGATGGAGATATTAGCACTTACTTTTCAAAAAATCCCATGGAAGTTTTTTCATCCATAGACTTAAGTATTTGTCACCTAATATAGTGACAAATTTGATGGAATGTTTTAGATGATCCATGATACCAGTGACTCATTTTCAATTTTAATACACTGTTTGGGACATACCCCAACAACCAACTGTCCCACGATATAATGTAGATAAGGCAGACTGGGACCAGTATAAATTTAAAACCAGCCAGATCCATCCATTTACAGCAGTACAAAGTCATGATGAGACGGTAGATTTCTTCACAAACTTTGTAATTACAGCTGCTGACGAATCTATTTTCCAAGTCAACTACTATCCCAAGAAACACTCAGTACCCTGGTGGTCTGACACACTATCCCACCTGATACAAGAAAAACATATAGTAGAAGATTAGAAACCCTGCATAATAGATTTAATGCCATAAGTAAAAGACCTCTAAATTTTGAGAGCACTGCCAAGAAACTTGTAGACATTACCATAGAAATCAGTCTACTAAAACCTCAGTTACAATCGGATCTCGGCAAGATTCAGAAGGGAAGCCATTAGAGGAAAAATAATAATGTCATGGCAAAAATATGTATCTAGCATATCTGATACAACCTCAATAAGTAAAGTGGGAAAAATTTAGGAAAATTAACGGATCTCATATTAGATCTCAGACATGCACTAATACATAATGGCCAACCAGTACATGATAGTACTGCAATTTCGAATATTTTAGGGCGTAGCATCCAAGCAATAAGTAGTATAATCAATATAGATGATCACTTTCGAACCATTAAAGCCCGTGAAGAAGCTGTCCCATTGAATTTTGAAACATTAGAGGATATATATTATAACCAGATCTTTACAGAAGAGGAATTTTGAATATGCTTTATCTAACTGTAACTCTTCTGCTCCAGGCCAAGACAACGTAAATTTTGAGATGATAAAAAACCTGGCTCTGTTAGCAAAAACATACTTATTGAAGCTTTATAATCATTTATATGGGTAAATCACCTGTTCCCAAAAGCATTGAAACATGCTATAATCATACCAGTTGTCAAACCAGGGAAAGATCCAGCAATCCAAATAACTATAGACCAATATCCCTGACAAGTTGCTTGTGCAAATTGCTAGAAAAAATGGTAAATTATAGACTAAATTGTGCCTACGTAAGAATAAGACTCTGTCTTCAACTCAATTTGGCTCACAATCTGAAAGATCTACTTTAGATTCACTTTCCCATCTAGAAAATTATATACGGAGAAGGGTTGAACGTAAGCAAATTACAGTTGCCATATTCTTTGATATCCAAAAAGCATATGATACGACCTGGAGATATTCAATTTTAAAGTCCTTACCACGAAAATGGTTTTAGAGGGCACTTACCAATTTTTATCGAGAATTTTATCCATGAAAGAACTTTTCAAACACGAATAAATAATGTATATTCTGACTCCTTCAATTTAGATTGTGGAGTCCCTCAAGGGAGTGTTTTGAGTGGAACTCTTTTTGCTCTAGCTATTAATAACATCGTAAAGCAGTTACCAACAGGGAGTACAAAATAGCTTGTTAAGTAGATATTTTGCTATATATTATTCCTCAAGCAGTCTTCGTCATCTACAAAGAATTCTTAATAAAGCTATCAAAAACATCCACAACTGGACTTTGTCAGTAGGCTTTAAGCTCTCTATGTAGTAGAAAACCCAAGCAATTATGTTCTACAAAAAATAGTAGATGAGAAACAGAATCAAGACATAGATCTTAAATTAGGTGATAGCCTCATTGAGTTTAGTAATACTGTAAAATTTTTAGGCTTGGTGTTTGACACTCATCTTAACTGGAAAGCACACTATAGCCTTTGTAAAAAATAAATGTAATAGGGTGCCTTAAATTTGATTTAAGGGAAAAATTGTCTCATACTACCTTGGGGAGCCTAAGAGAGAAAAGACAACCTTGCTTCTGATATATAAAGCACTAGTTTTATCCAAAATAAGATTATGGAAGTTCCAATTTTTAACGGGTGTCAGGCATGCACAAAATACCCATTGAAAGTCCATTAGACTCTATCCCACCACTCGAGGCTTGAGACTTTGTAGGGGAGCCTTTAAAATCTTCTCCCAAACCACCTTCCTATGTATGTTGTGTGGGCGAACCCCCATTATCCTTACATCGTGACCTTGTAACAATGAGAAGTGCTTTAAAGATAACGTCCACTGATTCCCCCACAAAAAAAACTATTTGCCATGCCGAGATATATTTATTAGTAATCACGAACCACCTTTTCCAATAAGAGCTAATAGGTTATTGGAATCTATTGGTGTTAGAGTAATATACTCCCACCCTCAAATTCTCCACCTCCATGGATGATGAAGAAAATCAAAGTATGTTCTAAACCTTTATCATCTGTCAAAAAAAGCAAGATTATACTTCAAGATCGCTATAACAGTATACATTAGAACACATTCGAAGTAAAGGCCCACATAAAGCAATATACACTGATGGATCCAAATCTTCTGCAGGAGTTGGTTGTGCTGCAGTGTCATCATGCAAAAATAAGTCAGAATTCGTTGCCAATTGAAGCAACTGTCTTTACTGCTGAGTTAACAGCAATTATAATTGGCAATCAATCAAATAAAATTGTCAAATAATAAACTGAATACTAAATTTGTAATATATTCTGACTCAAGAAGCGCAATGGAATCCCTCAAGAGTTATTCACATAAGAAAACCCTTTAGTAAAGGAAATTAAACAATCGTCAATAAATTATATTCACGTGGGGTTAACATTGAAATATGCTGGATTCCTGCCCATGTTGGAATCCAAGGCAGATGAAAAGGTCCAAGTCTGGGATAAAATTCACCTTCAATTTTTAATTTTTGACAAATAAATTACCTGCTACAGATTATATAAACTCAGTGAAGCAGTGCATAAAAACAAAATGGCAAAATCTGTGGGATAGTGAAGCAAACACAATAAATTAAAGTGCATCAAACAGAAAGTAGACTTGTGGAATACATCAGTACAAAATGAAAAAACGAGCTGAAGTATATTACAAGATTACGAATAGGCCACACAAGACTAACTCACGAGTATTTAATGATAACTCCACAAGGGAACATCCCTCATTGCAATGTGTGCAATACAATTTTAAACAGTCAAGCATATTTTATGTGAATGCCCAATTTTTAAT
>NC_061107.1:30807114-30814601 GCF_015104395.2 Macrobrachium nipponense | reverse complement strand
TGCTGTCTATGACACCCAGGGATATGTCGCCCTCTTACCAAGGGGAGAAACAACAAATCCTCTTCGATCTGCTCGAGCAGATGCTTGAGAAGGAAGCGATAGAACAGGTCTTGGACCTGGAATCCCCGGGATTTTACAACAGACTGTTTCTGGTGCCTAAGCAGTCGGGAGGATGGCGACCGGTGTTAGATGTAAGCAGCCTAAACCTCTTTGTCATCAAGCAGAGGTTCAAGATGGAGACGCCTCAGTCAGTTCTTGGGGCTTTAAGACCGGGGGATTGGATGGTGTCACTAGATCTCCAGGACGCATATTTTCACGTCCCGATCCATCCCCAGTCGAGGAAGTACCTGCGGTTTGTCCTGAAGGGGAAGGTATTTCAATTCAGGGCTCTCTGTTTCGGACTGAGCACGGCCCCGATGGTCTTCACCTTGTTAATGAAGTTAGTAGCGAGGTGGCTTCATCTGTCAAACGTCAGGATCTCTCTCTACCTAGACGAATGGCTCATTCGAGCCTCTTCGGAAGCCCGGTGTCTGGAGGACCTTCACACTACTTTGACGTTAACGAAGTCCCTGGGACTTCTGTAAACTTCGAAGGTTACTTTTTTTTTTTTGCTCTCCAGGCCAAGGTTTACCTGCAAGTTCATAGAATCTGGCATTAAAAATTTGTAGACCTACCATGCAGACTATAGTAAAAATTAGGTATATGAAATTCCACATTTTATTGAAGTTATTACATAGGGTGAAATATCTGGTCATAACACTTAAGGCGTCGGTAACCAGTCTAGGGCACCGTAAAGTGGATTGCAGTGCCTATAGACTTTTAAATTCCAGTTATCAGTGATTTTCAGTTACCGTCCAGCCCCCAGGAACATAACCTTTGCTGATAACGGGCCTGCCCCTATATTCATTGCTATTTATCTGATAAATATGATCCCATGGCAAGTACTACTCATCACATGAGGTTCTTCACGATCCACTATCTTAAGAGGTAGAATGCTGCGTTGGTTAATAAGCAACACACAATGGCAATTTATTGGTCCCTGTACCTCAGGCCTGCAAAGCTCCCAGGAGCTACAACCACAATTAAACTATGATCCCACAAGAGTTACCACCTGCCTTAATGAGTTGCTGTGGCACCTCACACCCAAAAACAAGCAGGTCAGGGTAGCTTTCTCCAATGAGAAGCAGTGCCTCTGCAACATAAGATAACACCATTTACTCTTGAAGAAAAAAAAAAAAATACTGTTTGCCCACATCCAAGAACAAAGACCGCAAGGACAACTATAATCGAACCTATCTATAGATTGTTCACAAAAAATTCTGCAATTCACGGACTTTTCCATCGGTGAATGTTCACTAATTAGTGTATTTTGATGTCATTTCCATGACTAAACACATTTTTATGTACCAAAATTATGTACCAATTTTCAAATATTAATATTAACACTTAAACGCTGAGCCTCTATTTACCAAAGTGTCTGTCGAATGCCGGCGGCAGTCGGGAGCGAGCGCCGAAGCAGGAAAAAAAGTTATTTTCAAAAAATCACAGCACGCTTAGTTTTTAAGATAAAGAGTTAATTTTTTGATATCTCAAAATGATGCATGAGTGCGTAACGCGTGGACGTAAAAAGTTTTTTTAAAAATCACCATAAATCGAAACATTGTGCTAGAAACTTCCTGTTTATTGCAAAATGAAGGTAATTGATTGAATATTATTAGACTGTAAGTGTTTTAACTTACAATTGCAGTTTTTGACCAATTTGGTCGAGTTAAAGTTGACCGAAGGTCAAATTTGTTCTATTTATCGTGATTTATATGAAAATATTTTAAAACATAAAAGCTACAACCATGAACACTATGTAACACCTAATAGAAAACGGTGCAAAAATTACAAGGTGACTAAAGAAGTTCTGAGATTTTCAGCAGAGTTTCCCCGCGCGAAGGTAAGGAAAATTTTTTTTCAAAAATTCACCATAAATCAAAATATTGTGCTAGAGACTTCCTATTTGTTGCAAAATGCAGGTAATTGATTGAATGTTACTAGAATGTAAGAGTTTTAGCTTACAATTGCATTTTTTTACCATTTCAGTCGAATCAAAGTTAATCGTAGGTTGAAATTTTGGTATTTATCGTTTATATGAAAATATTTTAAAACGGATAAAATCTATAACCATGAGTTATTTTTTGTTATATTCTACATGAAATTGCGTACATTTTCATGTATAAACACTTTTGTAAACGCCTAATAGAAAACGGTGCAAAAATTACAACAAGGTGACTAAAGAAATTCTGAGATTTTCAGCAGTGTTACCACGCGTGGAGGTAGGGAAAAAGTTAAAAAGTTTTTTTTTTCAAAAATTCACTATAAATCGAAATATTGTGCTAGAGACTTCCCGTTTGTTGCAAAATGAAGGAAAATGATTGAATGTTACTAGAATGTAAGAGTTTTAGCTTAATATTGTGTTTTTGACCATTTTGGTTGAGTCAAAGTTGACCAAAGGTTGAAATTTTGGCACATTCATATGGAAATATTTCAAAATGATAAAAGCTACAACCATGAGTTATTTATTGTTGTATTCTACATGAAATTGCAAACATTTTCATATATAAAACTTTATGTAATGGCTAATATAAAACGGTGCAAACATTACGACAAAGTGACAAAAGAATTTCTGAGATTTGCAGCTGAGTTACCGTAAGTGGACGTAAGGAAAAAGTTTTTTCAAAAATTCACCATAAATCAAAATATATTGTGCTAGATACTTCCAATTTCTTGCAAAATGAAGGTAAATGATTGAATATTACTAGAATGTAAGAGTTTAAGCTTACAATTGCGTTTTTCAACCATTTCGGTCAGAGTGAAAGTTGACCAAAGGTTGAAATTTTGGCACATCGTGATTTATATGAAAATATTTCAAAACTTATAAAAGCTACAACCATGGGTTGTTTTTGTTGTATATTACATGAAATTGCGCACATTTTCATATATAAAACTTTATGTAACGGCTAATATAAAACTGCAAAAATTACGACAGTGATGAAAGAATTTCTGAGATTTTCGGTTGTTATCGCTCGCGGATGTAAGGAGAAAGTTTTTTTTTTTTTTTTTTCAAAAGTTCACCTTAAATTGAAATATTGTGCTAGACACTTCCAATTTGTTGCAAAATGAAGGTAAATGATTGAATATTACTAGAATGTAAGAGTTTTAGCTTACTATTGCGCTTTTCGACCATTTTTGTTGAGTCAAAGTTGACCGATGGTTGAAATTTTGGCACTTATCGTGATTTATATGAAAATATTCAAAAACTGATAAAAGCTACAACCATGGGTTGTTTGTTGTTGTATTCTACATGAAATTGCGCACATTTTCATATATAAAACTATGTAACAGTTAATATAAAACTGCAAAAGTTACAAGAAAGTGACAAAAGAATTTCTGAGATGTGTCGCTGATACTTTTTAGTGTGAGAAGAAAGCTATTCACGCATGCTCACCTGGGTAACGCATGTAAACAAAACAACAGCGTGATCTGGGGATTCCCAACATCCCTCAAGGCGCGTTATTTAAAATTTTTCTCAAACTAATCTTATAACTATTATCCACGCATATTTAAAAAATTTTGTAGTCGACGTACCATACATCCACTTAGCGCCCGACAGAAAATTTTAGTCAATGTATATAATACGTCCAGTCAGTGTTTAAGGGTTAATACTGTAGTATTAAGTTTAATCAGATTAAATGATGTTGAATAATAATATAGTAATCCTCTCTCTCTTTCTCTTACTGAGATGTATGATTTACATATGATAAATAAATTATTTACTAATTTTCCAATATAATACTAATGTGAACACCAATAATATAATTCAGGAATGAAAATACTATTTTGAAGTTGTGAGATTTCAGTTTATAAATTAGTAAATTATGTAAGGAATACATATGATCCTGATCTTGTGCTGATAGACTTAGAGATAGGGGTTGGGGAGGATGAACCAGCCAGTAATGTCAGGAAACCTGACAGCAAAGGTTGGATGGACTCAGTGTTGCCAACTTGAAGGGTCAGTGCTGCTGACTTGGCGGTCAAAGGATATAAAGTAAACCTCCCGTATTCATGGCCTCACGATTCACAGTTTATTCTACGGACTACAGTCATACCCCTACATACGCCAAGAACCATTTTAAAACTCGTGCGCCGCCAACTCAGTAGACTTGCCACCATCCTCCTCCTCTCCTATTGGTCAGCATCTGTCCCATCATGCCTCTAAAGGCGTTCCTTGACCAATTTTTGCGGCAGCGTTATTGTAAATACCAGAATTCGTTCGTTCACAAAGATTTCGTTAGTTAACGTAAATTCGTGTCAGTGATTTCACTTATGTTGTACTGTAAGTTACTTTATCGTGTTGTGTGTGAACTTAATTACTTATGTTATTAGCCATGGGTCCCAAGAATGTTGCTGAAGTTCACGGAAAGAAGAGCTTAATGCTTTCTATGGAGATAATCAAGAAGTGTTAATGTTTTCTGCTATTTGTCCCCCCCTCCCCCTCTCGCCACTTTCAGACATTGCCTCACTCGAAAGGTAAGGTTCCACATTTTACTACATATGTACGTACATGTGCGTACAGTATTTCTTGTACCCTGTACGCTAATACACTTTATTTACAGGTACAGTCACGCTTAGGTTAGGTATTGAATGGTCCAAATTATTGTATTTCATTGTTTATTGGTCAATTTAGCTTTATTAAAAATTTACTGTGGTGTTATTTTGTAGGGCTTGGAACGAATTAGCCAATTTACATGTAAAACGTAGTTCTAGATACAAAAACATCAGGTTACGAAGCCCTCTTCGGAATGGAATAATTGTGTAACCTAAGGCACACTTTATATACCCATTATTCACTATTTTCCACTGAGAAATGTTCACAAATTACTGTATTTTAATGTATTTTCGTGACTAAATTTACTTCTTTTTATAAAATTATTAAAACACTCGGGTATAAGCAATTTGTGTTTTCTTTTGTTTTATAGCTATCAAAATACGCAGTTCTAAGCATTTTTAAAGTCTTTTCAAGCAGTCGCAAATATAAGCTATTCGCGAGGTTTACTAATACTAAAATTTTTTTTTTCTCTCTCTCTCTCTCTCTCTCTCTCTCTCTCTCTCTCTCTCTCTCTCTCTCATGAAAACTTACATACTGATAATTTGAGTCTCTAACCAATTGGTAGAGTAACACATATCCACACTGTGTATGTGTGTGTTCATTGTGTTGAAAAAATGCTACTAAAGATAATGCATACTATTTGGAAGATAAAAAACAAACAAATTTTTTGTTGTCTGTTGCTATGAAAGAGAAATAGATTAACATTCATTCTAGAGAGATTAAAGAGAAACTCTCTCTCTCTCTCTCTCTCTCTCTCTCTCTCTCTCTCTCTGCCCAGCACAAGAGTAACACTCAATCTCCGTTTTGGCCGGAACAGTTAGAAGTAGTATGTATATATCTTTTAAGTGTACTAATGTTTAAGGTGATTTTGAAATTATATTAATATAATTTTAAAGATTAATACAGTAAAAGTACAATAATTTAATAAGGTATATTTAATATAGGATGTTATTAACGTATACATTGGTATTTGAACAAATTAAAGATAGGAGTTATAAGAAGATGATTTGAAGAATATTTTGGGGGAGAGGTTCCAAGTATTTGCAAATTTTAAACTATTTGGGGGAGAGGTTCTGTGTCTGTTATGCCTCACTGTAGGTTCCTACACTGCTCCCTTATATTCTTAAGACAGGATATATAATACTTAAGAGCCCTAACAGGTCACAAATCCAGCTCTCCTTCCTCAGGAGTTTGAGTTTTTTAGTCAAGAGATAGAGAAAAGTCTAGAAAAAAACTTTGGCCTTATTTTCATTTAGCACGAAAGGAAGCCAGAAATTCTGCTTAAGAGAAACGTTTGAAAACCCACTACTAAAGGATGATATGAGTTGGAATTCACGTATTCCTTTGGCCAAAGCCAAGGCCACCAGAATGAAAGGGAGGGTTTTCAGAGAAAGAGCCTTGAGAGAAGCCTCTCTCAAGGGCTCAAAAAAGAGGGCCTCTTAAGGTGTTGTACGACAGCGTCTAGGTTCCATAAAAAGAGGCCTCTTGAGAACCGTCTGCAATTTCCAGTTGAAAAGAGCAAACAGTTTCACGTAAGTCAACGTCTTAAGTATACCATCCACCAAGTATGCGTTAAAACAGAAACCAGTATGGATTTATAGCCTTTGATAGAGGCAACAGACAAACCTTTAGCAATATCTTGTAAATCGCAGAAACTTAATAACCAATGCTGGTGTGAAGACATAAAATGCCACTGGACTTGCATCGTGATCTGTATAGTTCCCCTTTTCTGATGTATTAGTGGACTTTTCCTTGCATGGAGGATAGTCCCTAGATGACTTTGAAAAGCCTCTTGCCCTGAGGAGCTTGTTGACAGTTTCCATGCAGTTATACGAAGCATGTTGATATTTCTGTGCAGCCTCCTTGTTACAGTCTGTCGAAGTAGATTTGTCCAAAAAGGTAACTGTCTGGGAATGTCATGAAATTTCTGTCTGTGAACCAACACACTTGTCACGCAGGTGCGATCTAGAATTGCGGTGGTGTTTCCAGGATTCCCCTCAGTTTTTTTAAGAGCTTCCTCAAACAACAGAAACAGGAGGGAAAAGAATGTACAACTAGGTTTGCCCAGTCTGAAACAGTGGCGAATCTAGAAATTATTCTGGTGGGCCTCCACTGAAGATTATCATATATATGTAACTTGTAACGTACACACATACAATACATATACAGTGGTACCTCGTTTGTTGAACATTTCTTATGTCGAACTTTCCGTTTTTTTAACTAAATATTATAGGAAATTTTGTATTGTTTGCTGAACAAATGCTAGTACTTCGAACTGACTGATTATCTAGTTTATACTTGTATTTGATGGCCTACTTGGTCTTACAAGTTAACTATATTAAAAATTTGTTTCATTTACTATATATAGTTTAATGATAACCATATTAGACAAAATAAAAGTATAAAGCATTTAATATAAAACTTCAATATAACGTTTAGCATATAAGATGTATAAAATCGTACGTAACACAGCTGACTTGAGAATGAACGAGGGAGCATTGATATGTTGAGGAGCGAAAAAGAAAAAGTTAAAATATTTCTGTATGTATGTAAAAGCAATAAAAATTCACAGCAATAGGGAATTTCCCAATAAATTTACATAATGATTAAATATGAAAACAAATGCAATACAGGGAAAAATAAACTAGAACTTTAATTTAGCCAGTATTCGGTGCACTGAAGTGAGACTGTCTAGTTGACAATATTAAGGCTATAGTTACACTACGGAGTCGACGTTTCATTTCTAATAGAGGTATTTGGAGGTACTGAACTCATTTTTTTTACTGCAAGTAGTGCACCTGATAGTAAATACACACAGCAAGTTTCATCTATA
>NC_061107.1:30764614-30804614 GCF_015104395.2 Macrobrachium nipponense | reverse complement strand
GGTGTGTCTTTTCTACGAATGATTGCACCTTATGAAAAGCAGCTAGAGCATCCTTAATTTCTGCTGTTGTCATAGAGTCGTTGTCCACTCCCTCGCCACTGCTAAAGAACTACTCTTGAACGACGTTATGTTGCATGGCCTCCAACTCCTTCAGGTCATCCGTTGTAAGCTCCTCTTGGTGCTCCTCGAGAAGGTCATTGACGTCGTCCTCGTCGACCAGCCCCATGGATTTGCTGAGTGCAACGATCTCCTCAAGATCTGGTTGCGAAACAGTTTCAGGATCGTCAACTGTTCCTGAATCTGCAGCACCAGCTTCGCCCACGTCGAATCCCTTGAAGTCTCGGGCGGATACGACATCAGGCCAGAGTTTCCTCCACGAGGAATTCAAGGTTCGCCTCGAAACCTCCTGCCATGCTTGGTCGATGAGTCGGATGCATATCACAACATCGAAATGCTCCTTCCAAAATTGACGCAAGGTGAGGTTTTTGGTATCGGTGATGTCGAAACCTCTCTTGAAAAGATGTTTCGTATACAGCTTCTTGAAGTTCGATATCACTTGCTGGTCCATGGGCGGGAGGAGAGGGGTGGTGTTAGGCGGAAGATAAAGAACCTTGATAAACGAATACTGCGCTAGGATATCTTCCTTGAGGCCAGGAGGGTAAGTAGGGGCATTGTCCAACAACAGCAGACATTTCAGAGGGAGGTGCTTCACTTCCAAGAATTTCTTCACTGTCAGGCCGAAACACAGATCTACCCACTCGGTGAACAAAAGTCTCGTTACCCAGGCTTTCGCATTAGCCCTCCACATCACTGGAAGCTTCTCCTTTAGCACTTTGTGGCCTTGAAGGCTCAAGGAGTCTCGGAATGATAGACAAGTAGGGGCTTCACCCTTGCAATCCCCACTGGCGTTGGAACAAAGTGCGACCGTAAGCCTGTCTTTCATAGGCTTATGCCCAGGTAGCTTCTTCTCTTCCTCCGTGATGTACGTCCGATGAGGCCAGTCTCATCACAGTTGAAGACTTGCTGAGAACTGTAGCCTTCATTGAGAGTCATCTCATCGAACGTCTTAATAAAGGCTTCGGCCGCTTTCCGGTGTCCCTAAAAAAGAAAAAGCAAAAAAGGAAAAAGAGAAAAAAAAAACCAGTCTGGCCGCACCACCGAATGGATTGCCAGTTCTGTTTACGGAAATTTTTTCGAACCCCCAGATGAACAAGCCTTAGAACTCTTGGGTTGGGTTGGCGTTGATGTCCCCTTCTCCTCCGTCGTTCTTCGGCCCTGGGTCGAATCAAATCGGCCGAAACGGAAATAGCGCTGGCCTTGTGGCAGATTGCCGTTTTTCCGTTATCGTCTCCCCACCAGCGCTTTCTTTTGTCTTTTATTCCAGACCAAGAGCAGCTTTGCAATTTCATTGTGCCCACTTAGGCTCCTCTTGCTTGACAAACATAGTGAAACCCTTGGAAGGTGTAGCTGCTTTGATGATATCCTTCTGCTTAAGGATGGTGCCTATTGTCGACGGATTTCGGCCGTATTCCTTGGCGATCACATTCAATCGCATACCAGCTTTATACTTTTTAATTATCTCCATCTTCGTCTCCAAAGAAAGCCTCCTCTTCTTTCCGTGAATTTCAACTTTCTTGGGACCCATGACTACGTATATACTGTACGTAATTATGTTATGTAGTATACGTATGTAGTAAAGTTCTCACACAACACGATAAAGTATACTACAACGAAATCACTAACGAATTTACGTTAATAAACGAAATCGTATAGAACGACGAATTCCGCGTGCGTACTACGATACCGATGATGCCGCTAAGTGGCCAAAAGAGCACGCCACTACGTAGATGCATCATGGGAGAGATGCTGACCAATAGGAGAGAAGGATCTTATGGCGGTGTCTAGCATCAGGAACCAATGGGAGAGCGGGAGGATGGTGGCGAGTCTACTCAGTTGGTGGCGCACAAGTTTTAAAATTGTTATCGGTGGTCCGGGTGAATCTCGGACTTTACAGCAACAACCTTTCGTATCTTGAACAATTTTCGTACGTAGAGCCGCAAAAATCTTTGTATTTGCTTTCGTATCTTGAGTTTTTCGTAAGTTGAGCCTTCGATCGTATCTCGAGGTACCATTGTATACAATTTCTACATAGAAATTGAATAACTATTCATTTTACATGAAAAAAGTGTTTTCCTTGTTTTTACCATATATATGTGACTCAATACATGTCAAACCCATTTGCTGGTACTTTTGTACCTTGCCCTTCGGGCATTCTGAAAACAGTACTTCGTAAGGAGTTTTTTTTTATTTTTTATTTTTTTAACGGGGATGAGCCTCTTTCCTTCCCTCAGCACTGTTTCTAGCCAAGTTTACATGTTAATATGCTCCAGGAGCATATGCATCATCAGCTCTGGTCTTCCGCATCTTACGAGGTCTTGACAACCTCACCTTCTCTCTCCTTTAATCCAACTCTCGAAGATACTCAACGGTATTCTCATTCAAAATGCCAAGCTCTTTGCATAAATATCCTCATTCATATCCAACATCGCAATTAATAACTGCCTGTGAATCGTTGCGTGCCATCAGGTGATTGAGGGGGTGGATGAATCCTCGAATCTTCATTTTGTTTGGATTTCGTTATTCGCACTAAAACTGCTGTTTAAGCTCCTCCTTCCGAGCAATACTATTATTGCTTGGTTGTGCCATGGTTACACATTCACTATGTGCAGATAAAACATAAAAAAAAGAACAAAATAAAAATAAAACCACTAACACCGAGTTAAAGTTCGTGCTAAAAGAAAACACTACTTTACATGACACTGGTGTTCCTCACTCAGTGGCGGTACTTCACTTCATATTGCCATTCAGTACAGTGTCTAGTTACCAGTTGATTATTTCTTTTCGAGAAAATAAAACAAATACAGAGATTTACAACAAAACTGCGTATGCACAGTATATACGTCGTCACTTACAATGTAAACAAGCACTTCTGTCATTAGATAATTTCCATAAATATTTTTAAAAAATAACAAAAACTTCCGTATGGCTTCGAAACTTTAGGACAATGTTATCAATGCTTTTAGGCTACTTTTTAGCAATATTTCGCTATTTTGATGAATTTTCGAATTTTTGGGTGTTTATAGCGTAACTACATCCTTAACAAAATAGCAAATGAAAGAACAAAGCTTTTCACAATGAAATTTAGCTTGATCGATTAACAAAATCATTCGTCATTGTGATGATACACAAATAATTTGAGGTAGAGGGAGGGGGCATTTATGTTTTTGAGGGATAATGAACGAATGATTTTAAGTTATCATTCAGCGTGGTATTGTTAAGGAGAGAAGAAACAGTAAAATCTTTACTATAATTTGTATGTAAGCGCAGTACCAATTCACCCCCTCGAGTAGGACTCCTTCTAGTGGTGAGGGGATAAGGGACCATGGTTTCTATGGGAATGTTCGTGCATTCCTATAGGTGCCCCGGGTCCTGACGGAACATCCTACAACCCTTTCTCTCTCACTTTTAATCCTTCTCTCTTCTCTTGCTTTCCTGAACCTTTCTCTCCAACCTCTAAATTTTGACTGTTTTTTGGACTGCTTTTGTCGACGACTTTTGGAATGGACTTGGCCAAGCTTTGACAGTCCTTCTGATTTGATGGAGGGTGAGGTTGAACGGCATTCCTCCTCACCCGTAGAACTGGAGTACCTGACGTGTCCGAGCGAGGGGAAACTTTTATGTTAAACTCTGCACTCAGTGCTGGGTCTGATCTCGACGGACTGACGACCCTCAAGGCACTGGGTGTGGGGTGTATCTGGGTAGGACTCCTAGGGTGCTATATCACCCTCTAATTGTGGCTCGATGGTGGGTATGGGGCCAACCTGGACGAATGTTCACACCATAGCCTGATGGATTTTTATTTAACCCCCTCTGTTGATGACTCTTGCCTGATTAAGGATTCCGCATTAGGCTCTCCACTCGACCAAACACCGGGACACCAGGGTGTAAATACTGGTGGTGTAAATGAAAACCTAAGAGTTATATATTGTAGTAATATAAGTGATAAAGTCGATTTTGACATATTACATAATTACGTGAAACAGTTTGGCAAGGTAGATAGAATAAATTACGAATTGTTAAAAGTCCCATCTCTTATGAAAGCTACATAACCTTTTGCAAAGCTGAATATGCCTCCAAAGCTCTAGAGAATCTGGATGGTAAAAATGTCCTTTGGTTTTTTTTTTCAGTTTGCCATGCGAAGTTGTTTAATATAAACAATTTGGAAGAGGAGGAGACAGACTATGTACCCAGCAAATTTGAGGTTGATTAGCCAAAAACACCTGGCAAAAGATGACCCAAATTGATTTGGCATGTTGCAAATTACAAACAGGGCAAAGAAAAACTTTTTAACAGCATGCAAGTATCTACAGAGGAAGATTGGTGCCATTCCTAAAGGCAATATTAAAAGATATGGTAAAGGAGTCTTGATCAAAGCAAATAACGATATTCAGATTAAGATTGCTATCAAAATTCCAACCAACTGAAGATGGTAATATTTTAGATGTATCTCCTCATCGATCATTTAATATTAAACGGGGTATAGTTTATAGCAGAGACCTATATGAGTTTAAAGAGGAGGAAATATTAAAAATGTGTCCTACATATGTCATTAAAATTAGAAAATTGAAAGCCCTCAGCATGCCTTTGAATGACTTTCACCTGCTCCTACTTTACCAGAATATATTGATATAGACCACTCTAGGGTTTGGGTTAAGCCATTTAAATATCGACCAACCCAGTGTTATAAATGCTTTGAATATGGCCACGTATCATCAAACTCTTGTACAAAACCAGGAAAGTGCTTTGTGTGCTCTGGTGAACATGTAAAGGACAACTGCAAAGCTGATAAATACTGTCTCCACTGTGCTGGCAATCATTCTCCATTTGAGGGGCTGTCCCCTCAATATATTTTTCAACAAGAAGTTGTAAACACTGCTCATAATAACTATCAGCATAGGAGAAGCCAAACGCTTGGTTCGAGGTGCTAACAAAAGTGCTGGATCCTCATTTGCTTCCACTGTTATGGGAAATAATGCCTTCCATCAGCATGCAAAACCCCATCATTAAAAATAACACACACCCTCTCAGGATATTTCAACTTCTGTGGTATGTAATGAACTTCAAAGTAAAGTGGTAAAAGCTGTGATTGATGAACCTCTCCCCGACCTGCATGCAAATGCTCTCTCAGAGTTGAGCTCCTCGTTAAGCCCAAAGAAAAAATAAAATCTAGAGGAAATCTTAACAAATCTTATGACAGTTTTCAGTCACCCCCAAAGTCAAAGAAATGTAGAACATCCTCTCCTATAGAGTTTAAAACTCCAATTTCCAATAGATTCAATCCACTTGATGACCCCTTCCAGCCATTATCAACCTCAAAGCCATTGGAAAGATGTCTCGGTCCTGCTCAAATTTAAGTGTGACAGACCTCTCCCCTCAATCATATGCAGAAACAGCTACTTCTGAAATGGAAGGAAAACATGCTGACTCACTAAATATAGTTAAAAATTTAGATAAATCTAATCTCAAACTGAAGAAACAGGATGTGCAGGAAAAATGTTCAAACTTCCCCTCATCTAATAAAAATAAGTCTTCCATACACCAGACTTAAGAGACTTTCAAATCCAAAAACATTCAGCGGTGTTACTTTGAAAACCCAGCTAAATAATGACTTGGCTGGGCACAAGAATCAAAGTTAAAATTCCAATTTAATATCTTGCAATGGAATTGCAAAGGCCTTAGGACTCGTTCTGAAGAGTTAAAATTACTGTTGAACCATCATGATCCAGATGTAGTTTGCCTTCAAGAAACAAAGTTAGGCAACTCATTATACAATCCAGGATTAAATTATAAAATGTTTGTGATGAACCCCAGAGATGGTGATCGAGCTCATGGGGGGGTTGCAATTATTGTTAAAAAGTCTTTGCAACATACAAGTGTTCCTTTGAACACAAACCTACAAGCAGTCGTCATTCGAGCATGCTTTGAAAAAGAGATTACTATTTGCTCTATTTACCTCCCACCTAGGTCAGAAATTACTTTGAATGATATTCAGGAACTAGCTAATCAACTACCTCCTCCTTCTTACTACTAGGTAGATTTAATGCCCATAATAGTCTATGGGGAGGTGATACTTGAATGCTGTAGGTAGAACCATCGATGATTTTATCTTAAATAATGATCTCTCTCTTTACAATGATGGTTCAATGACGTTTCATAACATCTACACCAATGTCTTTTCAGCTATAGATTTAAGCATTTGTTCACCTGCAGTCCACTTGGACTTCAACTGGTCTGTAGATGAACTTTTGCACGGAAGTGATCACTTTCCCATACATTTAAAGTATGCTAGAAACATACCTTCTGAATCTCCTATAAAGTGGAAAGAAAATGAAGCAGATTGGAGGAAGTATGAAGAAAGCTTTCAATTACATCAGGAAGTAGAGTCATTTGAGTCACACTTAGATGCATATGATTATTGGACCTCAACTATATTGGATATGCCGAGAAATATATTCCAAAAACAAAGGGTAAACCAAGCAGGCCTGCAGTTCCCTGGTGGGACCAAACCTGTGGCAGACTGCGAAGAATAGTGAGAAATGCTATAGCATTCAAGGCAAAACCTCAGGACAACGAAACTACATACCAACGCGCCTTAGCCAAACAAAGAAAATATATTGGAAAGCTAAAAAGGAATCTTGGCTCCACTATATAAATGGTATCATTCTAAAACAACCAGAAGATTAGTATGGAAAAAGATTAAAAAGCTAAGTGGGAAATTTGTTCCATCACCTGCTCCTACTCTAAAAATCAATGATGTGCTTATTTCAAATCCAGCTGATGTTGCAGAAAAATTTGGTGAGCATTTTGCTGACATATCAAGCTCCAAAAATTACACACCACAGTTCAGTAAGATTCGAAATACCAAGGTGTCAATTAGATTTAACACTGAAAATAATGAAGCAGCCCCTGGTGCAGATAACATAACCTACAACATGATTAAACATCTTCCAGAACATGCTAAAATATATCTAATGAAAATACTCAATAAGGTCTGGGAAACGGGCATCATTCCCCCATCTTGGAAGATAGCCATAGTAGTTCCAGTCATAAAGCTAAATAAAGATCCATATCAGCCCACTAGTTACAGACCAATTTCACTAACAAGCTGTGTCTGTAAATTATTTGAGAAAATGGTGAACTCTCGTCTAATGTGGCGAGAGAATGCCTTGATGAAGTCATCGGGCTTCAGCACGGCATATCATTCCCGTGCTGAAGCTTGTGACGGGCAAGAGGGCTCTCGAACTGGGGAATTCCTTTTCCTCAGTTTGACTCTAAATTTCTCTCATTCTTTTTCTATTACTTCTTATTGCATATTCCTCCTCCATAATTATCAGCTGTCTCCAACCTTGCTGTCAAAACTCTCTTACCCATTTTACTGTCCATGTTTTTTGAGAGGAGACATTGTATCCAGGATCGGTTTTTATTTCAAAATCAATTGTGGGAGCTGTGGTGGTCTTGCCAACTGCCCGAAAATGTTTGGACACCTAGGAGTGTCAGTATTCCCATACTGGCACGCGGAACTATCTCGTAGGAAAATTTGGCCTTCGGATTCCAGGGGTTGGCCGGTTTCATAGAGATAGGACTCTCGGCATTCTGTACGGTTTGCCTGCCACTATGATTAGAGTGGGGATGATTGTAATCTTGAAATGCTCTCAGTCCCATCAAGCGGGTTTGGCATACACTTGAGCCACTCTAATCATAGTGGTACCATCCCTTTGTGGTTGGGTAGGGAGTGGACATTTGGTAAGCAGCTTTCGCAGGTGTCATTGGTGGAGAAATTAATTCCAGGAAAGGCTAACGGTGTCTTCTTTGGAATTTCAGACAGTCTAAATATTTTCTTTCCCTTAAACTTTATTTTTTTTCCATTTTTTTTTTCATTATTATGACCCCTTCCCTCCCCCCAAAAATAATTAATGAGTAAACCTAATGTTCCCTGTACCCCTGGATCAAATGGCGAACCCCAGACACTGTGGACGACTTCAGCTTGTTTAAATAAGGAAAGCTCTGTTGACAACCTCGACAATAAAAAGGATTCCTCCAACAATACTTCTCTGACCAGTGTTGTTAAAGACAATTTATCGGCACTGGTGGAAAATAATTCTTGTAGTAACAGTAATACTTTACTCTCTGGTTCTGGCTCATTACCAGATACAACAAAAAATCTGAAAATTCTCCACTTAAAAAACATACCAATTGGTTGTAGCTATGACATAATTCATGAAGCTCTGTTAGATTTTGGGGCAATCAAAGAAATTTTTAATGGAGCTTATGGTAGTAAAGGCTTTGGGAAGCTTGGGTATCATTTTCAAGTTTTGAGATTACTTTAGAAGCAAATAAAAATTTAGAGAGCATAAGAATTGACAATTGTTTGATTTCTGGGGCTCTATGTGATAAAGCACCAAGACACCTAGAGGCAGAGAGGGGGGTGAAGCTGGTTTCTTTACACCAGGGCCCGGCCTCAAAGGGGGCCAGTCACCCGACCAGGAGGGAAAAAATGGGAGAGCAAATGGAGAGAGAGAGATAGAGAGAATACTAATATGCAAAACACACCATAAACATATGTATATATATAATAGAAGTTTTCTACAGTTTATCAGTAAAACAATAGTTGTTGAAAAAACTTTTTCTAAATAATCTTAAGCCTGGAGTGACACCACGTAATTACGTAAATGAATGCAGCTCAGCTGTGTTGGAATATAAGCGATGTCAACTCTCCGTCTCGCTCAGTCACCATCATTCTGATTGCCTGGCAGGATGTACATCGTCTTTCTCATTCCTTGGCAAATATTTCAGTAAGTTACAGAACTTACAGCAGTGGTTCCCAACCTGGGGGAAATGGTATGGACCGTATAGTGTTATGTGCATTGTTTATTTACACCAGTTTGTTTATGATAGTTTATCCATATTTTCCTTTAAAATATATGCAGACAGTCACACCTGGTTGTTTTTCATAATTTTCTTGGGGAGGGAGGGGGAGGACTTACATTGCATGGTTCTTACCCTTTAGCTGGATAATGCCTAAATAGGCGGTTATACCTACAGGTCTATAGCTTATAGGCTTGCCGCTTGCTTTGCTCACCAAATAGGCTGCTTCAAAGAAAAAATTCCAAAGTCGATTTTTGAGTCCAAGTCCATCCCTGTTAAATTAAATGAAATTGTTCAATAACAACATGTACATTTTTTAAACAAATTGACCAAAACTGTTGAGTATGTACCATGTAATGGTGTAAGTGTCATAATGTCATTATCACCATTGTGCTTTAGCCTTTAGGGTAAAAGTTTTTTTTTTCCTCTTCTTTCAGACTGCATAATGTATTCTCACAAATCAGGTGCACAGAAGCGGAAAGAAAACAGGCCAGGGAAGAGGCTGTTTCAAAGTGTGCAAGAGCATTATTTGAAGTGGGTTGTTTAAGAAAATAGACCACTAATGTAGAAGAACAGAATATCTTGCCCTCATCCTCAGAGTCAGACCCTCAACTTCACAGTCATTAGTCCAGGATGCCCAACAGGAAGCCGAATCCGATGTAATAAATGCAGAACCCAAAGACACTGAACAACAAAGAGATATGGTTTGATCCCTGATAGGCCATCTCGAGTGCAGATTGAAGATTTGTTAGACAGGGCCCTCAGCCATACCAAGTCAAATTGCTTCAGATGATAAGGGTAACAGTTTTCCCTTATACAGTTTTGAAAGTTCAGAGACCAAATGGTGAACTGGAAAACGAGATTGGCTAGTGTATAGTCAGCGTAAAAGAGCACTTTTTTGTTTTCCTTGTCGACTGTTTATTGCAGGATGTACACAAACAACCAAAAACACCTTCAATTTGGCTTCATGTGGGCATGAAACAATCGTCACGGAAAAAAAACCTTTTATAACCGCATTCCACATGAGCATACCAAACTACCACAAACAGTGTTATCTAGACTGGCGTCAGTTAGAAGCACGTTTGAAAGAGGAATCTGGAATTGATGATCAGTTACAGAGATCAATTCAGTCTGAGAAAAGTAAATGGAAGCTAATTCTAAAACGAATCTTGGATGTTGTACTGACTTTAGGAGAGCGAGGCCTTTCATTTCAAGGAGAAGTCTAGCATGATATGATACAAATAATGAATTTCTTTTTTGGTATAATGAGCTGCTTTCTCGTTATGATCCCATTCTTCAAGATCATGTATCTAAAGTGAGAGAAGCTCAGAAGGATGGGAAGCGTCTTCAGGCTCATTATCTTTCCTATTCGTCACAAAATGAATTCATTCAATTATGTGCCGAAAAAGGTTTAAAGACTGTATCTTAATGAGCGTGATCAGGCCAAATATTATTCAATAATGGTTGATGCTAACCCCTGGGATATGTCACATTATACTGAACAAAGTACATTCATCCTGAGATACCTAACTTGTGATGAACTGGGTGGGTAAACCTAATACCTGATAAAAGAAATTTCTTTCATTTATTGATGACAGTAAGAAGACCGGGCAGACATTTCAGAGATGATATTAAAATTTCTTAGTGATTCTCATATTCCTTTTGAAGATTGCAGAGGTCAGTGGATACGACAATGGTAGTAATATGTCAGGTGAGTACAATGGAGTCCAGAGCCATCTTAAAAGAAAGAATCCTCTCTGCTTGTTCTCACCTTGTGGCTGTCATTCCTTAAACTTGTGTGGTTCTGATGCTGCTGCTTGTTGCAAAGAGGTAGTAACATTTTTTGGGATGGTACAGACAGTATATAATATTTGCTCGAGCAGTCCCAAACGCTGGGAGATACTTAAGAGTCACATTGCGGCATCTCTTCACGGTTTATCTGGAACTCGGTGGACAGATAGAGTAGCTAGTGTCAGGCCCTTTGCACACCATTTACCTGGTATTCTCGCTTCACTTAAAGAAATATCCCAACTGAAGAGTTTAACAGCTAAAACTAAAGTAGATGTGGCAGCCGCTATTAAGTATGTGTCTTCTTTTGAAGATGTATGTTTTTGGTTCAAGTTATTGAATTCATAGATCAGAGAAATCAGGTGATTCAAGCTCAGTCTTCTACTGTAGATATTGAAGTAAAAAACATTGAGGACTTGGAAACTGAATTGCAGTCTCTCAAAAAAGAAGAATGGCATTTAATTTATGATGAAGCCAAAGTTGTTGCAGTTGCCATGAACATTGACCCAGTATTTCGAGTCACTCGGAAAGGAAAAAGAAAATCCTTTTTTGATGACTCCGACTCTGATGATGATAAGGTATCAGGTGAAGATTCACTTATACAGACAGACGAAACAATAGGTAAGAAAGAAGTGTTTTAAGGTTATTGACACAGTATGTGAGAGACTAAACAAGCGTTACCAGGCCATCTTCCAGATTACAAACTATTTGGGTTTCTGTGGTCATATCTTGATATGACTGATGAAGTGATAGTAAATGATTCTAAAAACTTTAGCACTGAGTATAGCAAAGACATCTCTAGTGACAAGCTAACTGAGGAAATTCTGTACCTTAAGAATATACATAAAGCCATTTAGATGACAACTCTCTCTCTCCACTTCTTGCTTCTTGTAATAAGATCCAAAAACAAAATTAAAACTACAAGATTTGTTTCCAAATATATGCCTAAGCCTTGAGAATTTTCTTGACGTTGCCAGTCCACAGTTGCCTCTGCAGAAAGATCCTTTAGCAATAAATTTAAATAAAGTTGATTAAGAATCAACTTAAGAAGAACAATGGGACAAGAGAGATTATCATCACTAAGTCTTTTAAGCATTGAAAGTGATTTGGCACGAAAGATTGATTTTGATGATTTTATTGAGTGTTTTGCTGCTAGCAAAGCAAGGAAAGGAGTATTTCTTTAATAATTATACATGTATACTTGTATGAAACAGTCACATATATGATTTATTTAATATAGGGAAATTTGAATTTCAAATTCATCAAAACTTTATTATGCATGATAATTATACACAACATGCAACAGGCCAACAGTGACTTACTGCACAATGCCACTTTAATGAGTTTCATGAGTAAGTTTTGTTTATCTCAAATTATACGTAATGTAATAACAAAATAAGTTGTTAACTGCAAGTCATAAATAAAGCTCCAATACGGCAAGATGAACGAATTTACATCCTACCAGTGACATTTATGGCTTTAAATTGGCTCTTAAAATTGGTCAAATTCTAAAATCCTGATCCCTCCAGCTGGATGGGCTCACTTCGCTCGCCAAATGGTAGGGGCCCAATGACACTCACAGTACCAGGGCCCAGTGATGGCTCTCCCTGGCCCTGCCTAGAGGTATATAAACCAGAAGAATGGTTGGAAAAAGAAATAGAGCATGGACTTCCAGAAGTAAGAACCCCCAAGCCCCCAACATGGATAATTGCATCTGGGAAGATAGAAAATTATAACTATTATAAGATGAGTAAATTTATACAAAAAAAAGTTGGTTTAATTAAAAGTAAGGATATTAGCAGATACGGTAAGCAATCTGTTTTGATTAATGCAAAATCAGATACTCAAGCTCACATGCTTTGTGGCATGAAGATTGCAGAAATTGATCCTATTAAGGATATTAAACCACATAAGAGCTTCAGCTATGGTAAGGGAGTAGTTTTTGATAAAGATCTATATGAATTTTCAGAACCAGAAATTCTGGACATGTGCCCTGCTAATGTTTGGAAAGTAAGTAAGATCCCTCAAACAAGCATGGTAGTTTTAACATTTGAAACCCCTGTCATACCAGATCATATAATTATTGAGAATGAAAAAAGTACGTGTTCGGAGAATATAAACCTAGCCTTTACAATGCTTTAATGTTTTCAAGTACGGTCACCCTTCCCGGTACTGCAATAATACGAAGATCTGTATTAACTGTTCTTTGTTAGAACATGGCCAATGCAACAGAGATACAACCTGTGCAAACTGTAAAGATCATCATAAATCAAATGATAAAATTTGTAGAGAATACAAGAAAGAAGAAGCTGCCATCTTGAAAGCAAATGCTGAACATATTAGTGTAGGTTATGCAAAGCATTTACTCAATCGACAACATAATTTTGCTCACGCGGTTTAAGATGCCACCAAAAGATTATAATCCACTACCCCTTGCTACCACAGGGGGACCAGTGGTAGCACCTGGCCCGTCAGGTGCATCTCCCTTATGGTAGTAGCCCAACCATCTGGTCAAGTGCTCAGCTTATAAAAGCCAGAGCACAAACCTCCAGAGAGGTCAAGATGGTTTCCACCATACCAAAAGTAGTGTCACCGATAGGAGCATCTCTCCTAGAGGTAGTAGCCCAGCCTTCTGGGCCAAGTGCTCGAACTGTTGAAGTTCTAGCACAATCCTCCAAGGAAGCCAATGTGGCTTCCACCACCATCAAATGTATTGTCTCAGAGGCAGAATCTCTACCTGATTTGATGGAGATTGGAAAACAAGATCTTCCAAAGAGGAAAAGGTCCCATCCTCCTCACCTTCATCCAAATCAGGTAAGTGCCCTACTGCTCATGATCCCAAGGTTTGACTTGTATAAGATCACAAGAAAGAAAGAAAAGAAGAGCGGTGGCCTAGTAAAGCCTTCCATCTCCAGGCCTTACATGGCTTCATCTGAAAAAGTCCCAAAAGACAAATGAGACAAAGAAAAATAATAAAACAAAAGATAATGTCTATTATCCAGTGGAATTGCCAGAGGTTCTAAGTACTAGCATTGAGCAAATAAAAACTTTAACCAGGACTCGGGGGAACCACGAAGGTAATATGTCTACAGGAAACCAAGATCAGTGACAAAAAACCAGTTAATCCTTGGATCTCTTATTATCATTTTTTGTATATCCCCTCCTTTGCAGGCTGCAAGAGCTTCAAGGTGGTACAGGTTTTATTATTACACAAATCTGTAAAATTTGAAACAATCCTACCTCAATACACCACTACAGGCAGTGCAGTTAGAACTCATATCGGAAAAAAAAATTACTTTATGCTCGCTATATATTGAACCATCTTTAGAACTTTTCCTCTTAGATCATGCTGGGAATCCAAGAAGGCTTAGCCTTTCTGACCTCCAAGACCTGATCAATCAGCTTCCTGCCCCTTTTATTTTAATGCAAAGCATACTTTATGGGGTGGAAATGTGTGCGATAGATGGGGTAATCTTGTTGAAGAATTAATCGACAACAATGATGTAATACTAATGAATGATGGCTCTCCAACTAGGTATGATGTATTCCACAACTCTACATCAGCCACTGATTTGTCAATCTGTTCCTCATCCATTCGATTGGACTACCTTTGGTCAGTAAATGAACACCTACATGGCAGTGACCATTGGCCAATAATGTTAAATTATGTCCATAATCTTCCTTCTCAGTGTCCACCAAAATGGAAGATAGACGAGGCAGACTGGGCAGTTTATGAAAAGTGTTCACACCGATAAAGAGTATTATGAATTTACATCTCCAGTGCATGCCTATCGACATCTTGAAAATATTATTGATGATAATGCTAGCAAGTTTATACCTAATACATGCGGTTTACCTCATCGCTCTGTAGTTCCTTGGTGGAGTAAAGAATGTGCCAACGCAAGAAAAGTGACCCGAACTTGCTTCAGAAGATACTTGAGAACAAACTATGTAACAGATAGAATAGCGTACCTCAGAGCCTGTGCCAAACAAAAAAGAACTTTTAAAAAAGCAAAGAGAGCATCTTGGAAGAAATATATATCTAATATTAATACCAAAACTCCTTCAAAGGAACCCCCTAGATGCTGACCCCTTGACGTGGGTGGGGGGCTTAGGGACCAGCAGCTGGGCTCTGATGCCTGGTGGAGTTGCTTTCTCAGTGGTCCTTGGGGCCCAGCTGCTGATCCAACTAAATTAGTCAGAGCTTTTCCTTCTTTCTGCAATTTTTTCATTCTTACTACATCCTTCTCCTTCATGTAATATTTTTTATTAGCATTTGGATTAATTATGTGGAATTTTCCACTTTTGTTAAATTTTTACTGCTTAGGTAAGTCTGAGAAGGGGTCGTGTTTTGGAAGGGGTTTGCATTCGAAGCCAATTGTGGGAGTTGTGGTGTTGAGTCGCCACCTGATATGGTTTGGACCCAGGAGATAGTGATGGGACCCTCCCATTGCTACCCTGAGGGCGGAACCATCTCCAAACATCAGCCCATCGGAATCCAGGGGGCTGGTGTTTGGGATGGGACTCCTGGCTTTTGTCCGGAAGCCCACCAATACGTTTTGGAGTGGGGAGTCGGTCCCCATTAGTGGGGGCAGAACTCCCAGCAGGCGGATAGGCTTATACCTGGGCCACTGTAAGCGTATTGGTGCTATCCCGTAAGGGTAGGGTATGGGGTGGACTATTGGGAATCAACTCTCACTTGTGCCATTGGTGGAGAATGTGAATACCTGACTGATCCACGACACTTTCTTGATAAAACCAAGCAGTTTTTTGGGTGTAGGTGAGCCGGTTTGTGTGAGGTGGTCGGGTGGTGTGTGCGTGCTTAGTATCCTGGGATCGCTTTGTGGGCTTGTTGCGGTTTGTTGGGGTGGGCGTGATTTTGGGGCATTAGAGGCTACCTTGATTTCCCTTTCTGATGTGCTGCTGGGGTCTCAGCGGGGCTCTTGGGTATTGGTGCGCACTTTTTGGACTTCTGAATGTGAACCGGCATAATTCTATGGATTTGGTTACTAGTTCTCCCTCCCCTGGATCCAACGACTTCTGGCATGAAGATGGATATGAGCTCGGCTATCGGACAGAATGAAAAACTGAGACACCAGGGTATTAGTAAATCTGGTGGATTTGATCCTTATAGTAGAGGTCCTTCATTGCACTAATATAAACTTGTCATTAGATTATGAATGTTTGTACAGTGTAATGAAACAATTTGGTAAAGTGGAAAGAATTAAATTAGTTCTGGAAAAAGACAAGCAGTCATTTTCTGCTTTTGTTTAATTTTCCTCACCCTTGGAAGCTAGTGAGGCACAACAAAGACTCCATGGCCACTTTCTTAATGATTCGGTTCTTAGCATGAAAGTGTTTTTCAGTGAAAAATTTAAATGACGGAGCCATTTATTTTATCCTAAGAAATGAAGAACATGGACCCAGCCCCATGTACCAAGAGCGCTTCTATCCCCGTATATGGCATGTTGCTACCTACAAGGAGGGAGGAAAAAATTTGATAAAAGGCTGCTGAGTTGCATCAAGAGCAAGGTATGTTCCATTCCATTGGAAACTTGAAGCGTTATGGAAAGAACTTGCTAATAAAGCTGGTAATGAAACCCAAGCATTTTGCTAGCGAATTTTAAACCTCCTGAAAGTGGAAATATCGAATCTATTGCATCGCATAGATTCTTTAACACACTGAAAGGAGTAGTATACTCAAAAGACCTGCATGTTTTTGAAGAGGAGGAGATTCTCAATCGATGTCCTCCTTGTGTATCTCACGTAAAAAAGCTAGGAGGGGATGCAGCTATCCTTTTAACCTTCTCCTCCCGTTATTTACCTATACTATCATTGTTGGCCATGAGAGGATGCGGTTAAAAGATATAAAGAAAATCCGAAAAACAGTGTCGCAATTGTTTTGAATATGGCCACATTCAAAACTCTTGTGAAAACAACAAAAGATGTTCTGTGTGCTCTGCGGAGCATGATAATTTTGACGAGTGTGTAGCAACCCAATACTGTTTCAGTGTAAGGGTGATCACTCTCCAAATTCCCTCTTGATTTGAGGACTGCCTTGACGGCGTTACGCATTTCCAACCTATGGTTGAAAACTGCGTAGCGGGCAAGAGGGCTTTCGAACTGGGAGAATTATCTCCTAGTTTGAATCTAAATGTCTCAATTTTTCTCTTACTTGAACATCTTCCAATCTCTTACTTTCTTCGCTCAGTTGCTCCCCCCCCCCCTAGCTGTCCTCCTCTTCACTAAAACCCTCGTGCAGGTTAGGTAGGAGCTGGTCTCTGAACTTAGGCTTTACCTTGATCCAAATGGCAGGGACTATAGCGGTTTGGTCCGCCGCTCGATTATGTTTGGACCCTGAGGATATTGATGTGACTCTACATCAATATTTATTGGGGCGGGACTACATGTGGGGACTTGCCTATGGAATCCGGGGAGGTATAGTCTCCACGGTAGGACTCTCGGCAATTTATCCGGATTACCCTCTAAAATAACATGCGTGGGGATGATTGCATACTAGCTATGCCCCTCGGTCCTATCAAGCGGGTTTTGCTTACACTTGAGCCAATCATGTTATGTTAGAGCCATCCTTCGGGTAGGGTAGGGAGTGGACAAATGGGAGTTGGTCTCTGCTGTGTGTCTTTGGTGAGGGGGAAGTCTTTGAGAGGAGACCCAGTTTTTATTTTTTTACCATGGCTTGCAGTTGGTTTCTCTGTAATTTCAAAAAAAAAAAGGAAAAATGGAAATTGACTATGGAACTCAGTCCCCCGGAACATGTGACCCCATGACACTAGATAACCATCTGACCCTGGAAACGAACAAGGACACCCTTTTGGACACTTCAATCCAAAATATAGCAACCATGGAGCCTTTTACTAGGCCAAAAAGATTTATCAAAAGAAAATTCCAGCCTAGCCCTTCGCTAGCTTTATTTGAATCACTTTTTGGAAAAGACAGTTGGACAAGATTTTTGACAATAGAAAAGTGAAAACAAGATTTCAAATTTAAAATTGGAAAATTATTTACTGACCAGATACCCAACAGAAAACATGAAATTTTCGTCAAACGCAAACAAATACATGGATAGTGGAAACCACTACTAAAGCCCAATCAGAAAACTACTTACAAATTACGAACATAGATAACACAAAAATAAAAGTCACCAAGCATAATAAACTTAATAGTATTTGTGGTACAATAATCCTGCCAAATAATGATGACGAACTAATAGATAAAAATATGTTAATGGACTCACTCAAGAAAAGATATAAAAACATTGAAGATTGTGACATCTATGATATCCCAAGTAGGAAAAATTCAAAAATCAATATACAAATAGCTAAATTGAAATTTGAAGGAAATGAACTCCCTTTAACTATTAAAGTATTAGGGCAGACGAGAGAGATAAGACCATATATCCCTAAACCACTACAGTGCAAATCATGTAATAAATTTGGCCATTCAAATAAAAATTGTAGAGAAGCTCCAAGATGTGCATGTTGTTTTTTTTTTGGATCATACAACCACACAATGGGACTGTGAAAACCCAATTTGCATAAATTGTGGTCAGAATCACCACTCAAGATCGAAGGAATGCGCATATTACCTATACAATACTGAACTAAAAATCTTACAAGAAAGGAGTGGAATGTCAATAAGAGAAGCGAAGATAGAACTAAAACAAGTAAGAGGTTTACAAGACCCAGCAAGGAAAAACACATATAAAGATGGTAGTAAATAAAGAAGCGCAAAACCAAATTCCTACAATATTGCACAGTATAAATCAAACTGAAAATACTCATAATATAAAGGCCCAAAATTCAAGCTCGGAAGCTACAGAACATATAAGCAACACAAATTTATATAATATATTACCAACACCAGAAATGCAAGAAGACATGATGAATGTGGAGGACAAGCAAAATACAAGAGCTAAGTCAAAAGACAAAAAAAAGACTACTTGAAACAACCCCACCCCAAATCCAAGAAACAAATTAAACAATCAGTAAGACCCAAAATCTCTATGGAAAAAATGAATACCGAGAAGACAAGTCAACGAAAATTGCTTGCAAACTAAAAATGAAAAAAAGAGAAACCCAAATAAAAGAAAAAGTTAAAACATCAGATAAAATTGAAGAAAGTATTGAAATAGAACCAAGATCAAAAAGCCATTTAAATGCACCCCTAATAAAAAGAACACCTGAGACTCTTCAGCCAATAAAGAAAACAATAGCAGAAATACATCACCCACCAAAAGAAGAACAAAGTACAGCAAAATTATACAACTTCAATAAAATTCAAGTTCAGGAAACAAATAAAGATATTAAAACAAAACCCAAAACCTTTTTAAAATGTCTATTTTACATGGAATATTAGAGGATACGTATCAAATAATGAAAACTTAAAATCATTAATTAGAGAATGTAATGCAAATATCATTTGCTTACAGGAAACTAAAATAAGGTAACAATATTCTCAATGCTGGCATAAATTATAATGTGTGGAAATCAACACCAATTTTAAATGACAACAGCCAAGGAGGGAACTGCAATCATAACGCATTCTTCAATCAAATGCCAACATGTTAGGATTAACTCAGTAATACAGGCATGTGCAGTTCAGTATTCCTGGAAAAAAAATAACAACTATGCTCAATATACATGGAAACCATCTTTAGAAAGTCGCTTAATAGATCAACTTGGAAATAATAGACCATTACAAGTGGAAGATTTAGAAAATCTAATAGAACAATTACCAAGACTTTACCTATTAGTAGGTCTGACTTCAACGCCAAACATCCCATGTGGGGAAATACATCATCTGACAGGAGAGGAACACTGTCCTAGATTTTATAGATAACAAAAATTTGATTATTTTAAATGATGGTTCTCCAACAAGATTTGATGTTTATCATAATACCTTCATCTGCAATAGACATCACTTTATGTTCCCCAGAAATTGCCAACAGATTTCAGTTGGAAAGTAAATAATAATTTTATTTGGGAGTGACCACTGGCCAATACAAATTGAGCAAAAAATATAATAATAATAAACATATATACCGAAGAGGAAAATGGAGGAAGCAAATTGGAATTTATATAAAAGAGAAAACGGTGATTAACAAAAAAATATCTGACTTTACAAACCACATAGATGCTTATGAACATCTTAATAAAACAATAGATGATAAAGCAAATGAAACTATTCCAGTTACCTCAGGCAATCCGACTAGACCACTGGTACCCTGGTGGAATGAGGAATGTAAAGCAGCAAGGAAGATAACGAGGACATGCTTTAGAAGATATCTGAGCATAAATGTGATGCCAATAGAATTGCATATTTGAGAGCTAAAGCAAAGCAGAAAGAATATTCAAGATAGCCAAAAGAAATTCATGGAAAAAATATATTAATAATATAAATTCTAAAACTCAAGACAAAGAAATCTGGAAGAAAATAAATAACTGCAGGGTAGATATCGGCCAGAACCATTACCTACATTAAAAGTAGAAAACAAAACTATATTTCAAACCCCAAACTAGTAGCAAATGAATTGGGTAAATCTTCGCCAAAACATCTAGTATCTCGAACTATAAGACAAAAAAATTCCAATTAAAAATTTAAAAAATTAATGTCCCCAATACCAATAAAATGCTAAGTAATCAGGAAAATCTATCAATTCTTCCTTTCACCATGGAAGAACTGGAAAATGTCCCCTGAAACTTTGCAAAGCTCCAAACAGCTCCCGAAGGGAAGGAGAAAAGAGGGGGTAGACAACATTAAGATAATGAAATGATAAAAAACCTAGCCAAAGAAAGAAAGCAAAACCTTCTTATAGAAATTTTAAATGAAATCTATGGCAACTCTCCAACCAGATACCTAGAACCTGGAAAGAATCTTTAATCATACCAGGCTTAAAACCAGGAAAAGACCCAGAGTCACCAAGCAGCTATAGGCCAATAGCCCTTACTAGTTGTCTAAGTAAGATATTTGAAAAAATGGTGAATAACAGATTCATATGGTATTAGAAAATAAACAGCTATTATCAAACAGACAGTTTGGATTCAGGAAAAACAAAAGTACCATAGATCCCCTCTTAATGATTACAGAGAGATACAAAATGCAATGGTTGGTAAAAAACAAACAATAGGAGTATTTTTTATTTAGAGAAGGCATTTGATACCACCTGGAGGGGAGGGATTTTAAAAAAATTGATAGAATGGGGAATAGGAGGCAATTTATATGAATATATTAGGGAATTCCTATCTGAAAGATATATAAAAGTCAGTGGGGGCAGAAATCTCTGAATCATTTATCCAGGAGGAAGGAATTCCCCAAGGCATGTATTAAGCGTGGCATTGTTTGCTATAGCAATAAATGAGATATTGAAATGATCCCACCAGGAGTCCAAGGATCCTTTTTGTAGATGACTTCGTCATATATAGTAGTGGTGAAAAAGCGTGGACATAACCAACAGATTGCAAGCAGCCATAAATAGGATAAAAAAAAATGGGCCGATAACAAGGGTTTTAAATTTCACCGCAAAAAAAACTAAAGCGGTTCAGATTTACAAGATCAAGAAAACAGGAATTAATTCCTACTTTATTCATAAATAATGATATAATTGAATATGATGATGAGATAACATTCCTTGGTGTAATACTTGATAAAAAACTTACATATAAAGAACATATGAACAACTGGCGATAAAAGTAAGAAAATCCTTAAATATAAAGTAATTGCGCATAATGACTGGGGTGCTGATAGAACCTCTCTGATAAAAGTATATAAGGCTATTTGTCTAAGGTAAACTTGATTATGCGTGTCAAGTATATAGTAAGTGCTTCATTAACAAACTGGATTCATACCATAACATGGGTATTAGACTATGCACTGGAGCCTACAGAACTTCCCCCGTGGAAAGTCCTATGTAGAAGCAGGAATAGATCCCCTGAAAGTACGAGAAGAGAAATTGGATTAAAATATATAGCTAAAATAAATAATAACCTTAATGATAATCCAAACACCAAATATATGAAGAACATAACAAATAATTATGACAATAAACCAAGAGCCTCTAAACCATTGGAAAATAGATTAAAACCTGATATAGAACATCTAAAATTAGGAAACAAGTAGCATATCAAAAATAACCACTCCGAAAATACCTCCGTGTGGAGACATGCTAAAATAGAAATCTGTGAAAAACATTTAATAAAAAGGTAACTGATGCACAATTAAAGAGTGAATTTCTGTCACACCAGAAAAACATAAACGGGACATTAGTATTTATACAGATGGTTCCAAGTCGAAGGAGGGTGTAGGCTATGCTGTAGTAACAAAAAATATGAAAATAAGGGAAAAAATTCCCAAAATATGCTCGATATTCACTGCAGAGATAAATGCTATATTAGAGGCTATAAAAACACACCTTTATATGGTGGGGAAGGCAAACGATACCTTTGTAATATCACGGATTCTTACAGTGCTTTAGAAGCGCTAAGACAATATACAGTTTCTCATCCGTAATTGAAGAAATAAGGGAGTGGATAGATATAATAGTAAAACGGAAATCTATATATATAAAACTATGTTGGGTCCCTTCCCATGTGGGCATAAAGGGTAATGAAGAGGTGGTGATAAAGAAGCCAAAAAGGCAGTAAAAAGGAGTCTATCAAAAAATACAAATACCTTACATGACATTAAAACAACAATAAATGAATACTGTCAATCAAAATGGGAAAAAAGAATGGCTAGAATGAATCATAAATTAAAGCATATTAAAACCATCTGTTAAAACCCTGGAATAGACAACAATGTCAAGAAGGGAAGATGTTCATAATTAACAAGATTAAGAAATAGGACACACATACTTACACACAATACGTGATGTTGCAAGGCGAGGAAAGACAGGCCCCTTACTGTGACCATTGTTGTACTCTGGTCACAGTCCGTCATCTGCTAATTGAATGTAATAAATTCGAAAGAAACGAAGATCCAACAACATATATAACATACCACTTGAAGAACTATTGGGAGAAAATGCCCCGCTTCAAAACATAGTAAATTACCTCAAAGAAATAAACCTGCTTTATATGATATAACACGTCTTATAGTATCATAGTTTATACAGTAAGCGCTGAATGGCCTTTGCTGCCCCAGTGCTTGGTGTTACACCTAAAATTTATAAAACCAACCAACCAACCAACTCTCCAAATTCTAGGACTTGCCTCGGATACAGATTTGAAGAAGATGTATTGGCAGTGGCTGACAATGAACATGTCAGCATTAGCGAAAGCAAAAGCGTGTGGTAATGGGGGCAAACAAAAGTGCCAACTCTACCTATGCTTCGGTAATAAAACTTATGAAAAGTTCCAGCAATGTAAGACAACAAACAAACTGCATCTGATAATAGGCATCACATACCTGCTACTCCACGACTGTAATTATGAAAAATCCCCATTCTGTCAAGAAATTTTCATCTGCTAGTGCCTTGAACTCCAACACCAAAAGTTGTACTTCAAGAAGTACAGAAAACTCGCCTACCAAAGTCAATACAAAGGTGACTAAGATGATAGTTGTAGGCTCTCCTCCAAAAAAAAGGAGCCAAAAATCAATCAACAAAATCGGGAAGCTGTTCCAAAACACTTCCAACAAGAATAAACCAAGGACCAGCCCAATTAGATAGAGCACTTCAGAGCCATCAATTGTCACAGCCACACAAACAAAAATGAAAGCAAAACTATAATCACAACCACCAAGAAGCGCACAAGGAATACATCCCCAAATAATGACGGCTTTAAAATAAAAACCTCAAATGGGTTCAGTGTTTTGGAAGAGATCTCTCCACCTAGAAAGGTGGTTCCAAAAGCAGTTTCAGCCCAAAAACATATGAGTTCTGATCAGTCTTGCCGGGCCTAAGACAAATGAACCTTGTGATTCGCGAATCACAGTAGAAATTCTGATCAGAATCACTACCAAAAATATGATCAGCCAAAAACTCTAAATTCCAATTCAAATGAAAAGGGATTAAAGAAACAGTCACTTATAAAGGAGAACTTTCCTCACACTAGGAACAGTACTTCCCCTGAAAGGAGTGGGAAGTAGCACTTTTTACCACCTTACCATTCATGTTTGACATCCTTCAGTGGAACTGTAAAGGTCTCAGAGCCCGTGCAGAAGACCTTAAAGTCTTAATTCATGAATTCAATCCAGGGATTATATGGCTGCAGGAGACAATGTTAGGCAACTCTCCTTATAATCCTGGACTAAATTATTCAATATTTAACTCCTCTCCCCCAAGGGGTGGTCGGGCCCATGGAGGTGCTGCAATTATTGTTAATAAAGCTCTGCAGCACTCCATAATATAATTAAATACAACTCTACAGGCTGTTGCTATTTCAGTCATCTTGGAAAAGAGGATAACAGTCTGCTCCTTATACCTTCCACCAGATCTTGTTTTTATCAGTGAAGATATTCAGGCCTTAATTAACCAACTTCCAGCTCCTTTTCTACTTCTAGAAGATTTAATGCCCACAACCCCCTTTGGGGAAGTCGGTTTCTAGACAGTAAAGGGAAATTAATTGAAGACGTTATTGATAGAATGATGTTATCCTATATAATAATGGGACAATGACTTTCCACAGTATTCATGATAATCATTTCTCTGCCTGGACCTTAGTATCTCTTCAACAAGCATCCACCTTGATTTTAGTTGGTCTGTTAACGAAAATTTAAATGGGAGGGATCATTACCCGATCCATTTAAAATATGCTGTGAATGGTCCATCTGAAGTTTTACCGAAGTGGAAGGTAGAGGAGGCAGATTGGGATAAATTCAGTAAGGGGCGTCATACTAGATAGGGAGTTGAGTCATTTCAATCTCTCTAGATGCTTATGATTACTTTATTGAATTCTATCTGAAGAGTGCTGAAGGCTCTATTCCCAAACAAAAGGCAAACCTCGTAGACCTGCAGTTCCCTGGTGGAATAAGACTTGTGGTATTCTGAGGAAAGTTACTAGGAAGTGCTACAGACGTTACAAAAACTAGTGTTCTCCTCAGTCTAAATTAATCTACAAACGTGCTTTAGCCAAGCAACGCCGCTTTTATAAGAGAGCCAAAAGAGAAAGTTGGCTCTACTTATAATTAATGGAATAACTCAAAGACTCCACTGAAAGTGGTGTGGCGCAAAATAAGGTTGGAAGCTGAGTGGGAAATTTGTTGCGTCCCCATTACCCTCATTAAAAATAAATGACACTGATCACAGAGCCCACTGAAGTTGCCATGAGCTAGGAAAACACTTTTCTGAAGTTTCCAGCGCCAAGAATTATTCTCGAGAATTAAAAAAAATTAGGAATTCTGAAAATGATTCTGGATTCGATTCAGGAAAATCTTGAACCATAACAACTACATGTTTCCTTGAGAGAATTACCGGGAGGCGCTCTCCTCTAGTGAATCCACAACTCCAGGTGAGGATACAATCATATATGAAATGCTAAAAAAACACCTCCCAGATGATGCCAAAAAAAAAAATATCTACTGAAGATTATAAACAAAATATGGGAAACTGGAATTTTACCCAACGACTGGAAAATATCCATAGTTGTTCCAGTTAAAAAGCCTAATGAAGATGCTTCCCTAGCCACCAGCTATAGACCAATAGCTCTACCAGCTGTGTGTGTGTAAGCTGATGGAGAAAATGATAAATACTAGACTAGTTTGGCACTTAGAAACTAAAGGATTAATATCATCATTTCAATTTGGTTTCAGGAAAAAACCGCTCCACCCTTGATCCGTTGCTGAGGCTGACCAACCAAATCCAGCAAGGATTCGCCAAACAATGTCAGACCATTGGAGTATTTTTTGACCCTCGAAAAAGCATATGACACTGCCTGGAGAATTGGCATCATGAAAAAATTGCACAAGATGGGCATATGTGGAAGAATGATCAGATTTATATATTCCTTTTTAACGACAGATTTTTTAAGGTAAAAGTGGGAAACTCTTTCTCCCAACCTTTTGTGCAGGAGGAAGGAGTTCCCCAAGGAAGCGTTTTTAAGTGTAACACTCTTTTCAGTGGCAATAAATAGTGTGGTTGAAAAAAATCTTGCCTCCTGTTAAATGCTCACTTTTTGTTGATGACCTTGCAATATATGCACAGGATATGATTCATTGTCAGTATGTAAACTTCTGCAAAGGTCTATTAACGCAATTACTAAGTGGGCTGATGAGAATGGATTTAAATTCTCCTCTTCCAAAACAGTTGCAGAAATTAGATGTTGTCCATAATATGGCTTTACGTATTTGTACGGGAGCCTATAGAACTTCTCCAGTAGAAAGCCTATATGTTTTGATCAGGATTTCCCCACTATTTATCCGTAGGGAGGATTAGGCTTAAGAGTCATATCAAGAATCTTACGTCAAAGCTAAACCCTAACTATAAGTACGTTAGAGAACCAACTGACAGAGCCCCAAATAGACCTAGATTGCCAAACCCAAAGCCGCTTGAAGTTAGACTAGCCACTCTGCCAGGAGGTGGGATTACTACCCCCTGCAGTAGCTGAAATTTCACCCTCAAAAGTTTGCCTCCTTGGAATAGGCCACACATAGAAATCTGCCCAATTAGGAAAGCAGGTGCAACAGTTCTGATGATCAGTTGAGGGCAAGTTTCTTGGATCATGCTTCTGAACATGGTGATTCTCATCATATATATACTGATGGCTCGAAGGGTTCTGATGGTGTTGGTTGCTCTGTAGTAACTAGTGATAATATAATTAAAAAGAAACTTCCATCTAAATCCTCTGTTTTTACAGCTGAACTGCTGGCAGTTTGACTGCTCTTAAATATGTTTTTATAGTTCTTGTACTAACAAGGTTTTTACCATTTTTAACTGACTCTTTGAGTGTATCTTCTCTCAAAAGCCTAGTCTCTTGCCACCCTTTAGTGCAAGAAGTACAAGATTGGTTTTATCTTTTAATTAATAGAAGAGGATTTTCTGTTAGGTTTTGTTGGGCTCCGTCCCATGTTGGAATTGTTGGGAATGAGCGAGCCGACGCTGCTGCTAAGGCTGCAACTAGGCTTAGGCACATTTCCAACATGGGGCGTCCCTGTCCCTCCGATTTTAAAAGTACCATTCGATTTTATTGTAGAGACCAGTGGCAGGGCCCCACTGGTCTACTTTAGATAATAATCTTAAATTAAAGTCGATTAGGCCTTCTGTTCATCCTTGGCCTCATAGCCGGATGGATAGAAGGTCTGAGATAGTTTTAGCTAGATTAACGTATTGGCCACACTAAATATACTCACGGGTATCTAATGATGAGTGGAGCGGATAGGCAGGTTCCCTCGCTGTTCCACTTGTCATGTGGATTTGACTGTGGTGCATATTTTGGTGGAGTGCCCTCATTTTGAAAACAAACGTAGCATGTTTGCTGGCAAATAAGTCTCTTGGCGATATTTTAGGTGAAGGTGCTCAGGCAGAGCAAATTATGACATTTTTAAAAAATATTGGTCTTTTTTATGAATTTTAATTTTTCTCTTAATTGTTTTTAGGCTTCTTGTTGGTTTTTATGAATGAATGATTTGTATGTTAATCGGTTTATGTGTATGTTTGTTTGTACGACAGTGACTTTTTATTCTTAAAGATATATAATGCGCTGAATGGCCCCTCGGCTCCGGCGCTTGGCTATGTGCCAAAAATTTATAATCTAATCTAATCTAAGAAGGATTGTACTGAAGAGGAGATTAGGGGAAAATTCTTAGAGCACGACGTTACCCATGCCAATTATGTGAAGATTTATACAGATGGATCAAAGTCAGATGGAGTGGTGTTGGGTGTGCTGTTATCCTTGGTTGATACAGCATATACAGCTAAATACCTGACTTTGCATCAATATTCACTGCCGAATTAACAGCCGTTAGTCTCTGCCCTAGACTTAGTTCTTCAAAGTAGTGACACTAATTTTGTCATATACTCTGATTCTAAAAGCACTTTAGAAGCTATCAAAAGATTTAATAGCTTTCATCCATTAATCCAAAAGCTTCAGGAGTCACTTTTTCGTATATATTGTCTGCGTAAGTCGGTTTCTTTCTGTTGGGTTCCTTCTCACGTGGGGATTCACGGAAACGAGACTGCAGACAGGGAAGCAAAAGCTGCTAGCGCTCTGCCAGAAACAACCTTCAGGAAAGTGCCTCATACAGACCTAAAAGGTCCTATTAGGTTTTTTGTATTAAGTAAGTGGCAAGAAAGGTGGACTTCTCCTCTTCTTGCCAATAACAGTAAGTACAGAAGTATTAGGAAAAATATACAGCCGTGGCCTTCGTCATTCCAGCTTGACAAACGAGCAGAGGTTATTTTAACGAGGTTAAGGATTGGGCACACTTATTTAACCCATCAGTTTATTTTAGAAGGAAGCGCCCACCATTGTGTGCTTACTGTGACGAGATACAAACAGTGAAGCACATTCTGGTGGTTTGCCCCAGATATTTTAACCAAAGGGAAAGATATTTCCAGGGTAAATCCCTCTCAAATATCTTGGAGATGAAGCAGACAGTTCTGCTCTCATCTCCTTTTTAAAGTGTATAGAAATTTTTAATATATTTAGATAAATTTTTATAAATCTATACAGATTTTTAAAGACATTAAACTATTTTAAATATATATTACTCCATTCATTAAATTCATATTTTTAATTTATTTATTAGTCACGTACTAAATTTTATGAATCATTTCTTTCACTAATTCATTCATTCATTTACCATAATTCAACTTATTTAACGTTCATTACGGCGCTGAATGGCCTTCTTGCCCCAGTGCCTGGGCTTTAGCCCTAAATATCATACATCCATCCATCCTTCAAAGGAAATATGGATAAGATTAAAAACTTCAAGGCAATTCGTCCCTAACGCCTCTACCATATTAAGGGAAAATAATAGATGTATATCTGACCCCAAAGATGTAGCAGAGGTTCTTGCTAAGCACTTTGCCCATGTATCAAGTGCTGACAACTATTTCCCCAGCATTTCAACAAATTAGAGCATCAACATCTGTTGTTCTCCTGCTTCTTCAAATACTGAAGCTTTTAACCTGCCTTTTAGTATGGAGGAGATGCAAAATGCTATCTCTAGCTCTTCTTTAACTGCCCCAGGTGAGGATGGCATCCGGTATAAATGATATCACATCTTCCAGTGGATACCAAGGAATTTTTTATTAGAACCTTTAATGGTCTATGGGCTTCCCATACATCTCCTGATTCCTGGCATACATCAATTGTAATTCCAGGCCACAAGTCTGGTAAAGACCCAGAACTGCCATCTAGTTATAGGCCCATATCCTTGACCAGTTGCATATGCAAACTATTTGAGAAGAATGATCACAACAGACTTGTGTGGTATCTAGAATCAAAAAATCTTTTATCTAACAGGCAGTTTGGTTTTAGGAAGAACCGAAGTACTCTAGACCCTTTGCTGATGTTATCAAGGGAAATTTCAAATGCCTTTTCTAACCAAAACCAGGTGGTGAGTGTCTTTTTTGACCTCGAAAAGCATATGACACGACCTGGAGGGGTGGTATAAGCAATTGGCCTCGTGGGGTATAGGAGGACATATGTTCTCTTTTATTGAAGAATTTTTATCAAACCGCTCAATTAAGTGAGAGTAGGGTCAGAACTATCTTCATCCTACATGCAAGAAGAAGGTGTCCCCCAAGGCAGCGTATTGAGTGTGACCTTATTTGCTGTTGCTATTAATAGTCTCATGAGTCACATACCTCCTGGCATACAAGGATCACTATTTGTCGATGACTTTGCAATTTATTGTAGTGGATCATCTGCACTACAAGCCATGCCAAAATCTTCAAATTGCAATAAATGCTGCATCCGCATGGGCAAATTCTCGTGGATTCATGTTTTCACCCCTCAGAAGACCAAAGCCATTCGCTTTACTCTTACTCGTAAAAGGGAAGAGATCCCCACCCTTTTCTTAAATGATTGTATTTTGCCATATGAGGATAATATCAAGTTTCTTGGAGTCATTTTCGACAAGAAAATGACATTTGGTTCCCATATAAATGACCTATCTATCAGGGTTAAGAAGTCACTGAACATTCTGAAAGTTGTATCGCATTTTGATTGGGGTGCTGATAGAACAACTTTGCTTAGAATTTATACATCTTTGTGTCTGAGCAAGTTAGACTATGCATGCCAAATATATGGGTCAGCTGCAAAGACTTTACTTGGAAAACTTGATATTGTTCACAATGCTGGGCTTCGCATCTGCACAGGTGCTTACAGAACATCTCCCATTGACAGTCTCTATGTGGATTCTGGCATACCTCCCCTTTCCATTCGCAGAGAGGAGTTGAGTTTGAGGTATTTAGCTAGGTCCCTTGCTGTGAGAAACAATCCTAACTATAAATATGTTAGGGCGCCTTAGATCGGGCTCCTAACAGATCCAGAGTGCCCAAGCCTTTGGAAGTACAGCTGAAAATGATGCTAGAGAAGTAGGCTTGTTAACAGCACAGATAGCAGAGGTAGGATATCCCAAGTCTCCCCCTTGGTGTAATCCACCTGTTAAAGTATGTTTTACGGCAGGAGGGAAAAATACCTTACCTAGTAGGGTAATGAAAAGTGAGTTTTTAAATCATGCTGCTCAACATCATGGGAAACATGTTTTTTACAGATGGCTCCAAATCGGCTGCAGAGTTGGAAGTGCAGCTGTGGTGGGGGATAGTTTGTTATTAGAAGGAGGAACTCCCATCCTCTTGTTCAATATTTTACTGCTGAGCTGTACGCAGTAATTCTCGCAGTCCAACATATTTTTAAAAATGGCAACCAAAATAGTTTTTATACATTTTTACGGATTCCAATAGTGTTTTACTCTCATTAAAACAAATTATGCCAGGCCATCATCTAGTACAAGAGGTGCAGGACTGGTTAGTACTTCTGCAGTCTAGGAAGAGTATCAGTGTTCACTTCTGTTGGGTTCCCTGCCCATGTTGGGTGGATGGAATGAACAAGTAGATAAGGCAGCAAAGGAAGCTTCAGGGCTAAGTAATCCATCCCCCTTGAGTATTCCTTACAAAGATCTTAAAAGTGAGATTCATCTTTACTGTAAAAAGAAGTGGCAGGCTCGATGGTCTGAACTGACCACCAATACAAAATTGAAACAAATCACCCACTGGTGGATAAATGGTCCATCTTGTAATGCTACAAGTAGGAGGGATACCATTATTTTAACTAGGCTGCGTATTGGCCTATCACATGCAACGCACAATTATTTAAGAAGAGTGGGGAAGGAGACAGGCCCCTCTCTGTAATACCTGTCAAGTGACAATGGATGTTAAGCATATTTTAGTTGATTGTCCTGTTTTTAATATTCAGAGGAGGACACATTTACTCCAGGACAAACCTTTGAGAGATATAATACTGGGGGAAACTGTAATACCCTGAACTTGAGAAAATTTATACAAAGTATTGGGTTTATATTACGAGCTATAATTGATTTTATTAATTTTATTTATTTTACCCTTTTAATCCCTATTTATTTCACATCTAGATTTTATTGTATGAAAGTGTTGCGATTGATATTAAAGGTTAAATGGTACTAAATGGTGTGAGTATACATATTATGATTGAATGATTTTTGTTATATAGCGCTGAATGGCCTTTGATGCCCCAGTGCTTGCTTATGCCTAAATCCTATATTCAATTCAATTCGTCTAATGTGCATTTAGAGAAAAACAGATTGTTATCCTCTGTTCAGTTCGGCTTCAGGAAAAATCGTTCAGCCTTGGACCCTTTACTGAGACTTATCAAATCAGATTCAGCAGGGATCCAATCAGTGCCAAACAGTAGGGGTATTTTTTGATCTGGAGAAAGCCTATGATACAACATGGCGATTTGGCATTGTTAAACGGCTCAATGAATGGGAATCAGGGCAATATGTTAAACTTTATCAACTCCTTTTTAAGGGACCGATATAGAGTGAGAGTCGGGAATAAGTTTTCTTCTTGTTATGAGACGGAAGAAGGTGTCCCACATGGCAGCGTATTGAGTGTTACCTGCTTTGCCATTGCTATTGATAATATTGTGGAATCTGTTTCCGCTCCAGTTAGGGCTTCACTATTTGTGGATGACTTTGCCATCTACGTCACCACATACGACGCTGTATCAGCCTGTAACTACCTGCAAAAGACAATTAATGTCATCAGTAAATGGGCTGATGAACATGGTTTCCGATTTTCTTCATCTAAAACTGTGGCCGTTCGTTTCACCAGATGTACCCGCAATGAAACTATCCCAAATTTGAAACTGAAGGATTGTCTTATTCCTTACAAAAAAGAAGTAAAGTTTTTGGGCATAATATTTGACAGCAAGCTAACGTGGCGTAGTCACATTGACTCTCTAAAATATTGAGGGATTTTTACCTTTGTTTTTAAAGGTATATCGGGATTCGACTGGGGAGCTGATAAGAAAGTTTATTGAAGCTGTATGATTCCTTATGTAAATCAAAACTGGACTATGGCTGACAGGTATATTCATCTGCCTGCAAGTCCAGGTTAAAGGAATTGGATGTAGTACATAATATGGGATTAAGGATATGTACAGGTGCTTTCAGGAACACCTCCCGTTGAGAGTATTACATTGACTCTCATGAACTTCCTTTAGATCTGCGAAGAGAAGAGCTTGGGTTGCGGTACACCATGCGACTAAAAAGCTCTCGAGAGAACCCCACACGAAAATTTTAGAGGTGTGACTCTAAAAATTTGGTGAAAGATCTTCCAAACCTTTTCAAATAAGGCAGTTGGAATGTTTAAATGACATGTCAGTCATTTCAGCGCCAAAAAGTTTGAAGAAGTAAAACCATCCTCTGTACCCCCATGGCTTATTCCCAATATTTCCTTATGCTCTAAGAAAATAGACAAAAACACAGTCTGAGGAAGAGGTAAAAGCTAATTTTCTGGCGCATGACCTTAAACATGATGGCACAAGTGAAGATCTACACTGATGGATCAAAGTCTGATAGTGGAGTTGGGTGTGCAGTTGTGCATGGGAATGAAATTTACGAGGCAAAATTGCTGAGTCAGCTTCCATATTCACTGCAGAGTTGTCAGCTTTGTAGTTAAAGCTTTAGAATTATTCATAACTCGAATAAGACATATTTTGTAATATATAGTGACTCAAAAAGTGCATTAGATTCATTAAAGCAGCTGTATGCAATTCATCCTCTGGTACAAAAAGCCCAGGAGTGGCTCTTTTGGATTTCGTGTCGCAGGAAATTGGTATGTTTCTGCTGGATCCCGGCTCATGTTGGAATTCGCGGGAATGAGGAGGCAGACAGATATGCAAAGGAAGCGGCTGTGAGTAATTTTGTACCAAGATAACCAAAGTGCCACATATAGATATGAAGAGATCCATCAAGTCGTACATCTTGAGGAAATGGCAAGAGAGATGGTCCTGCCCTCTCTTAGCCAACAATAAAAAATATAAGCAGATAAGGAAAAGCATAGAAAAATGGCCCTCTTCTTTTCAAAAAGAGAGGACAGAAATTGTTTTGGGGCGACTTCGTATTGGGCAGACTAGGATACCCATAAATTTATTTTAGAAGGTGGCGTGCAATGCACCAGTATGTGTTAGGTGTGATGCACCTTAAATACAAAAATTCTGTCGGTAGTTTTTTGTTCAGGATGTTGGCTTGTCAGAATTTTGGCCTGTCGGCATTGTGGCTGTCGGGATTATTGCTGTCGATTCTGTCCATTTCCCATGGGTATACTATATATCTATATATATATATATATATATATTATATAGTATATATATATCCTATATATATATATATATATATATATATAGATATCATATATATATATAGTATATATATATATATATATATATATATATAGTATATATATATATATATATATGTATTATATATATATATGATATATATATAGATAGATATATATATATATATATATATATAGATAGATATAGATATATTATATAGATATATATCTGGAAATGAAATATGGAAAGATGGAGACAAGTAATTGGAGGACAGGAATGGAGAATATGTAGATCTAAGACAGAATATATGTGTACCACCACTGAGGGGGATGATAGAGAAAGTATTCGGCTTGATGGAGAGCAGATAAAGAGAGTTGATATATTTAAGTATTTGGCATCCTTTTTTAAAAAAACGCTGGCCCCTCTTAACGAGAGAATGCCTTGATGAAGTCATTGGGCTTCCGCACGGCCATATCATTCCCGTGCTGAAGCGTGGTGACGGGCAACGAGGGCTCTCGAAACTGGGAATTTTTGTTTTTTTTCCTCAGTTTGACTCTAAATTTCTCTCATCCTATTTCTATTACTTATAATTGTTTTCATTCTTCTTTCATATGTTCAACTTTGCTGTCAAAACTCTTACCCATTTCAATCTGTCCAGCATGGTTTTTTTATAGGGGACATCAATATCCGGGATTGGAAATTTTTCAAAATCAATTGTGGGAGCTGTGGTGGTCTTGCCAACTACCCGATAATGTTTGGACACCTTGGAATGTCAGTATTTCCATACTGGTATGACGGGATATTCCTCGAACAAAACTTGGCCTTCGGATTCCAGGGGTTTGGCCGGTTTCATAGAGATAGGACTCTCGGCATTCTGTCCGTTTGCCTGCCACTATGATTAAAGTGGGGATGATTGTATTCTTTTAATCTCTCAGTCCCATCAAGCGTTTGGCATACACTTGAGCCACTCTAATCATAGTGGTACCATCCCTTTGTGGTAGGGTAGGGAGTGGACATTTGGGAAGCAGCTCTCGCAGGTGTCATTGGTGGAGAAATTAATTCAGGAAAGGATAATGGGTTCTCTTTTGGGATGTCAGACAGTCTAATTTTTTTTCTTTCCCCCAACTATTTTAATGACGGAAATTAATGTTTTCTCATACCCCTGGATCGAATGGCATACCTCAGACACTGTTGACGACCTCTGCTAATTTAATTAGGGAAAAACAACTCTGTTTGATGACCTCGGGAACTAGGAGGACATTCCATTGATATTCCAAAATTGAGTAATCTGGGGTAACGCAAGGAACTTCTAATCCTTCATGTTACCCAAATTCCAATAGAGACAAATTATGATAATATATATAAAGAATTTGAGTGTTATGGATCTATAACAGAAATAAGAATGAAACTGGAAGATACAAAATGGATTCATGGATATCTTACAATAGTCATGACGAAACATTTAATGCAATATGTAATATTAATAATATCCAAATTAATAACTTGAATATTATGGCTGCTCTTTGCGACAAGGTACCAAAGGATTTGGATGTTTATAGACCTGCGGACTGGTTTGAAAAAGATGTTGATTTAGTTATGCCTTCCCAGAGGAAGCCAAAACCACTGATGTGGCTTGTAGCTGAATCTCAGGGGGTGACAGGGAACTATTTCAAAATATGCAAATTAATTCAGAAAAAAGTAGGAATTATTGCACCGGGAGACATATCTCGTTTTGGAAAAAATAGTTACCTTATCCATGCCAAATCATGCACACAATCAGTAATACTATCCAACCTTAAAACAAATGATGATAATATTAAGTTAGATGTCAAACCCCACCTAAATATTAGCTACGGAAGGGGAGTAGTTTTTAACAAAGATCTGTATGAATTTACAGAGGAGGAGATACTGGCCCATGTGTCCACTAAATGTATGGAAAGTACACAAAGTCCAGGTACATCAATGATTATCCTTACTTTCCAGGATGCTGATGTACCTTCCCGTATTATTATTGAAAATGAAATTATTAAAGTTCAACCATTCAAGCAGAAGCCACTGCAATGTTTTAATTGTTTTAAATTTGGACACCCGTCAAAAGTTTGCAAAAACGAAAAAATGTGTGGTATTTGCTCCAAATCTTACCATGGAGAATGTGCACTTGAGGCCAGGTGTTTAAATTGCAGCTCAAATCATATATCCACTGACCGGAGCTGCGAGCTGTATAAGACGGAAGAAGCTCCCCTTAACAAATCCAACTTAGACATAAGTGTGGGATATGCCAAAAGACCTATTAGACAAATAATCAAGTAGTTATGCAAAGGCACTAAAATCAAAACCCACCTAGCACTGCCAATAGTTCTATAAAAGAAATATACCATCTAATGATAAAATGATGCATGATGAGGTAAGCATATTGCCTTCTGAGGCTTTGCCACAGTGTATTAACAGTGGGGCATTGCCCATCCCCGTACAACCTTCGTCCCCCATTACTATTGTAGTACACCTCTCTCAGGCCATGTCCTTGCCTGATTTGATGGAGGTTCCACTTAAAACCAACTTGCCTGGTGCACCTGTTGTGGGGAAGGTGCAAAAACCTAGAAGCCCACCACCTATTAATCGAAAAAGAGAGAGACCTCCATCTCTCTCACCCCCTTCCATCAGAAACATTAAAGCTATGACGTCAAATAAATTTGATGTTTTATCTGTTGGTGTTTCTGATCAACTGGAAGATAACTTGAATAAATCAGAAATTCAAGTTGAGGTCCACCATCTGCCTCAACAAATAGATCAAAAGGACACAAAGAAAAAGACAAACGTAAAACCCAATATATCAAGACCATCTCTAAAGAAACCTACAGGAAATAATGTTAGATTAAAAGTTGCCAATGGGAAGACCTCATCCAAGATGTCTTCCAGAAGTGATCCATAGTGTTCTCCTCCATTTTGCAATGGAATTGTCAGGGTTTAAGGGCCAAATATAAAGAACTTAAGCTACTAATTCATGAGCATTCCCCCATAATTGTATGTCTACAGGAGAGCAAGCTTGATGCTAATACTCCTTTTCCTCGAGAGTATATTAGCTATAGAACACCATATAATCAACAAGCAGGGAGCCATGGCGGAAGTCTCATTTACGTTCGTCGAGATATTCCCCAAATATCTTTGTCTATTCGTACACCTCTGCAGGCAGTGGTTGTACAGATTGATATAGGGAGAAAATATACAATATGCTCTCTGTACCTACCTCCAAATGATAATATTTTGTATGATAATTTAGTAGAGGTGATTCAACAACTCCCCCAACCTTTTCTCTTATTGGGAGATTTGAATGGTAGACATCCTTTATGGGGCGATGTTTTAGCAAACACAAGGGGCAATATTATATCATCAATTGTGGAAAATGAGGATGTCGGACTCCTTAATACAGGAGAGCCCACACACTTTCATGTCCAGACAGGTACCTTGTCATGCATTGACCTATCAATCACAAGCTCTAATTGCCTTCTCGATTTTGATTGGAGGACATTAGATGATTGGCATACTAGTGATCATGCACCAATCATTATCAACACTAACAATGGTCCACCTTTACAGAGATCGCCACGATGGAATCTTGACAAGGCAGACTGGGGTAGATTTCGTGAGCTAAACGAAATTGAAGGGAATGCAGAACAGTTTGAAAATATTGATGATGCCATAGACATGCTGAATGGAACCCTTCATACAGCAGGAGTCAATTCAATTCCCAAAACAACAGGATTATTCAAACGACGACCAGTCCCCTGGTAGTCTTCAGAATTAACTGCCCTGCACAGAGCCACAAGAAGGTCCTTTTAACCCGTTTGCGCAGACACCGTACTGAGGAGAATTTAATTATATACAAAAAGAATGTAGAGCACAGTTCCGTCGTGCCATGAAAGAAGCTAGGCGCCAGTCTTGGGTGTCTTTTGTTTCCTCCATTAACAGTAGAACACCACCATCTTCTGTGTGGAGGAAAGTAAAAAAGATAGCAGGCAAATTCACCCCCAACCCACCACCAGTGTTGAATGTGAATGATCAGTATGTGACTGGAGCAACTGAGGTTAGCAATGCCCTGGCGGATCATTTCTCAAATGTATCACGCAAGTGTGAAGTAGCTCCTGGTCACCAGTTTAGGAGCAATGAAGAAAAGAAAATTTTAAATTTTGCAACAGGAAGGGAAGAGTCATACAACTCTCCTTTTACTGAAAGAGAATTTGACTCCGCACTTGCTACGTGTAATGATACAGCCCCTGGACCCTATGGAATTCCATATGCAATGATTAAACATGTACCTGTTAATACCAAGTTGTTTATTTTAAGCATTATTAACAGAATATGGCATGATCATAGTTATCCAAGTGTTTGGGAACTAGCCATTATTTTAGCCTTTTTAAAACCTGGTAAGGATAAGTTTTTAGCTGCAAACTATCGACCAATTGCATTGACATCTTGTTTATGTAAGATCATGGAGAAGATGGTCAATGTAAGACTGGTATGGTACCTGGAAAAGAAGGTTATTTTATCACCTATCCAGTGTGGATTTAGAAAAATGCATTCAACGACTGATGTGTTGATGCGACTGGAATCCTCTATTTGTGAAGCCTTTGCTTCCAAACAGCACCATGTAACAGTCTTTTTTTATCTTGAGAAGGCATATGATACTGCATGGAGATATGGTATACTTAAAACCATTCATGAATTGGGGTTACGAGGAGTTACCATTGTTCATTCAATCATTTGTTTCACATAGATTTTTTCAAGTCAGAGTGGGGGAAACTTTATCAGAGAGGAGATGTCAGGAAGGAGTTCCCCAGGGTAGTGTGCTAAGTGTAACACTATTTGCACTAGCCATTAATGGGATATCCTCTGTCATTCCCCAAGATATTCTCTCAACATTATTTGTAGATGATCTCTCCATATCATTTGCTGGATCTAGAATGTCGATGGTTGAGAGAAAACTACAACTCTCAATTGACAAAATTATTCAGTGGGCTGATATGAATGGATTTAAGTTTTCGACAAACAAAACTGTTGTTGTCCATTTCTGTCGTATTCGGGGAGTACATCCTGACCCGGATATATACATCAAAGGCCAACGGATCCCATGTGTAAATGAAGCTAGATTTTTAGGTTTGATATTTGATTGCAGGTTGATATGGGTTCCTCACTTAAAGGCGTTAAAAGTTAAGTGTCTTGAGGCTCTGAATCTTTTAAAAGTATTGTCACATACATCATGGGGGGCAGACCGCAAAACTATTTTAAAATTAATACAAGGCCATTAATTTTTTCAAAAATTAGTTATAGGCATGAAATGTACTCCTCAGCCACCCCAAGCTGATTAAATGTATTAGATTCTATACACCATGCTGGTATTAGATTGTCTACAGGAGCGTTTAGAACTTCGCCTATTCCAAGTCTCCTTGTTGACGCTGGAGAATTAACTTTAGACCTTTACCGAAAGTCTTCTATTATTTGGTATTGGTTTAGGTTGCAAAGAATTCCCAATTCTTTAGCCTGTCAGACTGCAAACTTTGTAAGGCATTGTAGATATTTTGAGTTACACCCAAAATCTCCTCAACCTTATGGTTTTCGGGTAAAACAATTAATAAACGGTCTTGATATAGCAAGAAATAGAGTTCTTCCATTTAGGATATCAGCAACCCCTCCATGGAAATTACCAGAGATATCTTTTTGTAAATATTTTATTGGTATAAAAAAGAACATGACTGAATTAGAAGCCAGGTCTCTCTTTCATGAACATGTCGAAGAACATAGGGAATCGACTTTTATATATACACATGGCTCCAAATCTGATGCTGGCGTTGGATTTGGAATATATAGTGTATAGTGGTTCTTTTAATTGTAGAGGTGCACTTCCTCTAGTATCTTCCATATTTACTGCAGAACTATATGGCATATTAACCGCTATTGAGAAAATAGCATTAAAAGATGAGGCAATTTTACCCATTTTTAGTGATGCAAGAAGTGTCCTTCAAGCTTTAGAAGAATTTTTAATTCTAGTAACCCTTTGGTTTTAAAGATTTTAGAGTGGCTTTTTATTATTGGTCTGAAAGGCATAACAGTTCGATTTTGTTGGGTTCCGGCACACGTAGGTGTGTGTGGAAATGAGGAGGCAGATTCACTGGCAAAGAATGCTGCAGCTGAGTTGCTACCAAGAAGGTATCCCATTCCATGTAATGATTTTTTACCTACAATTAAGAATTTATTTATAATAATTGGCAAAAGCATTGGGAAAGCTTAGCTGATAAGATGAGAGAAATAACAAATATTATATCCCCTTGGAAATATAACGTGATGCCCCGAAAGTGGGAGACTACTCTTTGTCGTCTCCGAATTGGTCACTCACCAGTCATTTTAGTTATAGGTTTGGTGGGTAAAGGTTTTTAATTAGGTGTAGGTGACAG
>NC_061107.1:30722818-30764114 GCF_015104395.2 Macrobrachium nipponense | reverse complement strand
AGGCAGTCCAGTTATCGGCAGTGCTGTTGTCTGGTTATCGGAGGCTTAGCCTAAGCATCGTTGGACCTGCATTAAAACCAAACATAACAAACATGCACCTTTTCCTTGGATCTTTTAAGTTATGCTTTATTTCACTATATCCAATATTACCGAATGTAGTCTCATATACTATTGTATTATACAATAATACAAAAGTGATCAATGTTTTGGTTTGGAAAAGCCGCGGCAAAGGTTAAAGTTTACTTCACCGTATTTAACTAAATTTTTCCTCCACTATTATTTAAGGTTGAGTTTCATCCATGTTGCTGATGCATGATAATTTATAGTCGTTAGCAGTGTGAACGTTGCTTTCTCAGCTTCAGCTACAACTGCAGCTTAAATTTAGCAATACTATATTTCCTTGCTGACATTTTTCCAAAAGAATAAAGGTAAAATGTAAAAAAAATATATATCAGCCCTTTTCTAAATAACCTTATTTGTAACTTAGCTACAGTAATTTTTTACTATTGTACGATAGCTGAAATGCAAGCAAAACGGTCTTGTCAACCGATTTGGGTGGGTTGTTTAGTAGCAAAACAAATGTTTCCGTTCCATTGTTTATGAATGTGGCATTTAAATAACTATTATAACGTTACTAACGATACTTTTATCACACTCTTTTACTTTTTAAACTTATCTATAAGATATGATAAATACAGAGATAGGAGAAAAAGAGGTTAGGAGAGGTTAGGAATTGCCAGTAAGAGGAACAAGATATCAATGGAGATAATAAAATACGTCCATTAACCCTCTTACGCCAACTGGACGTATTTTACGTTGACATTTTTTGTCTCCCGTGTGCCGACTGGACGTTATTTTATGTAGACTTACAAAAGTTTTTTTTTTAAATTCGCGGAAAAATACTATAGGCCTACCAGCCTAAAACTTTTGAATCACGCGCCTTGGGAGATGCTGGGAGTTCACGGATCAAGGTGTTGTTTTGTTTACAATCATTACGCAGGCGCACAAGCGCGAATTTCTTTCTTGCCGCACTAAAAGTATCTGTGACACCTCAGAAATTATTTCGTCACTTTGACATAATTTTTGTACCTTTGTAAATTAGCCGTTACATGAAGTATTATATATGAAAATGTGCACATTTTTATGTAGAATACAACAATAAAATAATCATGATTGTAGCTTTTCTGGGCTCAGCTCGTGTCGGCCTATGAAAGGATCCTTAATATCATTCTTTCTAGGCAAAATTAATCTAAATCTTACCAGAGAAAAACAAAATTAAGAAAATTAAGAAAATGTCAGTAAAACTGGACTCGCTCACTCTATAAAAGAAGTGTCGGTATGAGAATAGGGGCGAGTGGGATCACTACCACGAGTCATTCACCATTTAGACCTTCCAATCCAAAATCCCCACTAGAGAGAGCTGATACTAACGGGTGGATGCGGCCGCTACTACTACTACTAAGGACGCCACGGACAGCAGCGCCCCTAGCGAACATCCTTAATATTTAGCAGTACGCGTTGAACGCATTTTTTCACGTGTGCCTTTTTCACGGATTTATCACCACCTATTACCATGGAACGTGCTGCCATCGCATCGGCTAAGTTAAGTGCCTCATAAGTAGTATTTTACCGTATTTTAGTCTTCCAGGAACCAGTATTTTCCTTCTAATAGGTTTATACGGTTTCCCGGTCGGCTAGTGGCGGCGCCATGCTGCCTCATGTCTAGAATTCCCGGTCTTCCATACTGGGACTTCTTGTACTTATGGGCTTACTATATCACGTTCATCGTTTTTACATCATATTTTTAGCTAGGTTAGCCCGCCTACCATCCTCTTAGTTGGTATTTAGGGCTATTCTGTATTCTGGCCCAGCATCCCAGCTCTTGCTCTTTATCGGCTATCGCTGGCTCCGAGTAGTCCTCTGTTCCTCGGAACAGTTTGCTCCTCCTGGGCTTCTTTTTCTTTACTAAAAGTGTCTTTTCCACCTGTTATGATGTAATTTTAGTTCCTTTTTGTTAGGGTGGTTAGGCTAGCCTAGGTGCATGTCCCATGTATTGGTACAGCCTGGTTCACGTGGCCCTCCCTTGGTTGTGTTCCTATCGCGGCTTAGGCCACTGGCGGCCACGTGTTATACCGCACCTACCCTTCCCCTTCCCTCCCTACAGGTATAGGGAGGGGTCTGGTGGACCCCTTGGTTGCTATGACAACCTCAGTAGCCTTCCTCCCTCCTTCTCTGAGGAGGCCAGGGGTTCCTCCCAGCTGGGGTTTAGGGCGACCACGTGTTTCGGGTACCGGGTCTCCGAGCGGGTAGTTGTTGAGACGGGGAGGAGTAGGCCACCCCCCCCTCTCTCTCTCCCGCCGCGTCATGCGGGACAACCCCCCCCCCATTGCTCAGTCCCACCTTTCTCCACTGTAACGAACGGAGCCTCCGCTGCAGCCGGGGCCCCGGGTTGTTATAGTTCGTCTGGCTCCGCCAGCGGGCGGGGTGGTCACTACTAGTGGTCTATTGCTTGCCTACTATATCCTGCCTTTTTTCCCGCTACCGGAGGAGAGCTTGCTTCTTACCCGGGCACTCTTCTAGTAAGCGGGGAAAAGATTTATATATATATTTCGTTATAAATATAAGGATATACCCTAATTTTACGATGAATTTTAGTATTATCTAACTGTGGTATACCATCTCCGTCGTTCTCCGTCGTGGTTTCATAGCTCACCACCACACCTGGTTGGGTAATTTCTCTTGTCTCCGGCGTAGCCTTAGACAACAACCACCTTGTTACCACACGTATTATGGCGGGGCTCTGGTTTAATTTAACTTTCATGCTCCGGCATGCAGCGGAGCAATTGTTAGGCTGTAAGTGTTCTCCTGATACTTATGTATCTTTCCACTTACAGGCTACCAACTGTCAGGTCCTGGGGTGTAAACGCGACGCTGTACGACCCCCTGTCGCCCACGATGAGTGCAGGACTCACGCCCCGTGTGCCACGACCTACAACGCCATGATCGTCTGGCACCCTGAAGCCTGCACCATCTGCTATGACCTGGTCAGTCAGCTGGTGGGAGGGGTAAGTCGATTTTAGACTTCTTTTTCGTATTACTAATAACACTTAGTCTTAACATTGTTTAACCCCGTCCCCGCCGCTAGAAGCTTCATTTCGCCTTCTCTTTCAGGCTGCCGCCGTGAAGGAAGTCGCCCTAGCAACCCTGAAGGCTTGGGTGGGCGGCTTCGGCAAGAACGCCGCCAAGGGCCAGCCATACATCTTAGACAAGAAGCTGGCCTTTCAGATCTTCCCCGGCGGCAAGTCAACAGGATATGTTGACCCCATCTCTGCAGCCCCTCTCATCGCTTCTATCCAGCAAGAGGTGCAGCAGTCGTTAGGGGCCGTGGCCACGCAGGAGACGGTCCCAGATGTCGCAACCCTGGACCTTAATATTGAGCCTATGGCGGTAGGTGCAGAGGATTTGTTAGTTGAGGTAGGTGTGTCGGGTGCCCAAGGTCTTTCCTTGGGCGCTCCTGGATCTTCTCCTGTCCCTTCTTCTACTGCTTCTTTCCAAGGCTTTTCGGGATCTGAGATCCCTGCCCGCTTCTTCCCACGCCTCCTCTCTGCTACCCCCAAAGGTGAAGGGACAGAGAGAACCGAAGACCCTCGTTAAGATGACTTCTAAAAAGTCGTCTTCGTCTTCTTCAGCTAAGAAGTCTTCAACTTCCTATGCTGACGCGGTGAAGGCTAAGCCGAGCTCCTCACACTCCAAGAGCTCTAGAAGCAGGCTTCTAAGGAGAAGGCTCGCGCTCTGCTGAGCCAATGCCTTCTCCGGCCTCCACCGCATCCACTCCGGCAACGCCGGTTGGAGTAGCGGGACCGAGCACCTTTGATCCCACTGCCTTCTCAGCAGTGGTGATGCAACAGGTAGGAGAGATGGTCGGCTCACAGGTCTCCGCCCTCGGAACCAAGTTCGAACAGATGTTCGCTCAACTGTCGAACACTTTGAATCAGTTGGGCCAGTCCATCCAAGATCTCTCTAACAGAGTTAGAGAGAATGAGGACCGAGTAGCTGTCTTGCTCAGGTTCCTTACCCATCTCCCCAGTAGCAAGTGCTGGTATTCCCCAGCTACCTCCTATGAGTCGCTACCAGCCTTCTCCATGATCTCTGTCCCGGAGTGTGGAACTCGAAGGATTGAGGACTTCGAGTTTTATCATCCGGGATTGACGCAGCCTTTCATTGGGTATGCTAGGCTGACCGCAGCGGCGTTCACTAGGGAAGACAAGATCACCAGAGAGCATGTGCTTTATAGTAGAGAGCACGCTCAGCGGGAATGGGTTCACTGCCTTGAGGACTGGGAGTGTACCAACACCAAGCTCCAGGCTTTCAAGAGTCCTTTTACTATTTTTGCGACGGAGGAGGAGGCTTCTCTTCCGTTCGCTACCAAAATAGTGGAAAGCGACTCTTCAGGCAGTCCTCAAGGATGAGCCCATGCCACAACTGAGGGAAGCGGAGTCTACTTCTCCGCTCTTCCCAGCTTTCGGGAATTGTGGGAGAACTTGCCGTCCACTTTCACGCTTGGTAAGCTCAAACCGGACTGTGCAATGGACCAGTTTGGTGAAAAGCTTCCGAGGCTGCCTGATACCTTGATTCAGGCAGAGTTCGACGCTCGAACTAGGTTTGGCAGGTCCCTCAATTCTTTGATCATTACTGAGATGGCTGCTTTATCGTATGGCACAGAACCTTTATTTAAGATTCTGGCCAAGTCTCAGCTTCAAACGGTTCAGACAGATGCTTTCGACTTCTTCCTAGCTAGGAGGAACTGTCGAAAGCACGTTCTGCAGGAATGCACTATTAGGCACGAACCTAATAGGCTCCTGGCTTCCAGCATGTGGGGGGCGGACCTCTTCCCAGAGTCCGCGGTGAATGAGGTACACCATGAGGCTGCTAGGCTCAACCAGAGCCTCAGAGCTAGATGGGGTATCTCCTCTAAGAGGAAACAAGAATCCGCCCCCGCTGCTGGTAAGAAACCAAAGAAGGCTGGTAGAAGATTCCAGCCTTACCAGAAACGTCAGCAGCAGCAGCAATTCGTTCAGGCTGTCCCAGTTACCCAACAGGGACAGCCTGCAACTTCAAAACAGACTCAACCCATCCTCCTTGTGTCTCCTCAGTCGCAACCCTCGACCTCTTACGCACTCTCGCCGGCCTTCAACCCTGTTATGAAAGTCAGGCTTATCCTCCCTTTTCGGGGCAGGCGAGAGGTAGCAGAGCGCGAGGGCCACTTTCGCCAGCGTGGCTCAAGTAGAGCGACAAGAGGTAGGCAGTTCAGAGGAGGGCGGGGAGGTCAACCCGCCCAACAACAATGAGGCTCCCCAGGTAGGAGGGAGGTTGTTCCTCTTCCGTCACAGGTGGGGGTTCAGCAATTGGGCACAGAGCATAGTGTCCAAGGGATTGGGTTGGAGTTGGATCAAAGATCCCCCTCCAATCAAATCATTTTACCAGGAACCGTCAAAGGAATTGACAGATTATGCGAGAGAACTCCTTCAGAAAGGAGCTATTGCGAGAGTCAAGCATTTAAAATTTCAAAGGTCGCTTATTCAGCGTGCCAAAGAAAGGCTCAACAAAAAGAAGGGTAATCTTAGACTTGTCAAGGCTAAACTCTTTCATCCGTTGCGAGAAGTTCAAAATGCTTACCATTTCGCAAGTAAGGACCTTACTTCCTCGTGGAGCCGTCACATGCTCCATCGATCTTACAGACGCATACTATCATATCCCTATAGCCAGGCACTTCCGCCCATTCCTAGGGTTCAGACTAGGAAATCAGAAATTCTCATTCAAAGTGATGCCCTTCGGTCTGAATGTAGCCCCCAGGGTATTCACAAAAATAGCAGAAGTGGTAGTTCAACAATTGAGAACTCAGGGGATAATGGTAGCAGCATACCTCGACGATTGGTTGATCTGGGCACCAACAGTCGAGGAATGTCTCAAAGCCACGGAAAAGGTAGTTCAATTCTGGAACATCTGGGGTTCCAGATAAAACAAAACGAAATCCAGACTTACTCCAGAGTCTCGTTTTCAGTGGCTAGGAATCCAATGGGATTTGTCTTCCCACAATCTGTCAATTCCAGTGGTCAAACGCAAAGAAATAGCCAAAGCTGTGAAACAATTTCTCAAATGCAAACAAACATCAAGGAGAAGCCAAGAAAGAATCCTAGGTTCTCTTCAGTTTGCCTCCTTGACAGACATCCTCCTAAAAGCAAGGCTGAAGGATATAAACCGAGTTTGGCGATCGAGAGCAAACGCCAAATCTCGAGACAAGTTGTCAGTAATTCCACAGATCCTTCGCAATCAACTCCGTCCATGGACAAAAGTGAAAAACCTGGCCAAACTGGTACCCCTCCAATATCCCCTTCCGGTATTAACCATTCACACGGATGCCTCCCTGTCCGGTTGGTTGGGGGGGGGATATTCTCAATTCAAACAAGTTCAGGGACTTGGTCAGCTCATTTCCGCCAGCTCCACATAAACGTTTTGGAAGCAATGGCAGTATTTCTTACCCTGAAGAGACTTCTTCCCCCGAAAAAGTCTCATCTAAGACTAGTTTTTGGACAGTGCAGTGGTAGTTCATTGCATCAACAGAGGAGGGTCCAAATCCAAATATGTGAACCATGTCATGATAGCCATCTTTGCCCTAGCAGACAAACACAAATGGCATCTGTCCGCCACTCACCTGGCGGGGGTAAGAAATGTGATAGCAGACGCTTTGTCCCGGTCGGTCCCTCTGGAATCAGAATGGTCCCTAGACGACAGGTCATTCCAGTGGATATGCCGGAGAGTCCCCAGGTCTCCAAGTAGATCTCTTCGCTTCACAAGCAAACCACAAGCTCCCTTGCTATGTGGCCCCAACCTGGACCCTCTGGCTTATGCCACGGACGCCCTGTCGCTAGATTGGAGTCAGTGGAGAAAAATTTATGTTTTTCCTCCAGTGAATCTTCTATTGAAAGTCTTGAGCAAGCTGAGGACTTTCAAAGGGACTGTAGCGCTGGTTGCACCAGACTGGCCCAAGAGCAACTGGTATCCTCTGCTTCTGGAAGTGGGTCTCCGACCTCAACGGATTCCCAATCCCAGGCTGTCACAGGCAGTACAAATGAGGACTGTGTTCGCTTCCTCAGGAATTCTTCAGACCCTAACTTTATGGACTTCATGAAGTTTGCGGCTAACAAAGATGCTAACATTGATCCACAAACATCCTCTTCCTAGAGTCAGATAAGAGAGTCAACTATTAGACAATATGACTCTGCTGTTAAAAAAATTAGCATCCTTCCTGAAAGAATCAAACACTACAACCATGACAGTTAACTTAGCTATATCCTTTTTCAGATCCTTGTTTGAAAAAGGTTTAGCAGCTAGCACTATTACTACGCATAAAATCGGCTTTGAGAAGATCTTTCAGTGGGTTTCCAGATAGATCTGACTGAATCTTACTTTACGTCTATCCCTAAAGCCTGTGCTAGACTTAGACCTTCTCAAAGGCCTACTGCAGTCTCATGGTTCTTAAATGACGTCCTCAAACTAGCATCAGATACTGACAACTCGTCGTGCACATTCATAATGCTCCTCAGAAAGACGTTATTCTTATTAAGCCTAGCCTCAGGAGCTAGAATTTCAGAACTGTCGGCTCTATCCAGAGATGCGGGTCATGTAGAATTCCTCCCCTCAGGAGAAGTCCTGCTTGCTCCGGATCGTAGCTTTTTAGCTAAAAATGAGGATCCTCTTGCAAGGTGGGCTCCTTGGAAAGTCATCCCACTTCCGCAAGACCCTTCTCTCTGCCCAGTATCAACTTTAAGAGCCTTTCTATCTCGCACATCCTCAAGATCCTCAGGTTCTCTCTTCATGAGAGAAAAAGGTGGTACTTTATCAGTAAAAGGTATTAGACAACAGATCCTTTACTTCATTAAACAAGCCAATCCTGATTCATTCCCAAAAGCACATGACATCAGGGGAGTAGCCACCTCAATTAACTACTTTCAACATATGAACTTCGAGGATCTTAAAAAGTATACTGGATGGAAATCTCCGACAGTCTTTAAACGTCACTATCTAAAGTCCTTGAATCTTTAAAATTTTCTGCAGTAGCAGCGGGAAACATTGTTTCTCCTGATACTGTATAGTAGTCATAGTATAGATCCAGATCTCCTTCCTACCTACCTCGTCTAACATGCCTCACCCTATCGCCATGCTACTCAGATACTCTAGCCTTAGCCGCTGAGGTCATATTAGTGGTTTGTCCCTTATTTTTTTTGCTAGGGACATCCACACTTTGTACTTATAAGGTACTTCAGTGTCCCTACCCTTATTTTTATGCTAGGGTAGGACACAATGTGTTTGTATATTATGTAAATACTTTGCTTAAGTGAATCTGTTTTGTTAACTTACATTACATTATTGTATACTACTATGTTTATTATAAGTTAGTTTTAAGTACTTTTGTTGTTGGCTCTCTTTTTTATGCCATTGTTTAGCATAAGTTAGCTTTAAGTACTTAACTTGTATTCTGTATACCTGATTCACTTATATTATATATCTATTTTTACTACAGTTTTTCATTGTCCCTTTTTCCCATCTTGCCTGTTTCTCTGGTACTCTTCATAGGCCGACACGAGCTGAGCCAGAAAAGGGATTTGACGTAGGAAAAATCTATTTCTGGGTGATTGGCTCGTGTCGCCCTATGAAACCCACCCTGTCTTGCTTTTCCCCCCCTGCAGGGCAAGATGTTCATAGATTAAGGATGACCGCTAGGGGCGCTGCTGTCCGTGGCGTCCTTAGTAGTAGTAGTAGCGGCCGCATCACCCGTTAGTATCAGCTCTCTCTAGTGGGGATTTTGGATTGGAAGGTCTAAATGGTGAATGACTCGTGGTAGTGATCCCACTCGCCCCTATTCTCATACCGACACTTCTTTTATAGAGTGAGCGAGTCAGTTTTACTGACATTTTCTTAATTTTGTTTTTCTCTGGTAAGATTTAGATTAATTTTGCCTAGAAAGAATGATATTAAGGATCCTTTCATAGGGCGACACGAGCCAATCACCCAGAAATAGATTTTTCCTACGTCAAAATCCCTTTTATCAGTTTTGAGATATTTTCATATAAATAACGATAATTGCCAAACTTTCAACCTTCGGTCAAATTTGACTCTACCGAATGGTCGAAAAACGCAATTGTAAGCTAAAACTCTTATATTTTAGTAATATTCAATCAACTAATTGGAAGTCTCTAGCACAATATTTCAATTTATGGTGAATTTATGAAAAACTTTTTCCTTACGTCCCCGCGGTACAAATCTTCCAAAAAAAAATCATACATGCGATTGTGGTAATGTTGCACCATTTTAAAATTAGCAGTTATATAAAGTTTTATATATGGAAATGTGCACAATTTCATGCACAATACAACTAAAAATAACCCATGGTTGTAGCTTTTATCAGTTTTGAGATATTTTCATATAAATACGATAATTACCAAAATTTCAACCTTCGGTCAACTTTGACTCTACCGAAATGGTCAAAAAACGCAATTGTAAGCTAAAATGCTTATATTCTAGTAATATTCAAGCATTTACCTTCCTTTTGCAACAAATTGGAAGTCTCTAGCACAATATTTCGATTTATGGTGAATTTATTAAAAAAATAACATTTTCTGTACGACCGCGCGGTAACTTCCGAAAAAATCATATGTGCGATTGTGGTAATGTTTGCACCATTTTAAATTAGCCGTTACATAAAGTTTTATTTTATATATGAAAATGTGCAATTTCACGTAGAATACAACAAAAAATAATTGAAGGTTGTAGCTTTTATCATTTTTTAAATATTTGCATATAAATCACGATAAATAGAAAAAAACCACATTTATCTTCATCTCGAAACAAATTCAAAGTCTCTAGCAAAATATTTAGATTTGTGGTGATTTAAAAAAAAACCTTTCCTTCCTCCGCGCGCGGATTCTCCGCCACAAATCTCCGAAATACGTACGTCCCATTCTCGGAATATTTGCTCCGTTTCATATTAGGCATTTCATAGTTTTATATATGAAAATGTGCGCAATTTCATGTAGAATAAAACGAAAAATATTTGAAGGTTGTAGCTTTTCTTATTTCCGAAATAATTGCATATAAAAAAATATATAAAAAAATTCGACATTCGGTCAACTTTAACTCGTCAGATATGGTCGAAAACTGCATTGTAAGCTAATACTCTTACAGTATAGTAATATTCAATCATTTGTCTTCATTTTGAAAGAAATTGGAAGTCTCTAGGACAATATTTAGATTTATGGTGAATTTTTTGAAAAAAAATATTTGTTCACATCCGCACGTTACGAATTCATGCATTATTTTGTGATAATATTTTCTGTGTGTTACTTTTATCGTTTTACAATGTGTTATATACCAAAATGATCACAATTTAGTGTACATTTCAACGAAAAAAAAGTAACTGGTTACCTTTAACCGTTTTGCGCACAGTGCGATTTGAATACAATTATATATGAAATTTTGTTTTTTTGCGCTATCATATATCGCATTATTTATATATATAATAATTTTTTCATTTCTGATGGTTGCACTAAACTTCAGGCAATGACAAAAAAAAAGGAGCCAAAAATGAACTCTTAATCTTGAAAACTAAGCGGGCTGTGATTTTTTAAAAAAAATATTTTTTCCACTTCCGCGCTCACTCCAAAACCCCTCCGGCATAAGGGAGACAATTTTTTATTTACCGCTCCGGCGTAAGAAGGTTAAGTGCTCCGAAAAAAGGTAACTTTTACACTTTCTAGGCCGAGGTTTATCTGTAAGTCATCAAATCTGACATAAAAAATTGGTAGAAGTACCGTGCAGACCACAGTAAAGGCTTAGGCAATGAAATTCCAATTTTTAATAAGGAGTTATTACATATTAGGGTAAAATATCTGGCTGTGACACTAGGGCATCATTAACCAGTCTAAGGCACCGTAAGGTGGATTGCGGCTACCTGCGATTTTTGGTTACCTTCAAATAACCTGGAATGGAACCCTGCTGGTAACCGGGGGCTGTTCATATCACTTAAACAGTATGTCTCCCCAAGTAGTCCCAAAACAATAATATAATTTCAATATTCCCACCTGATGAAATAAAGATTAAAAGATAAAATCTACAAGCAGTTTACGTCCATATGGTATTTGCTCAACTTTATATTAAAAACTAAACTATAATTGCCTGAACATAATTTCCACAAACTAAAATTAGGATCAAAATTTTTCATACCAAATGGGTTATTCAGGTATACATTAGACAGCACAAAGAACTTGTGGGTAATCCCCCATTGCCAATATCAAAAAGAAGTAAAATAAGTTCACTACAATCGACATATCACCAAACCAGTTTCTATTTCCATGGTACTACTTTATTATTATTACCCTTTTGAAGCTAACATGCATTCAGTTTTTTATCAATCATTATTTCCATTACATTATGGAGCAAATTAGGATTAGTGCACACAATCAAGGGTGCAAAACAGCATGGAAATCACGTATGTTCCAGAAAAACTTCCTATTTCCTTAAACAGTTATCCAGTCTCCCAGTCAATAAAATCCAGTTCAGAATAAATTTCATACCAAACTTGTAGTTCCTATCATATAATTACAGTTCCCATAAATCTTAATTTTTCTTTACAATAAGATCTTCCAGACTTAGGCTAAGGCCCCACCGAATCCGTCGCGGCGCGTCGCGTGCTTCCAACACGGCTATCCGTCTAAAAGCGTGTCCATCTTCTGTGCGTGCGGCCCAACCAGACAAACGAGTGACTGTTATAAGACTGACAATTCAAACTTCAGCAGTACTTGTCGTTATGAAGGGAGCGGGCGAGGTTTTCCTCCGACTTGGTGCTGTCAACCATATTAGAGGCGTTGAACAGTAGGAAAATCTGGACTTATGACATAACTTTAGAAGAGGAAAGAGTGGAGAATATGCCAAACTCTTTCATAAGTTACGATAGCGTCCAGACAAGTTTTTTCAATATTGTCGGATGCCGCCGAAAACCTTTGACTTAATTCACGAGGGCATTATATCTCTAATATCAAAATTTGATACCAATTACAGAAGATCCGTATCAACGTAAGAAACTTTTAGTAAGTCTCAGGGAAGGATTACTGATTTCGAAATTTGTAAAGTTGCACTTTATTTTATTTAATACAAAAATTAAGATTCGTAGAATTGTGTGAACTGAACACTTTGATACAAGAACTTATGAAACCAAAGATATTTACATAAATGTATCCATTAGAATATAATAAAAAATACTTTAATCCTTTATCATAACCACAAATCATCACATTTGATTATAACTCAAAGTTGGCCAGGTGGTTCAAATACAGGTTGTTGTAGGTCTACCACAATTTCTTCCTTCATGCGGACCCCAGCTCGGAGACGCACGTCCACGTGCGGCTAAAAACAAAACTTTTTGTTCCTTGCACGTCCAGTCTGGTAACGCACCCTGACGCCACATGCTCATGCGCGTGTGGGGCCACTCGTGTTTGAACTGACAGTCGATCAAAACGCGTAACCGTGTTGGATGCATGCGACGAGCCGCGACGGATTCGGTGGGGCCATAGCCTTAGTGAGCACATCTAAAATGACATTTTTTGAAATTAATTTGTATACAGTGGACCCCCTGTATTCGCGTTCTCCAGATTCGCGGACTCACACATTAGCGGATTTCTCTGGGGAACGTTTCCCTGCATTATTCGCGGAAAATTCGCGCATTCGCGGTAGTTTTCTATGATAAATATCCACAAATTCCTGGTTTTTTTGATGAATTTCATCATAAAATGCACTTTTGTGATAAAACTATTAAAAAAACCAAGTATGAAAATTTTTAGTGGGTTTTTCATGAGTTTTAACTAACAAAATAGGCTGTTTTTTAGCATTCTCATAAGGGTTCCCAAACATTCGCGGGTTCTAACTATTCACGGGGGGAGGGGGGTCTGGTACGCATCCCCCGCGAATACGGGGGGATCACTGTATTTTATAGCTAATAAACCCGAGGTCTTAACATTATGATAAATCTTCAGGTGCCATCTGGAAAAGCTAAAAACAATAACAAATTGTAAATGCAAGTAAATCTATGGGCATCTGGCATCCAACATGTATATTTTTTATTATTATTAATAGGTGTTTTAGTTTTTCCCAGACCTCTGAGTCTCAAGTAGACTCTTCTCGGGCGGTTCTCAGGGGATTCAATCCTGAGAAAAAAAAAAAAAAAAAAAAAAAAAAAAAAAAAAAAAAAAAAAAAAAAAAAAAAAATTAGATTATTGAGAAACCCGTCTTATTTAAAAAATTTATGATTTTATTAATTGAAAAATCCCTGCTTTCCGCAAGAATATTTTTCATTTCTGAACTCCGCAGATAAATAGATCTTTGCTGGGTCCAATTTGGGCACTCAACAAGCAAATGCTGCACTGTCATGGGTATTTGACATCTGTTACATTTCACTGGGTCAGCATGTGGTGTTGACATCAAGTGACCATGTGAGAATCTTGTGTGTCCTAGACGTAGCCTTGCTAGGATCACCTCTTTTGCTCTTTCCTCCTGTGAGGATGTCCTCCATGCATAGACTTCAGTTTTTATATTTTTAAGTTTGTTTGTTGTTGGCACCGAGGCCCATTCTTCTTTCCAATCCTGGTAAATTAATGTTTTAACTGATTTTACCCAGTCTGACACTGGCATATGAAATTGTTGGAGGGATAGTGCAGGCTAATTTGGCAGCAGAGTCTGCATATTCATTTCCTTTTATTCCCACATGTGCTGGGATCCAACATATTTTCCATTGATATTCCTGATTGGAAGGAGTTGATTGAATTTTTTATTTGAACTTTCCTGTACTATTTGGGTTTCCTGATTTATACTGTCCTATTGCATCTATAGCGCTACGTGAGTCACTGAAAATTACAGAGACACTTGCTTTTGCCTCAGATATCATATCTAGAGCCATCTGTATGGCTGTGACTTCAGCAGTAAATACTGATGATATTGAAGGTAGGCTTTTTTTATTTAACATATTTTGAATATGCAGATGCTCCTACTCCAACATTATTTTTGGAGCCGTCTGTATATCATAAATTTGTCGCCTTTTCTTCTAATGTGTTCCAAAGCATGTTGGCGGTACATTTCCGTACTTGTCATTTGTTTTTTGAGTAGGTAAGACAGGGAGGTACATATCTTTACTCTATTTAAAATCCATGGTGGTGGCAATTCCATTGGTGGGTGAAAAATTGGATTCATATTATGTATGTTCATTATGTATCTAGCTCTTTTGGGAAAGAGCTTGTACTATTAACTGCTGTTACTTGATTACAGTTTTGGAAGCAGTAAGTTGCAGGAGACGATCCCGCTTGCATTGAAAGACCTCTTTGTATTGTTATTAAATTACGGTGATGTTTAAGGGCAAAATACCTGCCTCCACCAAAAGTGAGTTTGTTGGGGACGATCGGAAAGCTCCTGTGCACAATCGCACGCCTTCATGGTGCACTGCATCGAGAGATTTTAATGCAGATTCTGAGGCGGATGAATATATTGGACAGCAGTAATCTATTATGGATAAGACTGTTGCCTTATATAGTCATTAATAAAATGTCTCGCTTTGCTCCCCAATTAGTGTGTGATAACTTTTTCAATATGGCAAGGGCTTTGATGCCCTTGGCTTTAATGTATTTGATGTGCTCTTTCCAATTTAAATGTTGATCAAATATACTCCTAGATACTTGATTTTTGTACAAAATTGTATTTCAGTGCTATAAAGATGCAGTTTGATTGTTTGGTTCTTCATCCACCTTTTGTCTTTGTAGAAGACGATTGCTTTTGTTTTATCAGTTGAAAATTTAAATCCAAACTGAATTTGCCCAACTACATATATTGAAATGTCATTGATTGCTAAAGCAAACAATGTACATCTCAAGACACTACCTTGAGGGATTCCTTCTTCCAGTTTATAGGTTACTGAGTAGGAATTTTCTACTCTTACTTGAAAAGTTCTGTTTGTTAAGAAGTTCTTAATAAATATTGGTAAGTGGCCTCTTAGTCCCTTGGAGTGGAGTTTTTGCATGATGTTATGTTTCCATGTTGTATCGTATGCGTTTTTCTATATCAAAAAATATAGCTACTGTTAATTTCTTTTGTTCAAAGCCTTTTTTGATATGATCTTCTAAATGTGTTAAGGGATCTAGGGTTGATCTGCCAGCTATTGAACCTGATTGTGTTGGTGTTAAAATGGATTCTTTGGTTATTACATACGTTAATCGTGCATTAACCATTTTTTCTAAGATTTTGCATAGGCAACTTGTTAGAGATATCGGTCTATAATTGGATGGATTACTTGCATCCTTTCCTGGTTTGTTTATTGGAATAATTATGGCATGTTTCCATTTTTCAGGAAAGACACGTTTTAGCCAGATACTATTGTAAAATTTTAATAAATATGATTTAGCTATAGGAGCTAATTTTTCTATCATTTCAAATGATATTTTATCATATCCTGGTGCAGAGGGATGACAAGAGTTGATGGCATTATCTAGTTCATCCATGTTAAAAAATATAGTTATATTCCAGGTCTTCAAGAGTTTCAAAATTGAGTATTATATTTTCTTTTTGTTTTCTGATACTTTGAAAATGTGTATCTAGGCTGGAGTAAGCACTGATGTTTTCAAAATGTTTCCCAATTATGTTGATATTTCATAAGTATCATGGTATATTTTTCCATTTAAATGTATTGCACTTCTTGGAGGTCTTATATGTTTTCCATTGATTTCCTTATCTTTTGCCAGACATCCCTTGTGGAGTGTTTGAAGATATGTTTGAGACATATTCCTTCCATGATGCGATTTTTTCAGCTATTACCGTTTTTCTAAATTTGGCTGTATATTTGTTATATAGTGGTTTAATGTGGTTAATTGTTATGTTTGTTATAACTATTTTGTTTAATATGTTTATACTATAGGGCATTTTGTTGAGTGATTTAAGGCGAGTTTTGAGTCTGTTTAGATTGCGACTCAATATATGTTTTATTTTACTTAATGTTGTTAATGTTGGATTCCACCATGGGACAGGGGATTTGTGAATGTGTTTGGTTTTTGGAATACTTTTATCTGCAGCATTTATTATGAAGTTTGAGAAGGATTCACATGTAGTATTGTGATCTTCATTATGTGGGAATGGTGGTATGTTTCGTGTGTATAGGAAATATTTATCCCAGTTAGCTTTTTGGATATTATATCTTGTAGGTGGCAATATTTTGACATTACTTAAGTAGTTCAGAATGATTGGGAAATGGTCACTTGTGTATGAATCGTCTAGGACGTTCCATTCAAATTTCTCCGCTACATCATTTGAACATAATGAAATGTCAATTGAAGAAAAGGTTAGGTGTGTATTTGAAAAATATGTTGGAACTTCACTTTCATTGAGACAATACAGGTTGTGTTCATTATAGTATTCTCTATGTGATTCCGGATGTGTCAGTGGGGTTATTAATATCCCATAATGGATTATGTGCATTAAAATCTCCTACTATAAGTAGTGGTTCCTGTATACTTTTGCTAATAAGTTCAGAAAAATCACTGAAATTTGCATTGAAATTTGGTTGGTTATATAAATTACAAATAGTAATTTTACTTTTATCAGGCATATACAGTTTAATTGATGTTATTTGATATGGCATAGATGGTATGTCACAGGTTCATATGTAATGCTATTATGAACGTATATGGCTGTGCCTAATTTTCCACCGTCAGTTGGTGAATAACAGGCAATTTTATAGTGTTGGATATTTGTAGGGTTACTTCCTATATGTTGTAGACATATGCACATTGGGTTGTGGTCTCGTATGATTCTTTGTAATTCACCCAGACGTAGTCGGGTTAAGAGACCATTTATATTCCATTGAATGATTTTATATTCCATTATTGGGAGGAATTGGTGTTAAATTCTGTAAATTGATTGCTGATTTTACTTTATTCTCGTAGTTTATATGCATTTGAATTTATTTGTGGTTTTTTAATCGTTGTATTTGTATGTTGGTTATTAGATTCTGCAGTTGTTTGTTTTTCATAGTTGAATATTAATAAGTCTATTTTTGATTTTATAATTTCCTTTTTGTATTTTAAGGATTCAGAACATAATTCGTTCTCATGTTGGTGTGTTAAACAAGGGCACCTCCTTAATTTGGTAAAATTGTCAATACAATTTCGTACTGTGTCCTCTGTCTTGGTAGTTAGTTGGTTATATGTACTTACAAAGCATTCATTACAACCAACAAGATGAAGCATGTTTGGTAATGTTAATTATTGGTTCAGAAGTTTTTGGTCTAGCTTTAGAAATTTCTGGTTTTGTAATTCTATTGTTCCTTTTCTGTAGTGATAAGGACTGTTGGTTTGAGGGGTTATTTGTTTTGTTGTTGTTAATGGGATATTTCGGTCTTGTGGATGGTTGTTTGGGGGTGATAGTTATATTTTGGTTTGGTTTAATGGTATGATTTTCATTAGTATTATTTGATGGAACTTGTAAAGAGTGATCTTTACTGTCCAGATGTTGGCTGTTTGATTGAGATTGAGGGTAATTGTGTATTTCCACTTGTGATGAGGTTAGTTTAATATCCTTTTTAAAATGTTCTCCTGGTGTAGTTGGAGTCTCTCTGGATTGATTGTAATTTTCAATATTTACCTTTTTTCCCTTAGGTGGGGTTCTTTCTAGAATTCTTTTCTTTTTGCCAGTTCAATTATCATCATTATTTAATTCTTCTTCTATTGGAAGTTCTTTTCCATGGATAACTGAATCATCTATGTTAGTGGTGGTATTGGTTGTTGTAATATCACTTTTATTTTGTGTTTCAGTATTATTGGTATGAAATCCAGTTTCCCTGTTTATACTATCTTGTTTGTCATTGTGCTGTTTGATGTCTTGATTTTTAGTCACATTTGAAAAGGTGGGGGTTTTGGATGGATTGTTAACGCCTCTTACTTTTAGCTCAAGTCTGGCTTCCATGACTGACATTCCTGTCCTATTTATTAACAACTGAAGTTCTGTGTTATATTGGTAAAATGAACACTCCTTAGATTTTGCGTGATGGGGCTAGTCCACAATTAATACATTTTGATTGATTACAGTTCCAATTAGTGGTATGGTCATCTGATGCACAGACTGCACATATAGCTTTATTACGGCATCTTTTGTATGTGTGTCCATACCTTGAGCACTGTGTACATTGTAATGGTTTAGGAACAAAAGGACGAACTTCTCTATTTTGTCCTAGAATTTTTATTTTAAATGGTAAGTCTTGGCCTGTAAATTTTATTTTGGCAATGTTGATATTTTTACTTTTATCTTTCCTACTTGAAATAGAGTATATTTCTAAATCGTGGATATTGTTATATCTCAATTTTAGGGAGTCTAGCAATAGTTGTTTTGAAGGAAGCTCCTGCTCGCTATTGGGTAGGATGACTGTACCCTGTACATAATTCAATGTTTCGTGGCTTGTAATTATTACCTTTATATTATTTATTTCTGTTATACTTAAAAAGGCAGTGGACTGCTTTTTATTGGTTACTTGGATAAGCCATTCATTGTCCTTGATGTGTCTGCATTCCATGTCTTGTGTTGGATATATGTTAAGTAATTTGTTTCTAGCATCGCTGCTGAGATTTTGTTGTCAGCTTTGAGGACTAGAAATCTTGACCAATTATCTGGTCCAAAGAGGTCATCAAAATGTACCAATGTGGGATTAAGTCGGTAATTTTTGTTTCTTTTTGGTCCTTGTTTTATGTATGTTGCTTGTCTATTATGATTTTTATATTTTTCTGTATTGCTGGGAGGATTATTTGTCTCTAATTCAGAATTATTGTTCATCATATATGGTTCCATTGTTACGATATTGGAGTTTACCAATTTATTTTTGTTTGTTTCTTTTTTATTTATGCACTCTATTTGGTTTTCTGGTTCTGCTGCTTTACTTGGAACAGGGTGTTCCTTTGTATCTTTTATCAGTACTTTCACTACTTGTGGCAGTACCTAGGAAATTCGGGAGTGACGTGCCAATGGTCATCAACTGTGCCGTAGTTTTTCCATCATGGGGCCCAGGGGTACTCAAATCATTTATTTCACAGTTCATAAATTTTGAGTTTTACAAAAAAAAAAAAAAAAATTCTTGAAAAGATATCATTGGCCCTTCGCGAAGTTAAATCTTCTGCCAAAGGCACAAGTGAGAAAGGACTCCCAAATGTCCGCATCCCTACCCTACCCCAAAAGGGATGGCATAACATGATTAGTATGGCCCAAGTGTAAGCAGAACCCGCTTGCTAGGACTAAGAGTATTATGTTAATACAATTATCCCCATCCTAATCACATTATGGGCAAACTGGATAGAATGCCGAGAGTTCTATTCCTAGAACAGGCCCCCCTGGAATCCGTGGTCCAGCTCCACAGAATAGTTCCGCCTGAAAAACAGGTCCGAACATTGTCGGGTAGATGATGGATCTACCACAGTTCTCACTATTTAGCTCGGATTTAACTCCACGTTAAGCCATGATATGTTTTCTCATTTATTGCTTTTAAAAATTTTGGCAAAAAATGGAAAAGTCCACATAAGTTTACTCGAAAATATATAATGTCATATGGGACTCTTGGGTTCGAACCTGGGAAGAGATTCCTGAGGTTCGAGAGCCCCCTCACCACGTCAAGGTGGTCCCAAAATGAGGGGGATCCAACATGTAGCCGAGGTGAAGCAAGGCAGAGACCACGCTCAAACCTAGTGACGCCTTTAGTCTTTCTTCCAACATTAGGTTTGTTAGCTTTGAAAAATACATTCATTAATTTATTTGTTCATATGCAGATCAAACCTGAGGTTTTAACATTACGAGGGAGGTAAGAAAATCCTGATACAAACAGGAGATTTGGCACACCTGATCATTCTTCTTAGCAACAAGGGTTCTAAAGAGGACCTAAGCCATTGAGATGTTAGATAAAACACCATTCACTGGGTATAATACAAGGTAACATGTCCAGATTCACAGTATAAATGGAAGTGAAAGAGAATTGCAGTGAATCCCAGATAATTGCAGTTCAGAATTGTGGATTCAGTCTTTTGCAGTTTTTTTGGTGAAACATATCCCCAAATATACTGTGGGAAATTCACTACATGGATTTTATCATAGAGCAATATTCACTAATTACTGTATTTTCTTTTATTTTCATGACTAAATAATTTTGGTGAATAATAAAAAGAATCTAGTTACAAATATTAATATTAATGGAAACAGCCAATCAAACGTTCAAAGTAAAATCCCTTAATATTGATGCCATCATCCTAATATGTATTGTATAAGAAAAATAAGTGTGTGTGTGTGTGTGTGTGTGTGTGTGTTTGAGAGAGAGAGAGAGAAAAAAAAAAAAGGAAAACAGTGATGGGAAAAAGAACATTAAAGCACAGCTGGTTGCCCGATGTTTTGAGGAAAAAAGAAGAAATCTAGTCAGATTCTCCCACTGTTAGCAAGGAAGTGTTGAGGTTCTTTATTGGTATATAGTCTTCCAAAGTATGGGCAGTGAATTAAATTTATATTAAGGCTGCATTCCTACAGAGTGAACAGTTTCAGCATGAAGTGTCCTACAGAGTGAACAGTTTCAGCATGAAGTGTATCTTATTCCACCTGTTGAAGTTGGCTGTGATGATAATGTACTTTGGAAATTTAAAAAAATGTGTATATGGTCTTAATGATGCTGCTAGAAAATGGTATCTTAGTGGAGACTTTCCTGTTGAAGATGGGATGTAATCAGATGAAAACCGACCCTGCAGCATTCTATTGGTATTATGAAGGAGATCTGTGTAGTATGTTTTTGATGCACGTAGATGATTTCTTGTGGGGAGGAATAAAGAAATTTGAAAGTGTATTCATTGCACAAATCAGAATAATTTTCAGGTTAGGGAACAAAGTAATTCTATAATGACCCTTTAATGCCGATTGGATGTATTAAAACGTCAATATAAATGGTCTGTTGGGTGGCCAGTTTGGACGTATGGTACGTCTATATAAATTTTTTTTTTTTTAAATTCACGGAAAAAATAGTTATAGGACTACTAGGCGAAAACTTTTGAATCACGTGCCTTAGGGGATGCTGGAGTTCACGGATGAAGGCGTTGTTTTGTTTACAATCGTTACCCAGGCGCGCAAGCGCAAATTTCTTTCTTCTAGCACTAAAAAGTATCAGCGACATCTCTGAAATTATTTCGTCACTGACATAATTTTTACACCATTTTATATTAACCGTTACATGGAGTATTATATATGAAAAATGTGTGCCAAAATTTCATGTAAGGAATGCAACAACAAAAAAAAACTCATGGTTGTAGCTTTTATCATTTTGAAATATTTTTATATAAATAACGATAAGTGCCAAAATATCAACCTTCGGTCAACTTTGACTACCGAAATGGTCAAAAAACGCTATTGTAAGCTAAAGCTCTTATATTCTAGTAATATTCAATCATTTACCTTTATTATGCAACAAATTGGAAGACTCTAGCACAATATTTCGATTTATGGTGAATTTATGAAAAAAAACTTTTTCCTTACGTCCGTGCGGTAACTCTTCCGAAAACTCATACATTTTTTCGTCCAATTGGCGTAATGTTTGCACCATTTCAAATTACCTGTTACAAAAATTTTTATGTGAGGAAATGTGCGCAATTTCATGTAGAATACTACTAAAATCAACCCATGGTTGTAGCTTTTATCAGTTTCGAAATATTTTCATATAAATAACGATAAGTGCCAAATATCAACCTTTGGTCAACTTTGACTCAACCGAAATGGTCAAAAAACGCAATTGTAAGCTAAAACTATTACATTCTAGTTATATTCAATCATTTACCTTTATTTTGCAACAAATTGGAAGTCTCTAGCACAATATTTTAGGTTTATGGAGGAAGAAGAAGAAGAAGAAGGAAGAAAAAGAAGAAGAAGAAGACGAAGAAGAAGAAAAAGAAGAAGAAGAAGAAAAAAAAAAAAAAAAAAAAAAAAAAAAAAAAAAATCCTTGCGTCCACAGCGGTAACTCTTCCGGGAAAAAAAATTATTTTGTCCGACTGTCGTAATGTTTGCACCATTTTAAATTAGCCATTACATAAAGTGTTATATATGAAAATGTGCACAATTTCATATAGAATACAACAAATAACTCATGGTGGTAGCTTTTATCAGTTTTGAAATATTTTCATATACATAACGATAAGTGCCAAAATATCAACCTTCGGTCAACTTAGACTTGACCTAAATGGTCGAAAAACGCAATTGTAAGCTAAAACTATTACATTCTAGTAATATTCAATCATTTACCTTTATTTTGCAACACATTGGAAGTCTCTAGCACAATATTTCGATTTATGGTGAATTTATGAAAAACTTTTTCCTTATGTCCGCGCGGTAACTTCCGAAAAAATCATAATTTTTTTTGTCTGATTGTCGTAATGTTTGCACCATTTTAAATTAGCCGTTACATAGTTTTATGTATAAAATGTGCGCAATTTCATGTAGAATACAACAAAAAAATAACCTATGGTTGTAGCTTTTATCAGTTTTGAAATATTTTCATATAAATAACGATACATAGAAACATTTTGTCCTTCGATCAACTTTAACTAGACCGAAATGGTCGAAAACTGCAATTGTAAGCTACAACACTCACAGTCTAGTAATATTCAATCACCTTCATTTTGCAACAACGAAAAAGTCTCTAGCAACAATATTTTCGATTTATGGTGAATTTTTTTTTTTTTTTTTTTTTTTTTACATCTGCACGTTACGAATTCATGCATCATTTTGTGATAATATTTTCTGTGTGTTGCCTTGATCATCTTACAATGTATTATGTACCAAAATGATCGCAATTTAGTGTACAATACAAAAAAAAAATTAACTTGTTATCTTTAACCGTTTTGCTCACAGCGCGATTTGTATACTATTTATATATGAAATTTTTTAGCGCTGTCATATATCCCAATATTTATATATGATAATGATTTTTTTTTTTCATTTCTGATAGTTGGATACTAAACTTCAGGCAATGGAAAAAAAGGAGCCAAAAATGAACTCTTAATCTTGAAAACTATGCGTGCTGAGATTTTTTTTTTAAAAACTTTTTCCGCTTGGCGCTCACTCGCGAACACCACCGGCATACGGGAGACGATTTTAAAATACTGCTTCGGCATTTAAGGGTTAAGATAAATTGGCCTGGATATTGTACAGAAAAAACTTGGTGTCACACTTCATCAAAATGAGTACTATTGTAAATCTCTTGAATCTATAATGAGAGTGCTGAGAGAGATTAAATACGAATATGGAGTGTAATGAAGAAAAGAATAACTTGAGGAGTCTAGGGTGGTTATGCACAAATTACAGACCTGACTTGTCATATGATGTATTGGAACTTGGCTGTAAAATAAATAACCCTAAAGTAAAATATATGATTTAGGCAAACAAATGTTTAAGAAGACCTTGTATCTTTGAGAGCTCTTTGTACTTCCCAGGACTGGGAGACAGTTCCAAGTTTAAGTTGGTGTGTACATTGATGCTTCTTATGCCAATATCCCCGATGGATTTAGTAGTGCTGGGGCTTTGTGATTTTCTAAATGGGTAAAAATGGAAACAGTTGTCCTTTATACTGGGAGACAAAGAAAATCAGAAGGGTTGTAAAAAACTCTTGCAGCAGAAACACAAGCAGCCACTAAGGCAGTGGATATGGCTTGGAAACATGTTGTCCCAAATATTGTATGATGGAAAGAGAAATCTGCCTGTGGACTATGTGGATAACAGTTCAACTTTATGAGAATGTGAACTCTGTTGAAAATGTTTCAGAAGAGAGATTGACATTGACATAGCTATTCTCAAAGAATTGGTTCAAAATAGAGAGTTCAAGATATTTGGGGTAGATTCAAAAGCACAGTTGGCTGATGTGTTGACCAAAAAGGGGGTAAATTCTTTGAGAACAGGTAAAAGTGTTTTTGAGAGTGGATCCCTGAAATCTTTAATAGATTTTATAAAAAGATCATTTTACTTTTTTCCCTATGCCATATAATGCTTGTTCCTTTGGACATAGATTTCTTTTGTTTTCTTTCAAAGGAGAGGGAATGTGTTAACTCTGTTTAGATTAGATTATAAAATTTTGGCACATAGCCAAGCGCCGGAGCCGTGTTAACTCTGTTGAGAATGTTTTTGTATGACGTTGCACATTGAGCTCACCATTGTTTGTGAGTGTTTGTGTTGTGAGCGGAAGGGGAGTGAATCGAAATACGTTACAGTATTTCTTGTTTATACCATGTACACTAATACACTTTATTTACAGGTAATTAGCAGTACGTTATGAAGTTAGGTATTGAATGGTCCAAATTGTTATAGTATTTCATTGTTTAATATGTCAATTAGCTTTATTGTGAAATTTACTGGTTTTTTTTGGAGGGCTTGGAAACGGATTCCCCATTTTACATGTAAAATACGGTCCAAGATACGAAAAGCTCATGATACGAAGGTCGCCTCGGAACGGATTAATTTCATATCTCGAGGTACCACTAGTTAGCATAAAATTAGCATAATTTTATGATCCCAAAGCATAATTTTGATAGATGTAGTATATTAGCAAAATTTCTTATGCAGTATAGCATCAAAGAGATCTGGTAACACAAAACGCCACCAACAAAACTAGTGATAACTGAAAATTATGTCGACTTCTATTACAGCTGAGGTCAGAGGTTCTACTGTATATGATTATACTGATTACCCTAGTGTAGGATAGGCTATATTTGAGATCAAATTTTTTCAACAAACAATGGGTTTTTTAGGAACCTAACCCCATCATAAGTAGGAGAACACCTGGATATGACAAAAAGGAATTAAAAGAGAAGGGAATCAGATGACGAAACTCAAAGGGAGAAGAGATGACACAAAAAGCAGCGCAAGGCCATCAAAATTTGTTGAGAAAGTGGAGGAAAACTTGTCGGCAACAACCTGTAACGACTAACGTTCCAATCTACACAAAATCTGAAAGACTAAAACATTATCACGTTCCCAAAAATTATGCAACTGAAACAAAATGTGTCTAAACAAAATGTCTTCATAAAGAAAGAACATAATTAAAAACACCTAAAAGATGGCTAGAGAAATAACAACAATGAAGACATAAGGGGAGAAAAACCACACTAAAGCCTACTAAGCTGCATTAAAGAAATAAAACTTAATGAAATGTCTTAATATATACATGTTTCAATATATCCAAACCAATCTTTCAAATTACAAACTTGCTATAAAAAGGAACAAGATGCTGCTGTCCCCTCTCCCCCTAAGAGAGGCTGGGCAGCATTATGCAAAAATCATCTGATGATAAAGCAGTAGGAATAGGCCTGGAGGCACACCTACTACAAGTTTTGTGTCTATAGGAAGTGTGGAAGCATGAACACAGGACCCCTGGAAGGCTGGGACATAATATGTTGATGCTCACAGGACTTCTTCGGCTGGACAGAGGAATCCAAGATACAAGAGAAAGAAATCACGGGCTTAGGTAAAAAACCGGCTTGAGAGGAGGAGAGCAAAAGCAAATGCCATTCTCCAAGGCCACCGAAGAAACTAGGTTCGAGCATCGTGCGTAATGTACAAGTATGAATTTTAGTACAGATCCTACACCTACAAAAGATTATGCACACAAATTACAAATCAGACTTCGGATTTATTTTAATAAGTGGAACCAAAAATGAGCTTTAAGATTTCAAACACTCACAAACTAACCTTTTGGTGAATTTTGGAGTCTTTATTTCTATGAAGGCAGCACGTACTGCTTTCTTGTAGGAAGGCACATTGTTGAAAGTCACACGTCCAGAGCCAATGGGATACTTGTGTTTATCAGTATCAATTCCTGTAAAAATCATAAAGTTTTAGGTTCAAGTTGAAGATTTTCTTTAAACTGTATTTACAACTTCACATTCCTATTTTAATTTTCTGGCATTTTAAATCACACAACTATTTCAAAGTTTCTTTAGCCTATAATTCAAGTTCACAAATCTTGATATAACTTATGATCCAACCCTATCCACAAGCCAACCTTAAATTTTCTAATGTAGAACATTGTGCACAGCCACTCCATTTACCTTATGGGCACTGGCTGGATAACTAAATTTTTTAAGGACAGGACTTTCACATTCATACCACTTAATACGGTGACTTAGGACATCTCCAACGGCGTACGATTTTTACCTCTGACCTTTGGTTTTGTGACGCCAGTGCAATTTATCCAGAAAATAACCATTTTTCAAATTCTATTACTTCCTTGATACTTAATATTACAGACCTGGGATTCCTACCATATATAAACCTAAAGTAATCCTCCAATCAAATGAGTTTTTTTTTTTAAGTAATTTTCTTAGCTAGATATGAATTTTTTCATTATGGTAAAAAAATAAATCCTATACATCAGGAAAAAATTTAAGAAATAAAATGAAACAAAAATTGGACAAAAGGGCTTCATTTTATTGTTCTATATGTCTTTCCAAGTTACATACCAAATTTCAATGCTATAGCTTTCAAACTAAGGGGAGAAAATAGACTGAAGTTCAATAAGCAGTATTGAAAATAAGGGCATTCAAAGTTTTTCTTTTATTTTACAAAGACGATTACTCACTCTCTCTCTCTCTCAGGTCCCTTTGCTGAAAGATGGTAGCCCGAGTCAGGCGAGACACACACAATCCCCAGGCACTGGGGGCACAGAGTCAGGCGAGAGTCTCTCTCTCTCTCAGATCCCTTTGCTGAAAGATCGTAGCCCGAATCAGGCGAGAGACACACCCCACACTCCCAAGGCCCAACCCCAGGCAACTGGGGCACCGAGTCAGGCGAGTCTCTCTCTCTCTCTCTCTCTCTCTCTCTCTCTCTCTCTCATCGCCTCTCTCAGATCCCTTGCTGAAAATCGTAGCCCGAGTCAGGCGAGACACACACACACTCCCCAGGCACTGGGGGCACAGAGTCAGGCGAAAAGAAAATTCTCTCTCTCTCTCAGATCCCTTTGCTGAAAGATCGTAGCCCGAGTCAGGCGAGAGACACACACTCCCCAAGCACTGGGGCACCGAGTCAGGCGAGAGTCTCTCTCTCTCTCTCTCTCTCTCTCTCTCTCTCAGATCCCTTTGCTGAAAGATCATAGCCCGAGTCAGGCGAGAGGAGACACTCCAGGCACTGGGGGCACCGAGTCAGGCGAGAGAGAGACACACTCCCCATGGCACTGGGGGCACCGAGTCAGGCGAGAGAGACTCACTCTCTCTCTCTCTAAGATCCCTTTGCTGAAAGATCGTAGCCTGAGTCAGGCGAGAGACACCACACACTCCCCAGGCACTGAGGCCTGAATCAGGTGAGAGAGAGAGCGAGTCTCTCTCTCTCTCTCTCTCTTCTGTATGTTAGCGAGATGTTTTGCTTGTCTTTTCCTCTTTGGCATGATGAAATTCTTGCCGAAACAAAGAAAAAGACTTAAAAGCAAGCGAATGTCAGAGGTGAAACTCTACATGTACTCTCTCATGTTTCTTGCTCGCACTGAAGGGTGTGAAAGCACTACCCCACCTGATGAACTCATGGAATCTCTACAGATGCCATTGCTCACAATGTTTGAGATTTATCAAAACTTACGATAAGAAATACTGCATTTTCTTGTACAGATCAATGTTTTTGGCTTATGGAGTTACTTTTACTAATTAACCTGTAATTATTAAAGCAGAGGAATTTTGACGAAATATTTCGCAACGCATTCTCCGTTACCATATGAAGTTCCATGAATTTTGACATGACTTCGTGTTTTTTGCCTTATACCACCATATATGGGGTTACCGGCTGGCCCCCTTAAGCTTTTACTTCAGAAGACTGAGTACTGACCTTCCACAAAAATCTTGACCCAGACATCCACTGGTGTGGACAAACCATTTGAAAACTTGTACATAAATAATGTCCACAAAAGCAAGGAACTTTTAACAAGTCAACCAATCTTCCTTGTAACCGACTGATGCAAGATGGCATTGAGTTCCAGTTATTTCATAACAAGTACCTCCTACTCCTCCAAGCCAGATTCATAGCCAGTGCTTACTCCTCCTCCCAGCCAAGATAACACTTGTTAGCAAATCAATAAATTTATGAGAGGCTGACTCATGACATGACCAATATGAAGGACATGCATGCCATAAAAAAAGCAACCATTCTCGGAGTTCTGATATTATACCAAGAAAACCATAATCCATCCTACTCTTGATTTTCATATCAAATTCCAGCATTTAATTTCTGATTTACAAATCTTATTCAACATGTCATCTGTCTAGTTTGCCACTTTTTGGGTACCCATAATTTCCATGCCTTTGACATCTCCCTAAACTCCAACTCAAGAGACCCTGTACAAGAGTTCCTAAATACCAGAGTTCAACTTTATTCATTCCTTCTCCACGGAAACATTTCATACCTTTATACACAGCCCTCATTACGGTATGGTATCAGTTTACGACCTACATCGTTTTGCGGTTACATCTCACAATCTCCGATACATTAAAAAAATTTTTGTTCCTTAATTCAACTGTACATTCAAACTGTGTAGAACTGACAATTAACATCATTTCACGGTAGAATACAAAATAACAGCATCGGTCACTTGCTCACTATATGGCATCTTGAATTGTGTTGCATTCACTCTTATTTGTGTTGCTTGTGGGTACTTTTTTATTGCATTACGGCTCCCAAGCATATGGCAAGACATCTTGTGGCAGCGCAGAAAAAAAAAAGCCATCTCTTTGGAAGTGAAAAGTTGACAATGAAATGTTCCAAAAATGGCAAAACACCAACTAACATCAGGAGCATGCACAAGTTCAATAATACAACTGTGCCAACGATCGTCAATGATAAAAAGCCCATATTTGAACATGTGAAAGGATCTGCTCCTATGACATCAACATTACAAAGCAGCATTGAGGTCTCACCATAATAAACAGATGGAACGATTATTGGCTAGAAGTAGAAGACCAGCATCAACATTGTATCCCAGTTAGCTCAAATGTTGATTCTGAAGGCTGAAAGTTTGTTTGCAACCTTGGAAAAGAGAAAAGTGGGGCAAGGGAGTGAGAGTGAAGAGTTTGGGGCTACCAACAGTTGGTTCAGGCAAAGGGATTAATCCTTAATGGACAGATTCCCTTATATGAGTAGCAAAAACAGGTTTTGGGTGGTGGATGGATCCACTCATGGCAGGCATCAATATTACCTGCCATTAATTTGAAGGAATCGGGCGGAAAAGAGATTCCATTACAAGCAGTCCCCAGTTACCAACAGGGGTTCTCTGTTCCTGGAGGCCAAATGAGAACCATAATTCAATGCCTTAGACATTGTCACAGCCAGATATTTTGGGACCCCTAATATGTAATAACTCTTTAATGAAAATGTAGAATTGAAATATTTGCCCAATCATTCACTAGGGTCTGCATGGTAGTTCTACAAATTATATCGGATGCAATGACCTTAGGGGAGCCCACACCAAAACGGTGTGTGGAAGTTGCAGGGAAGATTCGTGTGGCTATTTGAAATGGAACGTATCTTATATGTATGTCCATACCAAATAAATGGCCACCAAGCAATGTAACATGTTTTAAAATATTTTGGCAGTTTCTAGTATCATCGCCCAAGACCACACCAGTGACATCATTTCCCATCAGTTGCTGAAGTGTCAAATACATACAATACTACATACATATATATATAATATATATATATATATATATATATATATATATATATATATATATATAATTACATATACATGTATATATATATTATATACATGTATAAATACATGTATAAATACATACACATATATATATATATATTAAGATATAGATATATATATAACATATATCTTATCATCTACTATAATATATAACCATTTTACATATATATACAATAGACAATATATTTAATATTTGTGTTATCTATATATATATATATATATATATATACATATATATTATATATACTATATATATATATATATATATAACACATAACATATATATATATATATGGGAAGCCAGAGCACTCACACAATGTTGTTATGGAATAGAATGGTATGGAATAGGAAATTTAGGCTTGAAACCAGGCACTGGAATCCATGGATTATTCAGCATTATAATAAAGTTAGTTTGAGATGAATGTCTATGAATTTATGAAATGAATAAAATGAAGGAATGTCTACGAATTAATGAAATGAATAAAATGAAGGAATGATTTCAAGACAATGGTAAAAACAGATATTTGGTAAAAAAAAAAAAAAAACTAATTCTGCATTAAGGATATGCATATAACCTTTAGTGTAAAAAATTAATAAAATAAAAATAAAATTAAAAAAATATACATAAACATGCTTATATACACAATTGCAACTCTTTGCCGTGGTGCAGCATACCTATGGCAATGTAATAACACATTTCCAACAATAAGAGAAAAGTCACACCACACATTTTAAGCGTAAAGTCACACTGTATACAGGCTGGTGCACTTCCCCCATCTAAAAGGAATGTGGGGATCAGTCCGAGTATGGCGAATTCTCAGCTAACATAATACCATTTCAACCTTATGGTTTTGTTGGAATTCAGATGGCCAATATTTAATACTTTGACCTTCCTGTACTTTATATTGTTGCCCAGAAGGGGAGACCAACATGCTTGCCGTTTATTTTTGATATAGGAACAAAAAGTCCATTCTTTAATAATAATGACAGCGCTTGCTTCATGATTAGCAAGTTGTTTTACCTACAATGCCTACAAGGGCAGGAAACCCATAAAAAATGGACTAATTAGAATTTGGAAGCAAACCTATACAACCACTCTTGAATACTATATTGAATAATTGCATGTTAAAAGGTTATGCTGCTTGATGGATATGAGCACACTATAAGAATTTGTATGGTGAAAGTTTTACCCTGTAGGGTAGAAATAACATCAAGAGATTTAACTCATGCAGCTAATTCAGCTGTAAAAATAGAGGCATTATTCATTAGTCAGCCCACAAGAACTATTACTGTGGACAACAGCACAACCACCACCACCACTTGATGTTTTTGATCCATCAGTGAATAGTTTAACAGAACACAAATGCATTTTATCATGATCCAGAAAACGAGCAGTCACTTCCTTGACATTAGCTGATTTTAAACAGCAGCCTTTTGACAGACCAATGATTCACATAATATCCTGCACAAAAATGGCACGACAAGATAATTAAGCCAACCAACTAAATGCCACTATGTTCTGATGTCAATCACATTAGGTAGTTAATCAACTGACCTCAACACTGTATTGATCACTTTTGCTCAAAACAGCCTATAGCATTCATTAGAAATTCAATTAGTTTAAACTTATTCACTTTCACACATCCATTTCTTAGAATCACTGTAGCGTATACCAATTTTTTTTTCTTGTCATGTGTAAGTGTTTACATAATAAAAATATGGAATGTTAGTCCATATATGTAAAAGACTAAAAACTAAAGAGGTCAACCAGATTGCTTGCAGGAATGTGATCAGACTAGAGACGCTAAAGATGACGTATACAATAGTATGTAGGCTAAGATAACATGCCGTCACCTGTAGTCATTCAATTGTTTATAAACTTTAGTCCAAGCTTCCTGCTTGAGACAAACACCGTGACCTATAGCTCAAGCGGCCTACGTGATCTGTAGCGTGTCCTCATTTTGATTGTGTGTTCGTATGAAACTATGTCATCTGATTGTATGTTCATATGTTCAAGCTACAGTCTGTTCCTTCATAACTTGTAACAGAGATGGTAGAGAGCAGAACAGAGTTAGCTATCGTCGTTAGAAGACCTGTACCTCTTTACCTAAGCTTTATCATGTAGAGAGAATAGAATTAGCCATCATCATTGGCAGAAGCGATCAAGCTATCGTTATTAGAAGACTTGTACAATCATACCTGATCTTCACCATGTAAAACTTCAGAAGAATATATATATTTTTATACTTCGTGGTTTCTACTAGATCCTCACCTAATCACCGAATCATCATGAGTTTAACACATCGTCGTCATAACCAAGATGATAATACCGACTTCGTTAAGTGATCTACAAACCCCAAGACACTCCATAAAATATGGAAGTGCAATACCAACCGACTTAGCGTAAGATTATCGCAAGTCTAACATTACCTCATAGGGCGCCTTATCATACAAGGCAACTGCCCTAAAAGTGGTGGCAGTGGACCAGAAGAACACTACAACTTCTCTGAAGAAAAATCAGAATAATGAAGTATATATAAGAACTCTTCAACGACGACGAAAGCAGCAGATTCTTCAAGCAACCTAGTATCATTGTTTAGTGAATAACTTCAAGAAACAAAACCGACGTGTCCTTTTCCTATGGTAACGCAAGCTTCGTCTCTCATTAGAATCATTAAAGAAAACATCGTTATGAGCGTTTCCGACACTTCAAGAAACAACCGAACGTGTCTGCAGCATCGGATCTTTCAAGGGCTCGAATCATCGAAACAACGCGCACGGGGGGAAACTGAAGCCAACCAGGTCATCGCTCAAATAGAGAAGGAGAACCAAGGCCGTGTGTTCTTATCGGAACACCGTGACTTCCCACAAAAGCAAGCTAAGTACAATTTTTATTCATTTGGAGAAACTTTGAGTGTTTCCTTTGCAGGTCGAATTTCGTTATTCCTGTGGCTGAAGTTACAAGACATTCTTAATCTTACTTTTTACAGAAATTATCTACATCATTGAGATTTCGCTACTGCGAGTTTTTATCTTTGAGTGTCTGTTTCCAGAAGTTCTACTGAAATATCATAATCATACACTATGTTAATTTTATCATTTGGGTGATTATTAATCCCTTACGTAACAAATCATATTAAACAGTGAATATGCGTTTACGCAGTGGACGTCTGTATTTATACAGATGCATGGATAGGGTCGTTAGGCACCGTAGTGATAAGAAAACACACAAAAACAAGTGGAACGCCCGTACAAATCTAGATAAATTAGAGGTAACACTATTTCGGGTCATGACAATAAATGCTCCTTTGCAAGTTCCGATCGCAGTTTTAGCCTTGAGTTTTTTGAGTTATATAAAATATCGAACCTCAGTGACTCAACTTAACTTTAAAAATACGGCTGGATTGCAAGGAATAACATGCCTATAAAAAACTTTCATTAGGCTAAATGCGCTGACCAGGATCCCTCACTATTTCAAATTTTAGCAAAGAATGAAATAAACAACAGCAATTACAAACAGTTAATATTGAATCCAGAAGAGATAACTTGTCTTAATAGTAATCGCTCAGTGCCTATAGTTCGTCATTCATTGCTTTATACGTAACCAGCAACATAATGCTAAAAACACACAATACGTTGCCGATGGTAATAAAGAGAAGGATCCTAATTATTACAAAAAAAGAAATAGAAACAGTAGCCCTTTCAGAATCAAACAAGCAAACTCGGTTACTGTGTCACCTAGTCAAGCGGTCAAGGTTAGTTAAATCTGCCGAGTGTTCAAAGCATGGCAAATTCCACACACTAAGCGACTCTAGCAGAGTGGGGAAAAGTGATGTTGGATCAATTATGCCATACCTTTTATTTTTATGCCAATACCTTTTTGAATTAAAAAGGATTTTTCCTATGAATCACACGACCGTATCAAGTAATCAGAGCAGGTTCTAGTAATTTTAATACAATAAGTTATTATAAGTAGTGGTGGATTAAGCCCAACTGTACGCGCCGTAAAAATTAGAGTATCTTGTTTTATTTCTTTAGTACACGTAATATCCTGTATTTACGGACTCACCGTCTGTTGTTCGAACTTCCCTAATGAGAAGTCCGGATAAGTGAGCGCTTACAGATACCTCTATAGTAATAAAAACATTGATCTGTATCTAGTGTAATTGTAAGATCCATCTAGGGGTATACAAAATATTATCTTACATCCTGCAAAATAAGGCGTGTTTATCAAAGGAAAATCCTATAAACCTTCAAACATATTAAAATCCGTTTGAACAAAAAGAGACAGTTAATCAAATAATAACTTATATAAAGGAACTATACATTTCTCATATAAATCGTAACATTGTTCAAATGACCCAACAGAATTCTCCCACAACCGCAGTCGTAGTTTGCACGCAAAATCTCGAGAAGCATGCACCCTCGAATGTCTTAGTGCGTGTAAAAAGACTTTGCTGGGAAATGAAATTTTAATCCTTCCCGACACTGAAATATAACGATTTCCGCGAACAAAGCCCTAGACACGGTTGACTCGTAGCAACAAGTTAAATCTAGTGATCCACAAAACCTATACATATAAATATCGCATTTTTTTTATTGTTGCTAATTTTTAATCTCGCCCAACCAGTCGTAGATGAATCTCTCATACTCTATCTAAAGTAATATCCGTAAAGTCATTCAAGCAGAGGTGATTCAGCAAAAAAAAAAAAAAAAAAAAAAAAAAAAAAAAAAAATTTTATCTTTTATCTGAATACCAGGAAGTTTCTCCACTGGCGAGTGATCTCTGGGAGAAAAACGGATGTCATTGAAAACAAAATACGGTCTAAGGACAAACATAAAAGCTATATACGTACCTTCGTATAGACTCAATGAAATTTCAAAATAGAGATAAATGACGAAGTTGAAAATGTTAGTAATAGGAGTCATTAGGAAATCAAATAGCCCACAAAATTTTCCCTCAAAACGCCAGAATAACAAAGTTATTTTTCCACCCCAGCTTGGACTTACTTAAAAGCTTTTACCAGATACCATTACCTAAGTGATTGTACCTCATACACCGTTTTCAGCACACCTCAGGGGACATTATCAATTTTTACGTATGCCTCCGGCTTACGTTGCCCCCCAATTACAATATAGTGTTTGGAGACTTTTAGGGGATACCCTACATGCTTATATGGTTGGTCTTGTAATCTTTTCTAATACCTTAAAAGTACATTCACATAAACTAGAGTTAGTCTCAGAGTAAAATATCTAAATATGAGTTTTTAAAACCGACATGTTTATCTAGGTTTTATGTGTCTTGTCAAGGTCTTAAAGTAGTCCATGGTAAGGTGTCGGCCATTCATAACTTTCCGGTACCTATTAACGTAAAAGGGGATACAGCACTTTGGTGCTGTAGTGGGTATTACAATCGTATATAAATATGTAACTCTTCAATCATGACACCTCCTTTTAACAGATCTTACGAAGAAGAGCGTAGATTTATTATGGTCTAAAAAGCATCAACAGGCGTTCGATATCTTAAAAACGGAATAATGCAGCTCACCTAACTTAAAATCCCTGATTTAAATAAGGAATTTTTTTTTTTTTTTTTTTTTTGCAACAGACGCCTCAGACCAAGGGGTAAGAGGGTACTACTTCAGTAATATGATAAACAGTTCTTTCCTATAGCTTTTATTCACGTAAACTAAAGCCCTCTAAAAGTAAAAATGCAGTAATAGGCAAGGAAGGGCTAGGTATCTTTAACTCACTAGTACATTTTAAGTTCATAATCTATGGCTATCCATGATAAAGTCCTTACTGAACATGAGTCCTTTACCGAGTTTTTTCAAAGGCTTTAATCACAGTCAAAAGGAACTCGGTGACAAATGATCATTCAGGTCTTTGGAGCCAAGATAAGATATCTACCTGGGAAAGCAATTATATGCAATCCCGCACCATATGTATATGAAATATTTACTTGCAACATTAGCCTATTACAATTCAAGTAAAACATTCATGGGAAATGTCACATTTTCTTGAAAAACCCAAAGTTTATTTAGAAATTAGTTACATAGTGGGTTTTTCGTTGCATCTCCTACCTATTAATAAAGTTTTTAAAATTAACCTCAGAGGATGCGCGCGAGAAAATGAATATGAAACTTTTGTTAGGGCACATAGGATCAGATTTAGCACAACTTAATTTCAGTTAGCATAGAGAAATACAGAATCATGATTAATCTTCTCTTTGACTCTTATGTTGCCTGGCAATCTTACAAATAGCTCCGTGTTCTTTTCCACTTCCTTTGATTCTAGTAAGATTTACTACCAGTAATATCGAATTTTCTTTGGGATTCGTATTGATATCTGTTTATTTTTTATAATTATGGATATTTTTACAGTCATCATAGACCTGGATAGGTTCACTCTTTGTTAATGCCATGGATAAAAAAGTTTGTACAGCGGACTCTTTTGAATTCCAAAATATCAGCAAATTCATGTGGGTTAAGTCTGGTCTAAATGGCTCTCTCCCCTCCCCTGTATTTGGATGTCGTCTGAATTTACTTTGCCCTTGTGACAAGTATAATTTCACTTGCAGGCTGATTAATGGAACCTGGTTACAGTATCCTGCAGTGTTTCACATCGCAACTTCAAAAAATCGTTCGTCGCTGCGGACGACGGCAGTCGAGTAACAACCGCCTACGATGTGAAAGGAATAAGCACCATCATGGACTTCCTCGACCGACACCGTATCTCGTCGTTAATCTCGTTTTAATGCGGAACGCTCCGGCGGTTGTCGGGGAAATCGACTACAAAGGGGACATACTTCCGACAAATTACGACCCGAAGGATATTCAACTCTACTTTGCTGGCGAAGGACTCGTGCTGGGGATGATTTTATTCATCGCGAACGTAATCGTGTAGCTTAGGATGCAGAGAATAAGTATGAGCGCAAAATAGAACGTTGGACCCGCCCAGGCAAATTTTCCCCTTGTTTTAACCCTGTGAAATTGGCCGTTTCATTTAGCTATAGGTGGTTGTCTGGAACTGTGTAATGGACGAAAAGTTGTTCGAAAGCTAGTTAAATGTGTAGTAGTAAAACCTCGGTCATGTATCCTATATATAAATGATCATAAATAACAGAATCGAAATATATTTTTTTGCGTGTACGCACTAGGAATCTATATATAAATTATCATAAATAACAGAATAGAAAATATATCTTTGCGTGTACGCAATAGAAATCTATTTAAAGTGCACATATATTAATCATAATTATATGAATCCATATACATATGTATAAACAAATCAGGTAGCCTATAATCAATCTGTTACCTTTTATCTTACCAATATCTGCAGTTATATATGAGTTAGTATATGGATTAATGAATCAGATATAACATTTAGCATAAAAATCAACGAATCAATCAGCCTAAACATTAATAATTTTATCAATTCATAAATGAAATTTTTAATCAGTTAAAATATGATTTTTATCATGTTAATCTTCATTCTATGCAATTGTCAGAGTACATTAGTATTTTCTGTAGCATATGTATCTTAATGAGATGAAGTGAAAAAACTGTATCATTATATATCACGTGATCACTATTATTTACCAATAAATCATGTTTTATATTTTATTACTTGAATCAATTCATGTACACAATGAATTTTTATTTACTTATATATATATATTCACATAGTGTCTGTATCACACTCCTATAAGTCAAATGCAAGTCAAGTTTGAGTAATATTCAGTAGTTGGTTTTTGGTAGCTGACCGAGCTAATGTAAGTGTTTACATAATAAAAATATGGAATGTTAGTCCATATATATAAAGACTAAAACTAAAGAGGTCAACCAGATTGCTTGCAGGAATGTGATCAGGACTAGAGACGCTAAAGATGACGTATACAATAAGTATGTAGGCTAAGATAACATGCCGTCACCTGTAGTCATTCAATGTTTATAAACTTTAGTCCAAGCTTCCTGCTTGAGACAAACACCGTGACCTATAGCTCAAGCGGCCTACGTGATCTGTAGCGTGTCTCATTTTGATTGTGTGTTCGTATGAAACTATGTCATCTGATTGTATGTTCTATGTTTCAAGCTACTGTCTGTTCCTTCATAACTTGTAACAGAGATGGTAGAGAGCAGAACAGAGTTAGCTATCGTCGTTAGAAGACCTGTACCTCTTTACCTAACGCTTTATCATGTAGAGAGAATAGAATTAGCCATCATCATTGGCAGAAGCGATCAGCTATCGTTATTGAAGACTTGTACAATCATACCTGATCTTCACCATGTAAAACTTCAGAAGAATATATATATTTTCATACTTCGTGGTTTCTACTAGATCCTCACCTAATCACCGAATCATCATGAGTTTAACACATCGTCGTCACAACCAAGAAGATAATACCGACCTCGTAAGTGATCTATAAACCCCAAGACACTCCATAAAATATGGAAGTGCAATACCAACCGACTTAGCGTAAGATTATCGCAAGTCTAACATTACCTCATAGGGCGCCTTATCATACAAGGCAACTGCCTAAAAAATGTATAGTGTTTGCCCTCTACATAAGAGGCATTCCCTTTATTAACTAGAAGTGAGGTATTATTATGGAGGGGAAAAAAATTGGGAATGGTTTACTCTTGTTTATAATGATACTGAAGGTGTGAAAGCAAAATGATGCCAAAATTGCATATGAACAAAGCAGTGCCCCAAAAAAGTGAACAAAGCAGTGCCCCCCAAAAAAGTGGTAGGTCAGTGCAAAGACCACGGAAAATCAAAATTATGCTAACCAAAAAGTGTGCTGAATACCGTGTGTGTAGGATATGCTTACCCTTCTGTTAAACTTGGTCACAAACTTTAAATTGAACAGATTCCACCAGAATCATAAGACCCAACAATGGACCACCCTATGAAGGGGTTCAGACTGCAGTGCTCTCTTTGCTAGGTTTAAAGTTGCTATGCTCTGCTACTAATCCTCATGCAAATTTGTTTACTGTGCTTATCTGTAATACTGATAAAAAACATCAACTAGTATATACAGCTTTATTTGTGAACTTACCTGCATAAACAACACCACCAAACAAGTCAGTCATTATTATTGCAAGTCCCTCAGCATTTAGCATCCCATGCAAAGCACCACAAAGACCGTTTTGGCAGGATCAAGCTGGTATGAAGGACAACGCACATAATTGCTGTCACTTAATACCCAAGGAATCACCTGCACCTATAAAGATATATGAATGTACTACACTGTAAATAAAAATTCACACCGCACTCAACATTTATTAAATGTATGACTAGAAATTAATCACATTAACAGTACAAGGACAAAGAAGGCCAAAAGCACTACATCCCTACGCAATTCTACTGTATATGCCAATAATGGTTATTAACATCTTAACTTCCCTGTAATTTCACACAAAATGGTATGTCATATGACATAAAATTAAATCAGCAATAATAACAAACTTCAAAATCAAGTTTAACGGGTAACTAATACCAAAGATAAACCAAAGACACTAACTCTTACATCTTTGCGTTTCATTCTTCTGGACGACACTTTAAAGTAATAATTACCATCAATGCTCAAGTCTTGGGTGCAAGCAGACAGCAAGGATTTAACCTGAAATAAAATTGTTTACAGTTTACTTGAAAATACTTGGCAAATTTTAATTTTTATTAGAATTTTTGAACTTTACCAGAGATTCCTAAAAGAATATAGGAAAAGTTAAATGCTAATCTTATATTCTACAAAAATTCTGTACATACATTATATAAATAATTACACACTATATATATATTATATATATATACACACACAGGTAGTGCTCGAGTTATGATAACCCGTTTTACGATAATCCAATGGGGTTAGCAATTAATACTAAAAAAAAAAAAAAAAAAAAAAAAAAAAAAAAAAAAAAAAAAGTAAGTTGAAAATGCGTAATTTTAAATTTTGCGCACAGCAAGCGCTGGCAGCAGCGAACTACGCTCTACGATATGTTGGCCCAAGAGCGAGAGGCTGGCGTAGGTACAGCGGCAATGAGTTCGACCTCACTTGCGCTCGTTTTGAACCAAGTAAGATTAGGTCAGTGTTCGTTTGTGATTTTTGTGAGTTTTTTTCAAGTACCGTAAATTAAAACAAAAAAACTATGTCTGCCAAACAACCAAATAGGTGTCCTGCTGGTAGTGCAAAAAAGAAGAGGCAATCCATCACTTTGGAGCAGAAACTGAAGATAATAAACCAGCGTGAAGCGGGAAAGGCAGTCATGGTTATCGACGTGACGAACGTTTATCGCAATCGACGGTATCCACCATCCTCAAGGACAAGAACGTGTAATGGATGCTGTAAAGGCATCTGCTTCAGTTCATTCAACGGTTATATCAAAGAAGAGGATAGGGCCTTTGGAAGAAAATGGAGCAGTTACTGGTCACGTAGATGGAGATCAAATACAAAAGCGTCTGCCGTCACCCTCTTAACCATTCAGACAAAGGCACGCATGCTTACTGAAGAAGAATTATGATGATAACCACAACAAAAGTTTTGCAGCAAGTGCTGGATGGTTTCGTCGTTTCAAGAACCGCCATAATTTTCGCCATAATTTTCAGTGTGAAAATCAGCGGTGAAACAGCAAGCGCTGATGCCGACGGAGCCGCTAAATTTAAGGATGTTTTACACGAGATCGTTGTTAATGAACGGTACTTTCCAGAGCAAATCTTGAATGTTGACGAAACCGGACTTTATTGGAAACGTATGCCACAACGGTCCTACATCCACAAGAAGCAACGGCGATGCCCGGGTTTTAATTTAAGGCATACAAGGATCGATTGACTCTTCTGCTTGGGGGAAATGTGGCTGGGTATAAACTTAAGCCCTTTATGATTTATCACTCAGAAAATCCAAGGGCTTTAAAAAGCATCGACAAGCATACACTTCCTGTGCATTACCGTCATAATAAAAAAAGCTTGGATGACTGCAATATTGTTCGAGGACTGGTTCGTTCATTGCTTCATTCCGGAAGTGAAAGATCATTGTAGGAAAAATAACATCCCCTTCAAAACTCTTCTGATTCTCGACATGCTCCTGGCCACCCTCAGCACATCGGAGATATTAACGAGAATGTAAAAGTTGTGTTTCTGCCACCAAACACAACTTCTCTCATACAACCCATGGATCAGGGTGCTGTGGCTACGTTCAAGGCATATTATCTTTGGAACACGTTTGCGCAGAATGTTCAGGCTACGGATAACGAGGAGAAAGATCTCAGAACTTTCTGGAAAGAATTTAGTGTTCTTAACTCCATTATGAACCTTGGAAGGGCGTGGAAGAGGTAAAGAAAGTGTGTATGAATGGGGTCTGGAAAAATCTGCTGAAAGTGTATGTGGACTCGTTTAAAGGTTTCGATCAGAATGAAGAAGTGGAAATCAATAAAAAGATCTTGATACTTGGGAAAAGTTTAGATTTA
>NC_061107.1:30692818-30720318 GCF_015104395.2 Macrobrachium nipponense | reverse complement strand
ATTTGATTGAATTAATTTTCTTTGTTTTAAAGTAATAGTAATTTTCCCTGATATTGTGAATTTTACTTATAAAATTTGAATTTATTAATAAATTTTTGTATTTTTTAAAATTTTTATAAGTATTTCATTTCTAACCAGTATATTTGCATATGATTATGCTAGGTAGAAACATAGAGTGTAATTGATCGGCTTTCCTTCAATTTACTCTAAGTGACTTAGAACCAGGGAAGTACTTACTTTTAAAGTTGTTGATGGACCGATTAAATTTAATTACTTACAAGATTACCTTACACCTGTTTTGATGAACTTAGTCGGAGTTTCTGCAATACTGGTAAGTGTTAAGGGATCACTGTTGCCTTTAGAGTATTCAGTCGTTTAGTACATGTTATGAGGGTTCAGGTGTCCGCTGGCTTTTCTTTACGGGCTGCTCTGTGAGCAAGAGCCCGTGCTGGCACCAAGGGGCCAGCTTAATCTTAAACAACAACAAGTGTCTGGCTTTTTGGCGAGGCGGGTAATAATTGATGGAATGGTAACCAGATACTTGGCACTTCATAATATATATATGTATAATATATATATTACTTATATATAAATAAATATGTATATAATTAATATATATTATTTATATATATATATATATATATATATATATATATATATATATATAGATATAAAAATAGTATAAATATAGATATAGATATAGATATAGATATATATATATAGATATATATATATATAATATATTATATATATATATATATATATATAGATAGATATATATAGATATAGAGATACAGTAGACCTTGACTCACGAACGCATTGACCCACGTACAACTCGATCCCCGACCAAAATTATAGGTAAAACTCACCCTTGACCTACGAACTAACTTTGAGATACGAACAAAAAAAAATGCGGAAAATAAAAATTCTGTTTGGGTCATGAACTAATTGTTTTGAGACATGAACATTTGAAAAATGCTGGAAATTTCTGGAAAATAACAATTCACTTTGTTTCACAAACTAATTTTTAGACACAAACATTTGAAAAATGCGCGAAATCGCCCAGCACACGTGAGAGCGTTTGAGTTGCCATGGGAACAGCCATCCTCCAGCCGCCCACGCACGGCGTCACCCACGCATCGCTCTTTGTCTCATCTCATTGTGTACAAGACGTTCGTCAATTCGCTTAGCATTTTTTGCGCTAAAACTTGTGATTTTCTTCATAATGGGCCCTAAGAAAGTGAAGAGTGGTGGTGAAAGTAAGAAAGTGAAGAGTGATGGTGAGAAGAGGGTGCAGAGGAAGATAACCATTGAAATAAAGAAAGAAATGTGATGTGATAAAAGCCGCATTGGAAAAGTGGAATGATGTCCAGTGCTTCCTTGAATTGTATCATCCGGACAAAATTGTTACAAACAGGATCGTGAATATGCTCAATGAAAATTTAATGAGCCATTCAGGAAAGTTATGCAAGGAAGGAAAAGGCAACAGACATTGGATAAGTTTGTGATTAAACGTTCACACAAAAAAACCTAGAAGAGTTGAATCTCCGGAACGAGATCTCCCCGACCTGGATGGGGGAGGGTCTCCCTTCCGCACAATAACCTCCTCCCCACCCACCACCCTCCTCTTCTCTTGTCCGTCAAGCCAGAAGTCTCGCCAGTCATAGTAAGTGTTCACTTTACAAACGTTTTTATAGTGTTAGTTTACCATTTTAAATTATATTATTAGATATATTAAGGTTTTTTACACTGACTTTTACATTATCTGTGTAAAATAAGGCAAATATACATAATATATATTGGTTCGTAGGGGTCGAGAACCAATTAATATTATTCCCATTAAACCTTATGGGGAAATTAGCTCCGAGTCACGAACAATTTGGAAACGACACAAGGTCTAGGAACGGATTGTGTTCGTGAGTCAAGGGTCTACTGTATATAGATATAGAGTATATATAGGTAAGAATTGATAGCTAGATATAGATTATATATGATAGATATAGATATATATAGATAGATTATATATATATATATATTATATATATATATATATATAATAAATATATTATTATATATATATATATTATATATAGATATAAATATATAGTATATATATCTATATATATATATATATATATATAATATATATATATATATATAGTAATATATATATATATATATATATCTATATATATATAATTATATAATATAGATATATTAGAGATATATAGAAAAATCTAATTATATAATATAAAGATATATTGTATATAATTTAATAAATAAATTATAGATATATATGCACAGTAGTACCTCGAGATACGAAAGGTCAACAACTTCGTAAAATCTAAGTTACGAAAGCCAATGCGAAAAATTTTACTGCTCTACATACGAAAAGTTTCAAGATACGAAAGGTTTCGAAAGTCCGTGATTCACCGATAACAATTTTGAAACTCGCGCCGCACGCCGCCATCTTAGTGCTAGTAGACTCACCACCATCCTCCTGTTCTCCATTGGTTCCTGATGCTAGCCAAGCCATGAGATCCTTCTCTCTGATTGGACAGCATCCCTCCCATCATGCATCTTCTATACGTACGCGCTGGCGGTCCCTTTAGCTCGGCCACTCCGCACCCGAAACTTTACCGTACGCAATCGGCATTCGTTCGCTCCAACGATTTCATTTAGTAACGTAAATTCGTTAGTGATTTCGTTGCAGTACATATTATCGTGTTGTGCGAAGACTGTATTATTACATATTTGTGTAACTTTACGTAAATTAACGTAGTCATGGGTCCCAAGAAAGTTGAAGTTCATGGAAAGAAGCGCATGCTGTCTCTGGAGACAAAGATGGAGATCATAAAGAAGTACGAAGCTGGTATGCGATTGAGTGTGATCGCAAAGGAATACGGCCGTAATCCGTCGACAATAGGCACCATCCTTAAACAGAAGGATGCCATCAAAGCAAACTACACCATCGAAGGGCATCAACTATTTTGTCCAGCAACCAGGAGCCATGTGCACGACGAGATGGAACGGTTGCTCCTCATCTGGATAAGACAAAGAAATCGCTGGCGATACAGTAACAGAGACAGCAATCGCTCACAAGGCCAGTGCTATTTTCCGGCGATTTGATTGCGCAGGCAGAAGACGAGGGAGGGGAAGGGACTTCAACGCCAACCCCAGAGTTCAAGGCTTCTCATGGCTGGTTCGAGAAATTTCGTAAACGGACTGGCATCCATTCCGTGGTGCGTCATGGGGAGGCTGCCAGCTCGGACACGAAAGCGGCCGAAGCATTTAAGAAGACGTTCGACGAGATGATGACCAAGGAAGGCTACAGTTCTCAGCAAGTCTTCAATTGTGATGAGACTGGCCTTTTTGGAAAAAATGCCTCGTCGGACGTACATCACGGAGGAAGAGAAGAAGCTACCCAGGCATAAGCCTATGAAAGACCGGCTTACGCTCACACTTTGTTCAAACGCCAGTGGGGATTGCAAGGTGAAGCCCCTACTGGTGTATCATTCTGAGACTCCTCGAGCCTTCAAGGCCCACAAGGTGCTGAAGGAGAAGCTTCCATTGATGTGGAGGGCTAGTGCAAAAGCCTGGGTAACGAGGCTTTTGTTCACGGAGTGGGTACAAATCTGTGTTTCGGCCCGACTGTGTAGAGTTTTTTGTGGAAGAGAAGCGCCCCCCTCCCCCTGAAATGTCTGCTGGTGTTGGACAATGCCCCTCCCCAACCTCCTGGCCTCGAGGAAGATATCCTAGCGGAGTATTCCTTCGTTAAGATTCTTTTTCTTCCGCCCAACACCACCCCTCTCCTCCAGCCCATGGACCAGCAAGTGATAGCGAACTTTAAGAAGCTGTACACGAAACAGCATTTCGACATCGTCATTTGCATCCGACTCATTGACCTAGCTTGGCAGGAGGTTTCGAGGCGAACCTTGAATTCCTCGTGGAGGAAACTCTGGCCTGATGCCGAATCCGCCAGAGACTTCGAGGGATTCGACGTGGGCGAAGCTGGTACTGCAGAGTCAGAAACAGTTGATGATCCCGAAACTGTTTTGGAACCAGATCTTGATGAGATCGTTGCACTCGGCAAGTCCATGGGGCTGGTCGTCGACGAGGACGACATCAACGACCTTCTCGAGGAGCACCAAGAAGAGCTTACGACGGATGACCTGAAGGAGTTGGAGGCCATGCAACTTAACGTCGTTCAAGAGGAGTTCTCTAGCAGCGGCGAGGAAGAGGAGGAGGAGCCTATGACAACGGCAGAAATTAAGGATATTCTAGGCCCTTTTCATAAAGTGCAATTGTTTATCGAAAAAAAGACACCCCGAAAAGGCTCACACAGGTCGTATGCTTGCGCAGTTCGATGACGTTTGCTTGAGTCGTTTCAGGAACATTGTGAAAAGTAGGCAGAAGCAATCTTCCTTGGATCGTTATTTTTTAAAGAGGCCTTCAGCATTAGCAGGAGTAAGCAAAAAGGAAGAACCAAGTGATAAAAAACAAAGTTGAAAGCAAAAAGGAAAGAACAATTGATGAAAAACAGAACGTTGAAAGCAGTGATGAAGTTGAAATTCTGTATTAAAAAAAAAAAAAAAAAAAAAAAATAACTAAATAAATAAAAATAAATAAATAAATAAAAAAATTTAAAAAAAAAGCCTACGTAAAAATAAAAAATAAATTTTAAAAAAAGTTACGTAATTTCTAGATTTTTGTAAGTTAAGTGTTACAGTTTTGTTAAGGTGTTTCGTAAATTTTAGTTTTATGGTTTTCCCTTCCAAATTTTTTGTGTGTTTTCAAAGTTAAGTGTACGTACGTACGTATGTTACCTGCCGTTTGTCCTCCTCCTCCTCTGCCGCCACTATCGGAGATAGCCTCACTCGAAAGGTAAGCTTCCACATTTTACGTTACAGTAATATTATTTCTTGTACACTAATAATACACTTTATTTACAGGTTTTTTATTTTTATTTCTTAATTTAGGTATTGAATGGTCCAAATTGTTGTAGTATTTCATTGTTTTATAGGTCAATTTAGCTTTATTATGAAATTTAATGGGGTGTTTTTGGAGGGCTTGGAACGGATTAGCCATTCTACATGTAAAATGAGTTCCAAGATACGAAAAACTCATTATACGAAGGCCGCCTCGGAACGGATTAATTTCGTATCTCGAGGTGCCACTGTATATATATAGATATATATATATATATATATATATATATATTATATATATATATATATATATATATATATAGATATTATATATATAGAGATATTATATACATACATACATATATATTTTATCTATCTATATATATATATATATATATATATATATATATATATATATATATATAGTTATATATATATATATATATATATTATATATATATATATATATATATATATATTAATATATATATAAGATATATAATAATATATATATATAATATATATATATATTATATATATATAAATAATATAAATATGTAATGTATATATATATGTGTATATATATATATATATTATATATATATATATATATTATATGTGTGTGTGTGTGTGTGGTGTGTGTGTATATATTATATATATATATATATATATATATATATATATATATATATATATATAACATACATACATACATATATCACATATATATATATACATATATATATATAGTTATATATATATATATATATATATATATATATATATATATATACATATATATATATATATATTAAAATATATATATATATATATATATATATATATATATATATATATATATATATATATATATATATATATAGTATATATATATATATATATATATATATATATATATATATATATATATATATATATATGATATATATAGTTATATAAATATTGTGACAAAATGCCAAGTATCTGGTTGCTACACACTTACCATTCATTAACTATTACCCCACAACAGCCAGACAACCTGAACCTCATCACAGGTACTAAACGACTGAATACTCTAAAAGGCAACAGTGATCCCTTAACAACTTACCAGTATTGCAGAAAAGCAGACAAAGTTTATGAAACAGGTGTGAGGTATCTTTTAAGTAATCAAATTAATCAAAGGGCATTACTCCATCAACAACTTTAAAAGTCTCACTATTTCCCTGATTTCAAAAGTAAGTACTTCCCTGGTTCTAAGTCACTTCAAGTTAATTGAAGGAAAACAGATCAATTACCACTATGTTTTCTACCTAACATCAATATAATCATAAGATTAAATGCAAAATATACTGGTCAGAAATAAAACACTTGTAAAAATTTTAAATAAAAATTTATGAAACTCAAATTTATAAGTGAAATTCACAATAGCAGGGAAAATTGCTGTTATAAGAAAAAAAGTAGTTTGATTAATTCTTGAATCAATTAAGTAAAATTAAATCAAAATTAATTTCACAAAAGTCAAGAAAATTAATTCAATCAAAATTCAAGTGTTAGGCAATACTGAAAATTTGGAAATTAATTCACAATGCTAAACAACAATGAAACTTGAAAAGAATTTCAAGTAAATGCAAATTAATTCACAAGATTTAAATTTAATTAAACGTGCAATAATTAAGTAATGAAAATAACTAAGTTAATTAAATTGTGAATGCAAATGAAAACTCAGAAAAATATGGAAAATACCAAAATTGCAAAAAGTACTAATCACACAAAATATAAAATAAAAACACACACTTCAATAAGAAAATGGATAAATGCACCAAAAATAAACACTTCAATAAGAAAAATGGATAAATGCACTTCAAATAAAGAAACAAACGAAACAAAAACAAACATTTGCAATGTATAAAAGTGTAAATAGTTTCACTCAAACCATTGTCCCTATTAGTTATTAGTTCTCTAAACCATCGTAACACTTAGTTATTAGTTCTCTAAACCATCGTAGCCATTAGTTATTAGTTCTCTAAGCCATCGTAACCATTAGTTATTAGTTGCAACTAATGAAAATATAACACACTTTCCCTTCTGGTATACCAGTTTTTCTTTCTGCTGCAGCTTGTTCAAAAATTCACCACAATTCACAAAAATAGGCGCCATTACGCACTAATATAATGTTTGTTCAGATTTCAAACACAAAAACCCCAAATAATACTAAATAACTCTTAAGAAATATCAAATCTGAAATCTAAAAGTTTACAAGTGACTATTCAGTAAGTATGAATCGTTATGTTACTCTGAAATCAAAAGTACCGTGCGAGAGAGAGAGAGAGAGAGAGAGAGAGAGAGAGAGAGAGAGAGAGAGAAGAGAGAGAGAGAGAGAATGTAAACACTTAGAGGATTTAAGCCCAAATGATACCTTTCAATTCGCACAAGAGCTGGGCGGTGGATCTGGCACAAAACGTTTTGGGGACACGCCAACAATGTTATTCTTCCATAAGCTTCGAATGTGACGCAACTTTACAGACAAACTGTGAAATCTGCACGTGGCATTTGGCATAGACATACGCGAATAAGACCAGTATACAGTCATATTTGTACTAGCTCAAAAAAGACATGTACCCGATCAAGACAAACATCGAGCGATAATTAACATTGACTTTTTTTTTTTTAAACACGGAGACGCAAGTTCCTCTAATCTCAAGGCGATGAAAAGTTACTGAAACACTTCTAGCTTCGAATGGACAAAGATAATCTCTCTTTCTTTACTAGGTTATATATTCTTTTACAATATGTTATGCGAAATCTGAAAACACATTTTGAACATCCTAATTCTAAGCTAGCTAGGAATCTGTAAAAATGTGGCAAAAAACTCTATTCTAACATTTTACACAGTCGAAGAGGGGATATATGCGTTTTGAAAGTAGTAATATATAATATACCTCCCCCCCAGAAGATTCTTTATCACGGTGTTGAATATAACGATTCGCAACGAGATAAATAATCAGCAACTACATTGTTTTTGCCACTAATGTGCTGCACTCTTAAGTTATATTGTTGCAAGCACAAAGACCACCTGGTCAGTCTTTGATTTATGATTTTTCATTCTCTACATAAATGATAGTGGATTGTGATCAGAAAAACACTAAAATTTCTTCATTCCTAGGTCTGTTCACATACACTTCAAACTTTTTCAATGCTGTGATTAAGGCTAAAGTTATCTTCTCAATTGTCGGGTATATTTTCTGATGTTTTTTCAGTTTTGAAGACATGAAGCACACAGGATGGTGGATATTATTTTCATCTTCTTGAAGTAGAACAGCTCCAATGCCACAGTCAGAAGCATCAACTTGTATCACAAATTTCTTGTTAAAAGTCTGGAGCTTGAAGTACTGGTTTTGAAGTTAAAATGGCTTTTACCTTCTCAAAGGATTCTTGACACTCTGGAGTCCAAACAAACCTAGCTTTGGGACTAGTTAAGTCTGTCAAGGGAGCTACTATGGCTGAGAAATTTGGGGAGAAACGACGATAGAATCCAGCCATGCCTAAAAATCTCTGTACATAGTGGTTTCCTGGTAGTAGGTGGGGTAGCCTTACGGATACCTTCTACATTAGCATTTACTGAGCAAGAAGGCCTTTCCCAACTTCAAACCCAAGATACTGCACAGATGCTTTGCCAAACTCACTCTTCTCTAGGTTGACTGTTAATCCTGCTTCTTGTAGTTTCTTGAAAACTTTCTTCAGAATCTTCAGATGTTCTTCCCACGTTGTAGAGTAAATCGCTATGTCATCCAGGTATACACCTACTCTATAGATCCTAGCAGTTGATCCATTTTTTTTCTTAGGTCAATGAAATTGAAAATGATAGAACTTTCAGAGTATTTCATTCACCCCAACTGAAAATAATTTTCCCTTAACTTTAGCCTTATAGAATAGAAATGTACTCTCAGAATTAACATAGTAATCCTAAAGTATGAATTAAGTGTTTTTACCTGTTTCTCATGCTCAAAGGTTATGTACACATAACCCTTCTGAGGGATTTGAAGAACTCTCCTTGCCAGGCCATTCAACTTTTATGTTACCAAACTCTATGAAGGTCTGCTTCAAAACTAATTCAGTGACATCCCATGGAACCCCTCCGAGAAAGACCTGAAAAATAAATAATCAATTTACAGAGAATCATATATCCAAGTCTCCTTGGTTATCATCACTATTAACCTAGTAGTAGTAGTTTAAAGGCCTGTCCAAATAGGAAACATTTAGAAACAAAGCTTGCAAACTGTTTGCAAATACATTTTACCAAATTTTATTTCCCATCCAGAATGGAAAATCAATGAACCAACACCAATAGATGCAAGCAGGCATAAAGAACTCTGTAGATTGGTGGAACAATTAGTAAGAAATGCAAATATAAATGAGGATAAGAGTCATCAGTTTGTAAAGAAAAACCAAAAGAATTCTTTGCACATGTTAATAGTAGGAAACCAATGAAAAATAGCATAGGTCCCCAAGGGACAACAGAGGTAACCTAATAAACTCAGACTTGGAAAAAGCAGAGTTATTGAATAAGTTTTTTAATAGTGTATTTACAACTGAAGACACTACCTCAATGCCGGAACCTGCTATTAAATACGAAGGGCAGAACCACTGGACGAATATTTACAGAGGAGGGCATAAAAAATAAAATGCACACTCACCAAATTCAATCTCCTGGCCCAGATGAGATTCATCCAAGAGAAATTAAAGAGTTAAAAGAGAAGATAGTCCCTCACCTATATAAACTCTACAGGAAAAGTGCTGAACAAAGAAAGGCACCAAAGGGATGGAAACTAGGAAATGTGTCTTTAAAAAAAAAATTATAGACCAATCTGCCTAACGTCAGTCGTTTGCAAGATTTTTTAGTCCATAATTGCAGATCAAATGTGGATCACATAGATAGAAACAACTTACTGTTAAGCAGTCAACACGGTTTCATACAAAACAGATCCTGCCCATCAAACCTCTTGAGTTTTTTCACAACATGCTAGGTATTTACGACAGTAGTAGCGCAATAGACATATTCTACTTTGATTTCCAAAAGGCCTTTGACAAAGTCCCACACAAGAAACTGATGACAAAAGTTAAGAGCTTAGGAATTGTAGGAGAAACAGCAGACTGGCTAACTTATAGAAAACAAAGTCGTAATAAATGGTGAAGAATCAGAATGGGCAAATGTAACAAGCGGAGTTCACCAGGGTTCTGTCCTTGGCCCTCTCTAGTTTTTAAATTACAATAATGACACTGATATAGGCTTAACTAGCAGGATAGCCAAATTTGCAGATGACACCAAACTAGGTGTAAAATGCAGCAGACCCAGATGGAGAGGAAAGTTTAAGAAAAGATCTAATAAAAATAAGTGGGGTAAAAAAAAATGGCAAATGCCTTTTAATGTAGATAAGTGTAAAATGTTACAAATAGGGACAAACAACCCTCATGCCAGCTACATGCTGCTTGGAATGACAAATAGTAGAAAAAGAGGACGACCTTGGAGTCATTATTACTAAGGACATTAAAATCCACAAAATAGTGCATAAAAGCAACAAAAAAGAAGGCAAAACAGTGCATAATAGCAGAAAAGAAGGCACAAAAACTAGTGGGATACATAAAGAAGCAGTTCAAATACAGAAACACGGAAAACTGTGCTGCAGCTCTAAACATCAATAGTTAAACCCCATCTTGAATATGTAATGTAGTACAGTTTTGGTCACCAACGCTAAATCAAAGACATAATAGATTTAAAAAAAAAAAAAAAAAAGGAGAGAGAGTACAAGTAAGTCACAAAGTAAATTCCATCCTTCAGGCAAATAGGTTACCGAAGACGACCGAGGAGCGCCTGAACATGTATGGCTTATAAACACGACGATTCCAAGGACAACTAATAGAAACATTCAAAATACTGAAAGGCATAACAAAAGTAGACAGTAACCTATTTACATTAAACAAAAACCAGAAAAGAAATAATGGATGGAAACTAGAACTTAAGCGATACAACACATCCCATTTTGGGAATTTCTTTACATAAAAGATGTGACACATGGAATAAACTGCCACCAGAAGTTGTAAACAGCAACCGTGTGGAAGTGTTTAAAAGAAAGCTAGACAAAATTTGTGTAAGAGTTTAAAAGAAAGCTAGACAAAATTATTAGGTCACTGTGAATGCACAGGAAAACCTGCTCCTACAGATAAGGGAGCACACGATGTCTCCTCGGATGGACTAACAATACTTTGAGACATCCTAATCCTTTAATGCTCTTCTCTGAGAGTGAGTGACGGCATCAAATGAAACACAAGATCACCCTATTTACCTCCCCAATTACATCTGACTATGTTTCCTTACACTGCAACATACACACTAAATTGCCTTTTGCAACACCCAACGATGCTCAGAGGCAGGCCCCTGGATCTCGTTCTGAGGCCCCTCATACATTCTCTGTTATTTCGCCATTCACTTCTACCAAACCACTTTCATTCAAACTCCCACTGTCTCCCTCACTACTATCCTCCAAATCTCATTCACCATTCCATTGACAACATCTAGCTCTGGTCCCATCTCTCCTATTTCTACCACCAAACCACTCAGTTCATCCATACTTTATCAAACTCCTGCAAAGCCTTATCCCATCCACTTCCCTACTACTCAGTTCCCTTCCACTAAAATCTCACTCACCCCTGCTAATTCAAACCCACACACGCTATACGTATCCTTCATTCCCTCAGTCATCCGTATTACACGCGCCTTATCAACTGTTTGTACTCTAACATTAACACCTTTATCATGCCGCACGCTTCTTCCTTCCATTCCCTTTCTCTTCATTCTTACGCTTTCTTCCATACTCTACCAACACTAACTGCCAATCTCCCAGACCCATTTGTTCACTGACACTCTGCTTACACTTATTCACCCTCAATCATTCACTCATCGTATTCTCCCGAACATGCTGTCGCACATAGAGGACCCACCCAACTGAATCCCCTCTTTAACTAGTCTCCCAAACTGTTAGCCTGCTTCACTTCCTTTCGTTCTACACACATTAGCCACATGACCTTCCATTCCACATTCAACACATTTCGCACACTGTTCCCCACTAAATGAGCCCGTTTGCCCACACCCCAAAGCACGCTCCTAACGCCCACCAACATTCATTTTTCTCATGTCCTGGTCTTTCCACATCTGAAACACTGCTGCTCTCTTTCATGACTAACTGATCCTACTTCTCCCAACGGTTGCACTCCAATCTCTCTTAGGGTTAGCTGTACAGGCAGTTTCCCGAGTTACGACGGGGGGTTCAGCCGGAACATCGTCAAAAATCCTAAGAAAAACTTACTTTTAATCCTTTGGGTGCATTGAAAACTATGTAAACTGCATTCTTATTGCATTTTTCATCAAAAAACAAAAAACCTTCAAATATTGATTATTTTGCATTTTTGGTCATATTTCATCTGCCAGAGCAGCGCTGTAGGCGTTGTAACCCTGGAAATAATTTCTGATGAATATAATTGAAAAGCACCTTGACCTCGGAACGTCGTAAGCCGAACCCGTCGTAACCCGGGGACTGCATGTACTTACGTTACTTGCTCTCACACTCCTATCAACTACTCACTCTGCCATTCATCTCGGCCCTTCTAAAACTGCCTCCCTATAGCTCTTAACTCTAGTATACCCTCACCTGCTACTTCAGTCCTAACACTAACACTTCTACTCTTTAATAAAACTCTCTAATTCATAATCCTCTACTAAAATGTCGTTCCATGTCAACCTTTCATTCGTCCATCTCCATTTTCTTTTCTCCTTACGTTTTTGGATTTATACTCTGTAAACGCTCTCTGGTACAGTGGCCAACAACTTTTGCACTTTCATTCTTCCATCACATTTTCTCCTTACGTTTTGGATTTATACTTTTTAAACGCTCTCTGGTACAGTGACCAACAACTTTTGCACTAACTCCTTACTCATTTATCCTTTCGTTCCAAAACTTTTTCCTAGCTAATGTTTCCAACCTGCACACACATCGACAATGACTCGCCCAACCATTCATTCTGGCCTCTTCAAAATCAGCCTTCCTCCTATATCCAATGCTACTCTTTATCCTCTTTATCCGTCAAGAAGTTACCTAACTCTCTTGCCCAGACTCTTTGTTATCCCCATACCTAGCCTCAAAATACTTCTCATATTCCTTAAAAAAAAAGTCCCCTACAACCCTACTACAATATTCCTCATATTGTGCACATCGGGGTACCTCTCTCATATACACAGCTTTTGTACTTCCTGCTCACTCTCACTACCTCCACTCTGATCCCTCTTAACCTCTTCCGATTACAATGAATCAACTTCCATACTAACATCCACGCTCTTGATTATACTCTTCTTACCCTTCTTTCTACCTACCTGTCCCACTCATTATCTAAATCACTCTCATTCCGTCCCTTACTCTCGAGAGCCCAATGATCAGGTGTGCAGAACCTCCAATGAGTTCAGGATTCTCACACCTCCCTCCAAGTGAGAGAGTGTCCTAATGTTAAGACCGAAGGTTTGTTCAGCATATGAACAAATGACATTTTTCATTAATTTGTATTTTTCCTAGCTAACTGATGTCTTACAACTGAATGCCCACCTCTACCCACCCCTCTTCTTCTTTCCCAACATTATCTCTACATTAAGGGGTTGGTTGCCTGATGCGCCTTCTCCACTGTATTCTATCAAAGGCATCATCCTCCACCAAACCTCTTCTCTCCATATCTTCCTTCACTTTATCTTGCCATCTAATTGTCTGTTTCCCTCGATCTTCTTCCTCTAACAGGTTCCTCCCAAGCCCTCTTCACTCCTTCCTCATCATCCATCTTCAACACATGCCCATTCATCATTTTCCAATCTCTCAAGCAGCGATATTCCCATAATACACCTCAGCATTCTCATTTCTGTTCTCTCAAGCTTTACTTCTTTTCTTCTAAGAGCCCATGTTTCTGCTCCATACATTAACACTGGTCTTGTCACTGTTATATATCTCCATATACCTCCACCCACCCCTATCATGTCTTATACTGGGTTGGAAGGAAGTGGAAGAATTTCAGCAGGATTCTGGGGATGGATGGCTGTAGTAGTTCAGGGGAGCCGATTCCTATCACCGAACGTTGAACCAGACAGCAGAATTCCTCATCCCATTGGCAAGGACTCTTCTACTACTGGATCATTTGCCAGTCTACCTTGTGATGGACAACAACTCTGTTCATAAATCAAAAGTGGTAAGTGAATGGTTTGAACAGAAAAATGTTATACGTATGGACTGGCTGGCAAAATCTCTCGCCTTCAATCCATTTGAAAATCTTTGGGGACAAATGGTAAGGGAATGGGATCCTAGGACAAAAACCAAACCTGCCCTGATCAAATTGTCTATCAGCCTGGGAATCACCAAGACCAAAGAGGGATGAATAATTATTGTCAATGTTAGTACACAGATTCAATGCCAAATTTGATAAAGCTGTGACTGACAATGATGGAGGTCTTCAATATTTTTTTTTTCATAAAACTCATTCAGATAAAGTGTATTTCTAAACTATAATAAAAAAAGGGAAATGTTTTTACAGTTATACTAAAGGAATGTTAGTTTAAATTATACCTTAGGAAATTTTATGTCACAAACATTTTTTTTCACTTAATGTGCTATACACAAGGCAAATTAAATTATTTTAAACTGTTGTAACCAACAGAGTTTTTGATGCATGATACAGTCAAACCATGGATTTTGTATGATTCAGCTTTCATAGACTTTTTCCAATGAAATTTTGACTTTGGTTTTGTACATATAGGCAGTGTCTGGTTATCGGCAGGGTTTTGTTCCCAGGGGTGTGCCGATAAGTGAAAACCGCCAATAACTAAAATCCAGCAATTTATGGTGCCATAATGGCGCTTATGCCGAAAACTAGTTATGGTGCCATAAGCACCCTTATGGCACATAAGGCATCTATGGCACCGATAACCAGAACTCGATCCGTTATGGCCCCATAAATCGCTAAATTTAATAAAACCAGATCGCCATTAACAGAGACCGCCGATAACCAGTAACTGCCTGTATCCCTAGATTTCTACACCCAGAAACTCCTTCCATGCCCACCTTGTGACTAGGCATTCAGTAGGTCTCAAATCAAGTGTCCAAACAAAGCATCCCGTGTTCTCTCATGACCCACTCTACCTTTATTTCTCTGTGAATGAGCATCAACTCACGTGTAGTACGGCAGTCCTTGATTATCAACGGACTTAGTTATCGGCTATCCGGATGAGGCTTGTCTGGCACCATAAGGGTGCTTATGATGCCAATAACCATTTACCGTGCCTTAAATTGCCAAGTTTTGGTTAATGGCGGTTTTAAGGGCCCGTAGAAGGTCGCAACGTCGCGCCAACCTAGGTGAAGGCCGTTTGTCCGAAAGTGATGAGGGGTGGTTGGAGGACCCCCACCCCACCTAACATGCCACCCATTCACGGCAGCACCTGGACTGACCGTACCTGTTCCTCTCACTGGACTGGGGTTCATTCAGCTGTTCCTGACACGGTAATTGCTGGAATACCTGGTTGCAAAGACCGACGGATTTACGCTCGGGTACGCTGTGCTGAACTGCGGACAACGCTGTCGTATCAACTGGCAGGACTGCAACCTCATGGACACTGGGCATTTTTTGGGGCTCCACATTTTTTTTTTGGAATGATGGCTGCTGCTGACGTCAGGCAATATTGGAGGCAATAAACTAACACAAAACCACCTTCCTCTCATATTAAGTAAATTTATATACAGACTGCTCAATCATGAATATCACTATGCAAGTGCAGTTACCATGACCAACAAGTAAACTGGGGACAGCTAAGTTGACCAAAGAACAGAACCTTACACAGTTGAGCAGCAGCAATGATACTTAACATCAACAACTTCTTTAAGCATTTTTTCTCATATACATCAATTAATTCTGCTTACCACTGCATAGCCGTCTAGAAGGCCTGTTTATTATGAATAAAAAAAAAAACCAGTAGTATTCACGGTCCCGATAATTTCAGCACTAAATTTGACTCAATACAATAATCTCAATCATCAGAATCAGATTACTTTCAATACAAACCTATAACTTATTTTGCCTGCTTTGTCACAAAATGTTTATGAGAAATATAAAAAGAAGAGCTGCTACTTGGAGGAAACGAATTTTGAAGTAGTCATGTTTTTGTATCAGTAATAAAGCCATCAATACCTGTTCTCAGATCAGGTACTGATTTTTTATACCTTGGCAGCAAACGCATAAAACCAACCTCATTCATTGTTAAAGCATTTACAGCAAAGAATACGAGAGCAAAAATTCTAATTTATGTCAAGAGTTCTAACCTCACTACCAACAAGGAATTTCAAATTATGAAATACTTTCACAAATACTACATATAATAGGCAAGTCCTGTGACCTTCAAGTCAAACTTACTTTGCAGGAGTAAATGGGGTTTTTGTAAATCTTAGGAGGCAACTGTCCACTCCAGGTGCAAGTAGCATCACACATCACTGTAAGGTTATGAATACAGATTAAGTTTGACCAATAGCAATTTTGGTGAAAGCTTCCAATATATAAATTAAGACTGTATACACTCGCATATGATCTGACTTTGGAAGATCTAATTTTGAAACTAATTTTAAGGTGTTTTACATCATACACAATATAAAATTAGCATATTATGAATCTTTTCCATATATCTTTTAAAAAGTTATGCTTAACTTCACTGTATCCAATAATATTGTACATAATGTTCTCTTATTACTATTGTACTGTAAAATACAATAAGCAATCATGCACAATTTGAATTGTTTAGGTTTTCATGAAACAACGATACCATTCAGGAATTTTTGTTTAAGCTTCAATTTCCACTTAAAGATAACCAGTTAAGTTTCATCCCTTCTGCCAAACACATTAAAAATAAAAGAGTAAAATGGATTCTTTCAACGCATTAGTTTTGATTAAAACTTTTCTCTCCACTTTTATTTACGGTAGAGTTTAATGGCACATCGAAGTTTAGGGGAGTATCATCATGTTGCCGATTCATAATTTATAGTCATTAGCAGCTTGAACATTGCTGGTTTTCTCAGCTGAATTTCTCAGCTTCAGTTACAACTTGTAGCTTAAATTCTGCATTATATTTCCTAGCTGATCTTTTCTCCTTAGCAAGTAAGAGGTATACAGTACAGTATTGGTAAAATGTATCAATCCTATTCTTCTTAACGTCATCTATAACAATAAAACAATAATTTGCTACCATACGATAGTTAAAATGCAAGCAAAACGGCTGTTATCTCCAATTCGGTTCATAACAAAACAGCTGTTTTCTCATTCGGTTGTTTATGGCTATAGCATTTACACAAAAAGTATAAAATTATTAACAATACTTTTATCATTCTTTAACTTATCAACTACAAGAAGGGATAGAGATAGAGGAAGAAGGGATAAAAATATGGCGAAGAGGTTAGTCTATTGTAATTTGATCTCTCAAATAAGGGACCTCGCATGATACAAGAGATACACAAGATTTTTTATGCATGAAAATTTGGGGGTAGCACGATACATGAGAGAAAAGTGTTACAAGATTATATATACAGTATCAAAAAAATTTTTTTTTACTGCTATCATAAAAATAATATCTATTGCCACAGTGGCAATTTTAAAAAAACACATGTACTATCTACAGAAAACCTGTGTAAGTAACTATAAGCAGCTCATCATTAAAAAAATGACATAAGCTAAGGTAATGATACTAGAATATAATTTCTAGCTGCAACATTAGCTACAGTACTCAAGATATTAGGCCTAAGTCGAATTTTGAACTAACAGAAGAGTTATGAAGAAATTTTGTCAGTCCATTAGGCTGCTTACAGCATGTAAAAAAAAAAAGACGGAAAGCTTAGATACTTGACAAGGAGAGAGCTTTCAAGTCACTTGTTTGGAGGTTTAATAAGTGGCTGTATATATTTTTTGGTCAGCACTCCATCACAATTTTTTGCCTACCACATATTTTATTCCTCCCTGCGACCTTAATATGGACCAAGACAGTGATTTGAGTCAACAGACAATAACATATGTGCATTGAAGCAATCTGGCCTTAAAACAAAGCAGATATAGGATCAATGGGTGTGAGACGGCGTTCAGTTTGACACTTGGTTGCCAGATTTAATAAAGGTGGCAATAATGAAATTCTGTCTCAGAAAAAGCACCCTGGTGCAGTACAGTTCCCAATTACATAAGAATTTGGTCGATCCACAGCACCTTTTGGGAGGAATTTCCTCTATCCATCCTCTGTCAAAATAACCTTTAAACTCCTCTATCTCCTCCTCCGTGAAGAGTTGTTCTGCAAAAGGAAGGCTTTGTGAACCATGACGTAACAAACGCATGAGGCAGAGCCTTTCGTCTTACCCAATGGCTGAGCAAGAAATCTCTCTCGCACACCCCCCCACAAATACTTGAAGACAATAGATTTGATGTATTTTTTGGCGTGACTTGCAGACTTTGAACGGCTTCGCAGATACAGGAATATCTATTTTTGAGAACTAGCGACCGCATAAAAGGGGGTAATCGCACAACCTGATCACACATTTCGGGACCATGCTGTATGCCTATGAAGACCTCTGATCAAAGTTTGACTGTTTTAAGCGTCAATTACTTTCTTATTGACGCTTAAAACGTTAACTTTAATCAGAAGTCTTCTTAGGCATGCCAGGGAACTTTTTCTGACAGAATGTCAAGGTTGCCACCTTCGTTAAATTTGACGACCCATTGTCAAACTGGAACACCTCACAGCCCCCAGCTGATCCAATATCTGCTTTGTTTTAAGGTCAGATTGCTTTAACACATCTCTACTACCTGTTGACTCAAATCACCGTCTTGGCCCATATTAACCTTAAACAACGCCTAAGGGGTATAATAAAAATCGTCTCCCGTATGACTAGGGAGTCTCGGAGTAAGCGCCGAAGTGGAAAAATCTTTTTCAAAACATCACAGTGCACTTAGTTTTCAAGATTAAGAGTTCATTTTGGCTCATTTTTTGTCATTGCCTGAAGTTTAGTATGCAACCATCAGAAATGTAATAATATCATTATCATATATAAATAATGCGATATATAAGATAGTGAAAAAAAATTTCATATATAATTGTATTCAAATTGCGCTGTGAGAAAAACGGTTAAAGCTAACGAGTTAATTTTGTTTTCGTTGTATTGTACACTAAATTGCAATCACTTTGGTATATAACACACTGTAAAACTATCAAAGCAACACGAAGAATATTATCACAAAAGATGCATGAATTCGTGACGAGCGAATGTAAAAAAATGGTTTTTTTTTCAAATATTCACCATAAATTGAAATATTTTTCTAGACTTCCAATTTGTTTCAAAATGAAGATAAATGATTGAATATTACTATACTGTAAGAGTTTTAGCTTACAATTGCAGTTTTCGACCATTTCGGACGAGTTAATTTGACCGTTTTATATGTTTTATATGCAAATATTTCAAAAATGAGAAAAGCTACAACCTTCAATTATTATTTTTTGTATTCTCCATGAAATTGCGCACATTTCCATATAAACACACTATGAAAAGCCTAATATGAAATGGAGCAAATATTCCGAGAATGCGACGTACGCATTTCGGAGATTTGTGGCGGAGAATCCGCACGAGGTTTTTTTTTTTTTTTTTATTCACCATAAATCTAGATATTGTGCTAGAGACTTCAAATTTGTTTTGAAGATAAATGACTGAATATTACTAGAACTGTAAGAGTTTTAACTTGCAATTGTGTTTTCGACCATTTCGGTAGAGTCAAAGTTGACGAATGTGGTTTTTTTCTATTTATTGTGATTTACATGCAAATATTTTAAAAAATGAGAAAAGCTACAACCTTCAATTATTTTTCTGTTGTATTCTACATGAAATTGCGCACATTTTCATATATAAAACTTCATGTAACAGCTAATTTAAAACAGTGCAAACATTACGACAATCGCACGTATGATTTTTTCGGAAGTTACACCGCGCGGAAGGAAAAATTTTTTTATTTTTCATAAATTCACCATAAATCGAAATATTGTGTTAGAGACTTCCAATTTGCTGCAAAATGAAGGTAAATGATTGAATATTACTAGAATATAAGAGTTTTAGCTTACAATTACGTTTTTCGACCATTTCGGTAGGGTCAAAGTTGACCGAATGTTTTGAAATTTTGGCACTTATCGTTATTTATATGAAAATATTTCAAAACTGATAAAAGCTACAACCATGGGTTGTTTATAGTTGTATTGTGCATGAAATTGCACACATTTCCATATATAAAACTATGTAACGGCTAATTTAAAATGGTGCAAACATTACGACAATCGCACGTATGATTTTTTTCGGAAGAGTTACGCGCGGACGTAAGGAAAAAGTTTTTTTTATAAAATTCACCATAAATTGAAATATTGTGCTAGAGACTTCCGATTTGTTGGCAAAATGAAGGTAAATTATTGAATATTACTAAAATATAAGAGTTTTAGCTTACAATTGGGTTTTTCAACCATTTCGGTAGAGTCAAAGTTGACTGAAGGTTGAAATTTTGGCACTTATCGTTATTTATATGAAAATATTTCAAAAACTGATAAAGCTACAATCATGAGTATTTTTCTGTTGTATTCTACATAAAATTGCGCACATTCTCATATATAATACTCATGTAACGGCTAATTAAAAATGGTGCAAAAATTATGTCAAATTGACGAAATAATTTCTGAGATGTGTCACATACTTTTTAGTGCGATAAGAATGAAATATGCGCTTGTGCGCCTGCGTAACGATTGTAAATAAAACAACACCTTGATCCGTGAACTCCCAGCATCCCCCAAGGTGTGTGATTCAAAAGTTTTCGGCTGGTAGGCCTATAAGTATTTTTCCGCGAATTTTTAAAAAAAAAACTTTTTTATGTCAACGTAAATTACGTCCGGTCGACACCCAAAAGACAATTTATCTCGACGTAAAATACGTCCAATATGTGTTTAAGGGTTAAGGTCACAGGGTGCAATAAAGTGATACGTGGTAGGCAAAAATTGCAGTGGGAGCACTGAACAAAAATGATATACAAGCTCTTTTTAAACCTCAAAACACGTGACCGAGAGCTCTCTCATTGTCGAGTGACTAAGCTCCACCCCTTTCTTTACGTGGCGTAAGCAGCCTAATGCACTGACGAAATATCTTCCCAACTTTTCCGTTCCTTCAAAATTCAACAAGACATTAAGCCTCTTGAAACTCAGCAGCCTAATATCTTGTCGAGTACTGTATTTACAACAGTTCTAGAATAACAAGCAAGGGGAAAGGAGAAGCAACTGAAAGTTGCATGTAGACATGAACTGGAACTCTGTTCATAGGCAAGTTTTATACCTCACTAAGATTTTAACATTGGGATATAGTTAAAAGTGGATCACCTTCACCATGCTCTCACACCTTAAGATTTTGCAGAAATATGATAACTTCTGCACTTTTCTTTCCGGTCACCCTGGCCCCCACCATATCAAATGGTATTCTGTATCTACCAGTACGTATTCAAGTATAAACTTCACATTTATCAGGTTTGTACGTATTCAAGTATAAACTTCACATTTTTCTGGTTTGTAATTTGGTCATAAATTATGTTTGGCAGGATTACCTATCATACACCTATTACGCTTAATTAAACATGAATCAGTAAACAGCAATATACAAAGATGCCATTCCATGTGACAGTGTGCTTTTGTTTGTTTTGTATGGTACGTATTTTTAAGTTGCATGGAACCAGCGGTTATTCAGTAATGGGACCCAAACAGCTTTATGCAATTTCCGAACCATGTCGAGAGAGAACGTTCTATCACCAGAAATACACCTCTCAACAAACTCAATGGAATGCCCGAGAATCGAACTTGCGGTCATCGAGGTGGTACGCCAACACCACACCAACCACGCCCTGAGGTGCTCTGACAGCGTGCTTTTAAACATAGAGCTTTCAAGAAAATAAAAACCTCTGCTTCTTTCAGTCTGTGTTTTTGTGTATGAAAGAGGTAGAGAGATTGTTACTGGTTAAAAACACAGTCATTACTTCACTCGACATAAAATGTCACTTTGTTTATTGCTTTTCCTGACTGATATGGATGCATCATATCAATGGCATATGGTAGGTGCTTGGTAGGCATGCATTTTTTTTTTTTTTTTTTTTATTTTTTTTTTTTTTTTTTTTTTTTTTTTTTTTTTTTGTAAGCTTTCTAGCTATTTATGGGGAAATGTATATGTCACCGATTTCTTTTCATTTTTTAATGGCTGATGGGCACATGCATCATAAACATATCTTTCATCATTTGTCATCCACTTTGTAAAGTCGTGCATGATCAGTCACTTGTTTGAATTGTTGTGGTGTTTGTGATAAGCAATGCATTCCCCAAGCACAAGGTTTTGTTGCAGTGTCTACAGCAGCAATGCTGTTAATTGCATGTACGAGTTGCTGTGTATTATTTGTATGGCGTTAGTTTGTCCTAAGGGGGTGAGGAGGGTAATGACCCCAAAGAGAGAGAGAGAGAGAGAGAGAGAGAGAGAGAAGAGAGAGAGAAGAGAGAGAGAGAGAGAGAGAGAGAGAGAGAGAGAGAGAGAGTAGTTTCAATACTTGTCAGATATACCGAGTCCCATCCGATACATCCGCTTTCAAAAAATTCTATCATATTTTGTACCTAACAGAATACAGTAAGCGAGCCAGTTATCTATTGGTGAAACGAACTACGACATTATTTACTTAAACCTATAGCTGTACATTATATGTATCCATCGTGTGCTCTGAATAAAAGACTACTGTTGATATGTGGGCAAAAAATCACAATGATGTGTACATTTCTCCTAATAACAAGAGCTTACAAAAAAACAAAAACCTGCACAAGCACCTACCATACACTATTAAAACTGATGATGTACCGGTATCAATCCTTAGAAAAATAATGAACAAGAGAACAATTCATGACATGTTCAGTGATGTGCTTTCACTTTGTGTTCAAGTGAGAGATAAAGATTGCTATTGGCCTAAAAGCACAATGTCACTTGCCACGACATAATGTCCCCTTACTTATTGCTCTTCACTGGCTGATATGGATACAGTGGACCCCCCTTATTCACATTTTTTAGATTTGACCTCTCACATTCACAGGATTTCTCTATGGACCGTATATGTCCATTATTCATGGAAAATTTGCATATTCACATTATAAATATCCACAAATTACTGTATTTTCATATCAATTTCATGATTACATGGACTTTTTGTAATAAGTACTAAAAAGAACCAGGTACAGTGGTACCTCAGGATACAACATTAATCCGCCCGAGGTGGCCTTTGTAACCCAAGTTTTTTCGTATCTTGAACCGCATTTAACATGTAAATTGCCTAATTTGTTCCAAGCCCTACAAAACACCCCAGTAAAATTTATAAAATGCAAAATTGACCAATAAACAATGAAATAAAACAATTTGGACCATTCAATACCTAACTTAAAACTACATATATACTACTACTATGTACTACATACCTGTAAATAAAGTGTATTTAAATTTATTTTTACTTTTTATACTTAATGTTTTTTTTTTTTTTTTTTTTTACCACCGAATGGATGCAAGTCCGTTTACAGAATTTATCTAACCACCCCCGAGAAGCCTTGAAGTCTGAGGTTGCCGTCTATGTCCTTTCTCCGTTGTCTTCGGCCTGGGCAATCAAGCCGCCGAAAATAGTGCTGGCCTTCTGGCAGATTGCCGTCTCTGTTATCGTATCGCCAGCGATTTCTTTGTCCTCGATCCACAGAAGCAGCAGCCTCTCCATCTCATCATGCACGTGGCTCCTCTTGTTGGACAAAATAGTCACGCCCTTGAAGGTGTAGCTCCTTTGATGGCTTCCTTCTGCTTAAGGATGGTGCCTATCGTCGACGGATTTCATCCGTATTCCTTAACGATCACACTCAACTGCATGCCAGCTTCATACTTCTTGATAATCTCCATTTTTGTCTCCATAGAAAGCATCCTCTTCTTTCCGTGAACTTCAAGCAACTTTCTTGGGGCGCATGACTATACTGTACATATTTAAAGTTAAGTAGTATACTAATTAAGTTCTCACAATACGATAAAGTAGTATACAAACGAAATCACAAACACGAATATATGTTAACAAACGAATGTGAATGAACGAATTCCGCGTTTGTACAAAAACGCTAGTGCGAAGCAATGGCTGAAGAAGAACGCCTTTATGTAAAGCACGATGGGAGAGATGCTGACCAATAGGAGAGCAGGATCTTATGGCGTGACTAGCATCAGGAGCCATGGGAGAGTGGGAGGATGGTGGCGAGTCTACTCAGTTGGCGGCGCGCGAGTTTTAAAATTGTTTTCGGTGGTCCGGGTGAATCTTGGACTTTACAGCAACCAGTTTTCATAACCTGAATTATTTTCGTATGAAGAGCCAAAAAAATCTTCGTATTTGCTTTCATAACTTGAATTTTTCGTAAGCTGAGACTTTTGTATGTTGAGGTAACCAGTGTACTATAAGTAGGTTTTTAGTAGGTTTTGCTCAAGTTTGAACAAAGCAGTTTTAAGTGATTTTATATGGGTTCTAACTATTCATGGATTCTAGCTATTTGGGGTGTGATAGAATGTGGTATGCAATCTTGTGAAATGCATGTGAAACTTTTAATGAAAAATTAATACTGTTATCTCAAATGTTGTTATTGCAGAAATTACACTACCACTGAAGTTTCCAAAAGGTTACCGGGAAGATAAAGGTTGCCCTTTGAGCAACCATAACTCGATGTTTACATTTTCTCAGCTGGGATCACATAAATAAAAGTTAATTTCATTTAGAATTTTCCTCAAATAAGCTATTTAGTATAAAGATATGCCAATAACATACAGTAAAAATGGTTTTATTACCATTACTACCAGTTTATTTCAATGTGAATCTCCAGGTTAGGCTATACACCAAGGCAGAGGTTAGCCTATTGTTACACATCTTAGAATTCAAGGTTTGATTTTTAGAATTGTACTATAAGACGACCCCCAATTCTTAGGGCTGAATCTTAGGATTTAAAGGTCGTCTTATACACAGAAATCGTAAGTCAAAGACAGTCTCAACTCAAAACTGAATGCCTTCAGCATACTCAAACCAGCAATCATCCAGCAATGTGCCATGTTGGGAACACCAAAAGGATGAATAGGTTAGTTCTGAAAGTAAAAGGGCTCAAGGCAGGCCTTTGAAAGTATAGCCTACATCAGGGCTCAAGATAGATCTGTGCAAGTATAGCCTACACAACAGGTATAGCCAGAAAAAAAAAAAAAAAAAAAAGCATTTACGGTAGTAGTTGTAACAAAATGATTTGCAATACAAAGGAAGAACACTCTGCCTACATTGAATTTTATTAGGGATTCAAGTATTTTAGACAACCAAATCTAATATAGGCTAGCCTAGGTTAACCCTCAAACGCCTATTGAACATATACGTCAACGAAAATTGTCTGTTGGGTGATTAATTGAGATATGATACGTCGACGCAAAAAGTTATTTTCAATATTCAAGGAAAAATATTATAGGCCTACTTGGTGAAAAAATTTGAATCACGTGCCTTGAGGGTTGCAGGGAGTTCATGGATCCAAGGCTCTTTATTTTGTTTACAGTGTTTTACCTAGGTGCGCATGCACGAATTTATTTCTTCTTGCACTAAAAAGCACCAGCGACACATCTCAGAAATTATTTCTTTTTTCCACTAAAAAGCATGAGACACATCTCAGATATTATTTCGTCATATTGATGTAATTTTTGCACCATTTTTTATTAGCCGTTACATAGAGTTTTTGTATATGAAAATGTACGCAATTTCATGTGTAATACAACAATAAACAATCCATGGTTGTAGCTTTTATCAGTTTTGAAATATTGTTCATATAAATAACAATAACTGCCAAATTTCAACCTTTGGTCAACTTTGACTTTACCGAAATGGTCAAAAAGGCAATTATAAACTAACACTCTTACATTCTAGTAATATTCAATCATTTACCTTTATTTTGCAACAAATTGGAAGTCTCTGGCACAATATTCCGATTTATGGTGAATTTAAAAAAAAATTTTCCTTATGTCCGCGCGGTAAATCGGCCAAAAAAATCGGACAAAGTCTTTCGTCCGTTGTCGTAATGTTTGCAGTTTTATATTAGCCATTACATAAGTTTTTATATATGAAAATATGCGCAATATCATGTACAATACAACAAATAACCCATGGTTGTAGCTTTTATCATTTTGAAATATTTTTCATATAAATAACGATAAGTGCCAAAATTTCAACCTTCGATCAACTTTGACTCGACCAAAATGGTCGAAAATGGCAATAATAAGCTAAAACTCTTACATTCTAGTAATAATCAATCATTTACCTTCTTTTTGCAACAAATTGGAAGTCTCGTGGCACAATCTTTCAATTTATGGTAAATTCTTTTTTTAAAAAGCTTTTTCCTTACGTCCGCGCAGTAACTGCCGAAAAAAAATTCTTCATCCGATTGTCGTAATATTTGCACCGTTTTACATTAGCCGTTACATGAAGTTTTATATATGAAAATGTGCGCAATTTCATGTAGAATATATACAACAATAAACCACCCATGGTTGTAGCTTTTTTTCATTTTGATATATTTTCATATAATTCACGATAAGTGCCAAATTTTAACTAACAGTCAACTTTGACTCGACTGAAATGGTCAAAAAACGTAATTATAAGCTAAAAATCTTACATTCTAGTAGTATTCAATCAATTACTTTCCTTTTGCAACAAATTGGAAGTCTCTAGCACAATATTTTGATTTATGGTGAATTTTTTTTTTTTCAAACTTTCTTTACGTCCGCTCGGTAACTGCCAAAATAATTGGTAAGTCTTTCGTCCAATTGTCGTAATGTTTTGCACCGTTTTTATATTAGCAGTTACATAAAGTTTTATATATGAAAAATTGCGCAATTTTCATGGTTGTAGCTTTTATCAGTGTTGAAATATTTTCACAGAAATAACGATAAATAGCAAAAAATTCGACCTTCGGTCAACTTTAACTCGACCGAAATGGTCGAAAACTGCAATGTAAGCTACAACACTTACAGTCTAGTAATATTCAATCAATTACCTTCATTTTGCAACAAACGGGAAGTCTCTAGCACAATATTTTGATTTATGGTGAATTTCTGAAAACTTTTTTTTTTTTTTTTACGTCCATGCGTTACGAATTCATGCATCATATTGTGATAATATTTTTCTGTTGCTTTGATCATTTTACAATTTGTTATATACCAAATGATCGCAATTTAGTGTACAATACAACGAAAAAATTAACTTGTTAGCTTCAACATTCTTTGCTCACAGCGCGATTTGTATACAATTATATATAAATTTTTTTTTGCGCTGTCATATTCCAATAGTATTTATATATGATATTTTTTTTTCATTTATGATGGTTGCATACAACTT
>NC_061107.1:30671711-30692318 GCF_015104395.2 Macrobrachium nipponense | reverse complement strand
AGGCAGTCCAGTTATCGGCAGTCTGTTGTCTGGTTATCAAAGGCTTACCCTAAGCATCGTTGGACCTGCATTAAAATCAATCATAACAAACATGCACCTTTTCCTTGGATCTTTTAATAGTTATGCTTTATTTCACTATATCCAATATTACCGAATGTAGTCTCATATACTATTGTATTACACAATACAAAGTTATCAATGTTTTGGGTTGGAAAAGCAGCGGCAAAGGTTAAAGTTTACTTCGCCGTATTCAACTAAATTTTTCCTCCACTATTATTTACGGTCGAGTTTCATCCATGTTGCTGATGCATGATAATTTATAGTAATTAGCAGTGTGAACGTTGCTTTCTCAGCTTCAGCTACAACTGCAGCTTAAATTTAGCAATACTATATTTCCTTGCCGACATTTTTTCCAAAAAGAATAAAGGTAAAATGTAAAAAAATATATATCAGCCCTTTTCTACAATGCAGCTTAATTTAGCAATACTATATTTCCTTGCCGACATTTTTTCCAAAAAGAATAAAGGTAAAATGTAAAAAAATATTTATCAGCCCTTTTCTACTTAACGTTATTTGTAACATAGCTACAGTAATTTTTTACTGTTGTACGATAGCTGAAATGCAAGCAAAACCGTGTTGTCAACCAATTTGGGTGGGCTGTTTGGTAGCAAAACAAATGTTTCCGTTCAATTGTTTATGAATGTAGCATTTAAGTAACTATTATAATGTTACTAACGATACTTTTGTCAGTCTTATTTACTTTTTAAACTTAACCATAAGATATGATAAATACAGAGATGGAGGAAAAGAGGTTAGGAACTGCCAGCAAGAGGAACAAGATATCAATGGAGATAATATAATTGACGTCCATTAAAAGCTCCAAAAAAGGGTCACTTTTTCTCTTTCTAGGCCAAGGTTTATCTGTAAGTTCATCAAATCTGACATAAAAAATTGGTAGAACTACCGTGCAGACCACCGTAAGGGATTAGGCAATGAAATTCCAAATTTTTATTAAGGAGTTATTACATATAAGGGTAAAATATCTGGCTGTGACACTAGAGCGTCATTAGCCAGTCTAAGGCACCGTAAGGAGGATTGTGGCTACCTGCGATTTTTGGTTACCTTCAAATAACCAGGAATGGAACCCCACTGGTAACCGGGGGCTGCCTGTATAACTTAAACAGTATGTCTCCCCAAGTAGTCCCCAAACAATAATACAATATCAATATTCCACCTGATGAAATAAAGATTACAAGATAAAATCTACAAGCAGTTTACTTTCCATATGGTATTTGCTCAAGTTTATATTAAAAACTAAACTATAATTGCCTGAACATAATTTCCACAAACTAAAATTAGGATCAAAATTTTTCATACCAAATAGGTTATTCAGGTATACATTAGACAGCACAAAGAACTTGTGGATAATCCCCCATTGCCAATATCAAAAATAAGTAAAATAAGTTCACTACAATCGACATATCACCAAACCAGTTTCTATTTCCATGGCACTACTTTATTATTATTATCCTTTTGAAGCTAACATGCATTCAGTTTTTGATCAATCATATTTCCATTACATAATGAAGCAAATTATTATTAGTGCACACAATCAAAGGTACAAAACAGCATGGAAATCACTTATGTTCCAGAAAAACTTCCTATTTCCTTAAACAGTTATCCAGTCTCCTACTCAATAAAATCCAGCTCAGAATAAATTTCATACCAAACTCGTAGTTCATATCATATAATTACGGTTCCCATAAATCTTAATTTTTCTTTACAATAAGATCTTCCAGACTTAGTGAGCACATCTAAAATGACATTTTTGAAATTAATGTATATCTTATAGCTAATAAACCCGAGGTCTTAACATTATGATAAATCTTCAGGTGCCAACTGGAAAAGTTAAAAACAAATTATAAATGCAAGTAATCTGCGGCATCTGGCATCTGATATGTTGCTGAAGTGAAGCAAGGCAGAGACCACGCTCAAGCCTAGTGACGCCTTTAGTCTTTCTTCCAACATTAGGTTTGTTAGCTTTGAAAAATACATTCATTAATAATTTATTTGTTCATATGCAGATCAAACCTGAGGTTTTAACATTAGGAGGGAGGTAAGAAAATCCTGATACAACAGGAGATTTGGCACACCTGATCATTCTTCTTAGCAACAAGGGTTCTAAAGAGGACCTAAGCCATTGAGATGTTAGATAGGTATGTAAATATCAAACACCATTCACTGGGTTTAATACAAGGTAACATGTCCAGATTCACAGTGTAAATGGAAGTGAAAGAGAATTGCAGTGAATCCCAGCCAAGTGCAGTTCAGAATTGTGGGATTCAGTCTTTCACAGATTTTTGGTGAAACATATCCCCAAATATACTGTGGGAAATTCACTACATGGATTTTATCAGAGCAATATTCACTACTGTATCTTCTTTTTATTTTCATGACTAAATAATTTTGTATAATAAAAAGAATTTAGTTACAAATATTAATATTAATGGAAACAGCCAATCAAACGTTCAAAGTAAAATCCCTTAATATTGATGTCATCATCCTAATATGTCAATATCATCATCCTAATATGTATTGTATAAGAAAAATAAGTGTGTGTGTGTGTGTGTGTGTGTGTGTGTGTGTGTGTGGGGGGGGGGGGGGGACCGTGATGGGAAAAAGAACATTAAAGCACAGCTGGTTGCCTGATGTTTTGAGGAAAAAGAAGAAATCCAGTTAGATTCTCTCTCTGTTAGCAAGGAAGTGCTGAGGTTCTTTATTGGTATATAGTCTTCCAAAATATGGGCAGTGAATTCAATATATATTAAGAGGGGCGTCCGCCTATATAGAAATAATGCTCCGATTTTTATGAAATTATTATATATATGTTATACATATATATAAGGTGATGTTCCAAAAAAAAATTTCAGTGATTGAATGATTTTGGTTTTTATTGAAAAAATAAGAAAAAAAAAAATGTAACTCTTCCTTCATTTTTAGAGCTATTGCAATGCGGCTTTATACACAAAGTATATCATAGTAGAAAAAAAATGTTGTGAACAGTTTTTCCATTTTTGGATGGGGGACAAGGGGGAATTTTCCCTCCAAAATTTTGTTGATTTGGTTATCATGAGTTCCTTGTCAACCTAAGAAAAAATCTAGCCCCAACAAAATATTTGCCTTTCTTTCCTCTTTCCAATGGTATATTTAACTTTAAAATTGGCCTACAAATAAAAAAATAGTTCGCGTTTGAAGTGCAAAAAAGTGAAAACTGAGAAAAACTGCCGTAAAGGTCAAGAAGTGTTTTTTTTGGCACTCGTGGAAAAAAAATTGATCTATGAGCAAAACCATGATACAAACAAATGTTGAATACTAACTAGCGCTTAGTTCAGAATGCCTTTCCTTCTTTCTAATAGTTCTTAAGTGTTTTTTTTTGCTTGGTTTCCTGCACCAAGTCCCCACCCTAAAAAGGGGTATTATTTGCTCGAGGCGAGGCTATCATCAAGTACCACCTGACTCTTTGTTGCTTAGTTTGAAACCAAGCAAGTAAGAATTTGTCATCATATACTCCCGTTTCATCGTCCTTTATTACTTTCATTAACTGCGAGTGTAACTGTGAAGGTGAAAAAACCTCAGGTGATTGCGCACCAGACGACGTAGAGGCAATGAGGGCAGGGCTCTCAGCAGCCAAAAGAGCCTCGTGTTGTTGTTGTTGGTGGTGCTGGTGGTGGTAATGGTGTTCCTGGTGGTGGTGGTGGTGATGGTGGACAGCGCTGGATACATCAGCCAACAATGGTGGTGGTAATGCGACACTGCCACATCAACAACAAAAAAAAAAAAAAAAAAAAAAAAAAAAAAAAAAAAAAAAAAAAAAAAAAAAAGTTCACCTTCCACCCTACGTCTCTTTTTAGCAAAATTTGCTAAACGGGCCATAGTTGCACGATTCCGTTTCAACATATTGTCTCACTTTCACTCTAGTATACACACAAACATATATAAATTGTATTTCAAGTTACTTGGTGTAAGAAAACAAGAAAAAAACACTGTAAATAGCGAAAATATGCTTGGAGTAAAGAGCAGCATACCTCCCCTTATGCAACGCTGGGACACACTGACTCCCATGGCACCCTGCTGGGCATGCTACGGTGCTGCCCGCTCAGAACACTATTCACCAAGGAATCAGCCATTGTTGGTGCCAGATGTAAGAGATTAGGAGAAATAAAAATCAAAATAATTAATAAATTGGGCAGATAAAGGACAAAATGACAAAAGTCATTAGGAGCCAAACGTCAGCCCTACGTCACAGTGTGAAGGGGGCGGGGCCAAAACCCCATTAATTTTAATATTACGAAAAAATGCTTTTGCCACGTGATAACAGAGGTGTTGCTCATGTCTTACGGCCATTTAACCAGATTTTGAAAATTTCAAAAATATTCATCAAAAATTAAAGAGGAAGGCTGCATTCCTACAGAGTGAACAGTTTGAGCATGAAGTGTATCTTATTCCACCTGTTGAAGTTGGCTGTGATGATAATGTACTATGGAAATTTTAAAAAATGTGTATATGGTCTTCATGATGCTGCTAGAAAATGGTATCTTAGTGGAGACTTTCCTGTTGAAGATGGGAAGTAATCAGATGAAAACCGACCCTGCAACATTCTATTGGTATTTTGAAGGAGATCTGTGTAGTATATTTTTGATGCACGTAGATGATTTCTTGTGGGGAGGAATAAAGAAATTAGAAAGTGTATTCAGGTTAGGGAACAAAGTAATTCTATAATAACACTTTAACGCCGATTGGAGATATTAAACGTCGATATAAATTGTCTGTTGGGTGCCGGTTGGACGTATGGTACGTCTATATAAAATTTTTTTAAAAATTCGCTGAAAAATACTTATAGGCCTACCAGCCAAAAACTTTTGAATCACGCGCCTTGGGGGATGCTGGGAGGTCACGGATCAAGGCATTGTTTTGTTTACAATCATTACGCAGGCGCGCAAGCGCGAATTTCTTTCTTCTAGCACTAAAAAGTACTATCAGCAACATCTGAAATTATTTTGTCACTTTGACAATTTTTACACCATTTTATATTAGCAGTTACATGGAGTATTATATATGAAAATGTGCACGATTTCATGTAGAATACAACAAAAAACAACTCATGGTTGTAGCTTTTATCAGTTTTGAAATATTTTCATATAAATAACAAGTGCCAAAATATCAACCTTCGGTCAACTTTGACTCTACCGAAATGGTCGAAAAACGTAATATTCAATCAATTACCTTTATTTTCCAACAAATTGGAAGTTAGCACAATATTTCGATTTATGGTGAATTTATGGGGAAAAAAAAAAAAAAAAAAAAATTCCTTACGTCCGCGTGGTAACTTCTGGAAAAATAATACATTTTTTGTCAGATTGTCGTAATGTTTGCACCATTTTAAATTAGACATTACAAAGTGTTATATATGAAAATGTGCGCAATTTCATGTAGTATACAACAAAAAACAACTCATGGTTGTAGCTTTTATCAGTTTTGAAATATTTACATACATAACGATAAGTGCCAAATTATCAACCTTCGGTCAACTCTGACTCGACCGAAAGGGTCGAAAAACGCAATTGTAAGCTAAAACTATTACATTCTAGTAATAGTCAATCATTTACCTTTATTTTGCAACAAATTGGAAGTCTCTAGCACAATATTTCGATTTATGGTGAATTTATGAAAAACTTTTTCCTTACGTCCGCGGTAACTCTTCCGAAAAAATCATAAATTTTTTTGTCCGATTGTCGCAATGTTTGCACCATTTCAAATTAGCCGTTACATAAAGTTTTATATATGAAAATGTGTAGAATTTCATGTACAATACAACAAAAAACAAACTATGGTTGTAGCTTTTATCAGTTTTGAAATATTTTCATCTAAATAACGATATAGAAAAAATTCGTCCTTCGGTCAACTTTAACTCGACCAAAATGGTCAGAAACTGCAATTGTATACTACAACACTTACAGTCTAGTAATATTCAATCAATTAACTTCATTTTGCAACAAACGGGAAGTCTCTAGCACAATATTTCGATTTATGGTGAATTTTTTAAAACTGCTTTTTTTTTTTTTTTTTTTTTTTTTTTTTTTTTTTTACGTTGCACGTTATGAATTCATGCATCATTTTGTGATATTTTCTGTGTTGCCTTGATCATTTTACAATGTGTTATATACCAAAATTATCGCAATTTAGTGTACAATACAACGAAAAAAATTAACTCTATCTTTAACCGTTTTGCTCACAACCCGATTTGTATACAATTATATACATACAAACATTTTTTCTCGCGCTGTCATATATCTTAATATTTATATATATATTTTTTTTAATTTCTGATGGTTGCATACTAAACTTCAGGCAATGACAAAAAACGGAGCCAAAAACGAACTCTTAATCTTGAAAACTAAGCGTGCAGAGATTTTTTTTAAAACATTTTTTTCCGCTTCGGCACTCACTCGTGAACGCCGCCGGCATACGGGAGACGATTTTTAAAATACCGCTTCGGCGTTTAAGGGTTAAGATAAATTGCCTGGATATTGTACAGAATAAACTTGGTGTCACACTTCATCAAAATGAGTATTGTAAATCTCTTGAATCTATAAATGAGAGTGCTGAGAGAGATTAAATAAGAATATGGAGTGTAATGAAGAAAAGAAGAACTTGAGGAGTCTAGGGTGGTTATGCACAAATTAAAGACCTGACTTGTCATATGATGTATTGGAACTTAGCTGTAAAATAAATAACCCTAAAGTAACAGATATGATTTAGGCAAACAAATGTCTAAGAAAAGCCTGTGTCTTTGAGAGCTCTTTGTACTTCCCAGGACTGGGAGAGTTTCAAGTTTAAGTTGGTTATGCAAATATCCCCGATGGATTTAGTAGTGCTGGGGGCTTTGTGATTTTCTAAATGGGTGAAAATGAAAATAGTTGTCCTTTGTACTGGGAGTCAAAGAAAATCAGAAGGGTTGTAAAAAGCACTCTTGCAGCAGAAACACAAGCAGCCGCTAAGGCAGTGGATATGGCTTACTATCTTGGAAACATGTTGTCCCAAATATTGTATGATGGAAAGAGAAATCTGCCTGTGGAACTCTATGTGGATAACAGTTCACTTTATGAGAATGTGTACTCTTGAAATTTAAATGTTTCAGAAAAGAGATTGACAATTGACATAGCTATTCTCAAAGAATTGGTTCAGAATGGAGATTTCAAGATATTTGGGGTAGATTCAAAAGCACAGTTGGCTGATGTGTTAACCAAATAGGGGGTAAATGGGGTAAATTCTTTGAGAATGGGTAAAGTGTTTGAGTGGATCCCTGAAATCTTGAATAGATTTTATAAGTAGATAATTTTATTTTTTTCCCTAAGCCATATAATGCTTGTTACTTTGGACATAGATTTCTTTTGTTTTCTTTCAAAGGAGAGGGAATATGTTAACTCTGTTGAGAATGTTTGTGTATGACGTTGCACATTAAGCTCACCATTGTTTGTGCGTGTTTATGTTTTGAGCGGGAAGGGGAAGTGAATCGAAATGATGTAGGCACTTGACAGGTTGGAACCAAGAGGTAAAAATAAGTTTTTTTTTTTTCTTTTTTTTTTTTTTTTTGTCTGCCTTTGATTTATCCTGCCACACTGGTCTACACAATCAACAAAAATCAGCTGCAAAATATAGGTCTCAGCCAGATAATTCACCCAAACTAAGGCCTTCTCCTTATTCCTGGCATAATAAAATAGTGAAAATAATGACTACTAACCAATGATTGAACAGTATTCGATGGCAGAAAGTGAGTGGTGCTGGCTGGTTGCTGGTGGGAAGGCAAGAGGGGAGTAAGAGATGTGCATGACGATACTAACGATGGTTTGGCGGGAAATTTGGTTTTATGTTCTTGGAAGATAATCTCACAAATTATGCCTTGTAAAGCTGTTTGTTATTTCTTTAGTTATATACAGTAGAGCCCCGGCTCATGACCGTATTAGAACTTGACATAATCGGACTTGGCCACTAAATTTCGAATAAATTTTGTATCTGCGTTCAACCAAAAAACCGGATTCCGACCCCCAGACCATATGATGTTTGTAAACAAAACTGTTTCCGACAGCTGCCGCTAGTTAGCGTCATCCAGTGTTACCAAATGTAGCATAATTTCATGTTTTTCAGCATAATTTGACCCAAGAATTAGAGCTTAGCATAAATTCTATCATACTTAGGGTTCTAGTACAATTTTAGAATGTATTTTCACTAAAATTTTAAATAAAATACAGAAAATTCCTCAATTTCATACACAGCTATAGTGAATATATGTACCTTCATAGTGAAATTGCCTCACAAGCAGCACTAACAAATGAATTGATTGCTAAGTTTGAACACAACTAAAGAATGTTAAATTTTGTGAATATAAATACCCACAGTAGCATGACAAACGGTCAGTAAAGTGTGAATAATGTTTTTTCTTCATGAGTAGTCTGATTTTTTTTCCTTTTTATATTTTTTTCATTAGTTATAAAAATTTTAATTGTCTGAAGTGATTTTCACACGATTTTCAAGTATTTATTCATTGTGTATGTGATCTGTTAAAGAAAAATGGTGTTTCAGTGGCATGATAATGATCAGTAATAAGTATGTATCTTTTCCTTCTTGAGTAGAGACTGGTTTGTTTGTTTTTCTTTTTTTTTAGTTTTAATTTTTCACTAGATATCAAGGTGTTATATTTGAAGTAATTTTCACACATTTTTTATGTATTAATTGTGTATGTAGGCTACGACAGTAATCCTGTTGTTGTTGTCCAGGGCTGGTGCTCGGAACAGAGTACCCAATTCAAGCTTCCTCTCTCCCTCAGAACTCCTACACTTCTTTACCCCTTCTTAAATGCAAAGTACGAGGTACAGTACACAAAGACCTCTAAGAATGTGCTTTGAAGGATTTGGAGCAAAACAAACCGTAGTGGAGGTTGTTCATGGCTGCCAGGTGTATCACGAGGCAAAAACACTACTGCTGGCTATGTTCAAACATTAGGATAATGTTAATCTCTGAAATAACGGAAGTGTTTACATGGCATCTCACGTTTTCCTTCTTCAAAATGTTTCCACTATTCCCAACTCCAAAATAAACCTTAAGTTTCGTCTATCCTCTCCTCAATATTAAAATGATGAGCGAAAGAAAAATTTAATCAAGCACCCTTGCTTGCTTTTTTAGGCATAGGCCTAGTCTAAAAAAAAATGCTCACACATGAGGTGCACGTTTCAGTAGCAAATGCAACACATATTTAAGTGTTAGGTTTGGAGTGAAGGCAATGTTACGTACGTAGGTTACATGTGCGGTTTGTTCGAGAATACAATCTTTAAGCTTTGTTAAGCTTGGTGGTAAAGAAGAGGGTAGCCATAGCTTAAATCAAGAGCAGACATTATGGTATATACGTGCGTAGTAATTAAGAAATTAAGAAGATTCTTTTATGTCTACTGTAATACGTCAATGTTTACGAGTGAGATTTGGTAGTAAAACCACTGTTACATATGTAACATGTGCGGGTCGGTCGCAACGCAATCTTAGCTTTTTAAGCTTGCCGGTAAAGAAGAGGTTAGCCTTAGCTTAACTCAGAAGCTGCTATGGTATACATAGTAATTATAGAAATTAAGATTCTTTTCTGTCTATCGTAAAAATACGTGAAATGTTTACGTGTGAGATTTGGTAGTGAAACCACTATTGCCTTAGCTTAAATCAGAGAAGCCACAATGGTATACGTAGTAGTTATAGAAATTATGACTATTCTTTTATGCCTACTGTAAAAATTTGTCAATGTTTACATATGACATTTGGTAGTGACACCAGTTTACATATGTAACGTGTGAGCGGTAACGAACGCAGTCTGTATGCTTGGTTTGTAAGCGTCCTCGTAAAGAAGAGGTTAGCCTGATATTAAACTCAAAGAGATGCTGTTATGTAATGGTATAGTAATTATAGAAATTAAGACGATTCTTTTACTAATACGTACGTATATATGTACCATGTACCATATTTATTTTCAAAGTCCAATAAGCTTGAAACCAGCCCTGATATTTGACAAAAATTTGCCGTCTTAGAACACGCACCTTTTTTATAAGGATATTTATGAACACAAAACCGTTAGTATCATAACATTTACTGAAAGATAATTTTAAAGTGATTTTGTATACAGTATTACATTCGACTCCGTATAAGATTTACCATAAATCAATACAGAATGTAAAAGTTTCTAGGCTTCCTATAGCAACAATATGGTTTGTTAACTACCATAGTCCCGCTATAAGTCACCAGGGCTGCGCTATAGTATGTTTACCTCCTTTCATGCCACAGCTGCTGACTTAACCCTCTTACGCCGATTGGACGTATTAAACGTCGAGATAAATTGTCTCCCGGATGCCGATTGGACGTATTAGACGTCGACATAAAGTTTTTTTAAAATCCGCGGAAAAATACTTATAGGCCTACCAGCCAAAAACTTTTGAATCACGCGCCTTGGGGGATGCTGGGAGCTCACTGATCAAGGTGTTGTTTTGTTTACAATCGTTACCCAGGCGCGCAAGCACGAATTTCTTTCTTATCGCACTAAAAAGTATCAGACACACATCTCAGAAATTATTGTCACTAACAATTTTTGCACCATTTTAAATTACCCGTTACATGGATTATTATATATGAAAATGTGTGCAATTTCATGTAGAATACAACTTAAAAATACTCATGATTGTAGCTTGTATCAGTTTTGAAATATTTTCATATAAATAACGATAAGTGCCAAAATTTCAACCTTCGGTCAAATTTGACTCTACCGAAATGGTCGAAAAACGCAATTGTAAGCTAAAACTCTTATATTCTAGCAATATTCAATCATTTACCTTCATTTTGCAACAAATTGGACGTCTCTAACACAATATTTCGATTTATTGTGAATATATGAAAAAAACTTTCCCCACGCGGTAACTCTTCCAATAAATTTTTTTGCGCGATTGTCGTAATGTTTGCACCATTTTAAATTTGCCGTTACATAAAGTTTTATATATGGAAATGTGCACAATTTCATGCACAATACAACTATAAACAACCCATGGTTGTAGCTTTTATCAGTTTTGAAATATTTTTATATAAATAACGATAAGTGCGAAAGTTTCAACCTTCGGTCAATTTTGACGCTACCGAAATGGTCAAAAAACACAATTGTAAGCTAAAACTCTTACATTCTAGTAATATTCAATCATTTACCTTCATTTTGCAACAAATTTGAAATCTCTAGCACAATATTTTGATTTATGGTGAAAAAAAAAAAAAAAAAAAAAAAAAAAAAAAAAAAAAAAAAAATTCCTTACGTCCGCGCGTTAACTTGCGAAAAAAATCAGACATTTTTTCGTGCGATTGTCGTAATGTTTACACCATTTTAAATTAGCCTTTACATAAAGTTTTATATATATATGGAAATGTGCGCAATTTCATGTAGAATACAACAATAAATTACTGAAGGTTGTAGCTTTTCTCATTTTCGAAATATTTGCATATAAATCACGATAGAAAAAAAAAACCACGTTCAGTCAACTTTGACTCTACCAAAATAGTCAAAAAACACAATTTTTAGCTAAAACTCTTACAGTCTAGTAATATTCACTTATTAATCTTCATTTTGAAACAAATTCGAAGTCTCTAGCACAATATTTAGATATATGGTGAATTTTTAAAAAAACTTTCCTTCCCTCTGCGTGCGGATTCTCCGCCGCAAATCTCCGAAATGCGTAAGTCGCATTATCGTTATATTTGCTGAGTTTCATATTAGGCGTTTCATAGAGTTTTATACATGAAAATGTGCGCAATTACATATAGAATACAACAAAAAATAATTGAAGGTTGTAGCTTTTCTCATTTTTGAAATATTTGCAAATAAAAACTCGTACAGTATCGTAATATTCCATCATTTGTCTTCATTTTGAAACAAATTGGAAGTCTCTAGAACAATATTTAGATTCATGGTTATTTTTTTGAGAAAAAAAAAAAAAAAAAAAAAAAAAAAAAAAAAAAAAAAAAAAAAAAAAAAAAAAAAAAAAAAAAAAATTTACGTCCGCGCGTTACGAATTCATGCATCCTTTTGTGATAATATTTTCTCTGTGTCGCTTTGATCGTTTTACAACATGTTACATAACAAAATAATCGCAATTTAGTGTACAATAAAACCAAAAAAATTGAACTCTTTAGCTTTAACCGTTTTGCTCACAGCGCGATTTGAATACAATTATATAGGAAATTTTGTTTTCGCGCTACCATATATCGCATTATTTACATATGATAATAATATTTTTCATTTCTGATGGTTGCATACTAAACTTCAGGCAATGACAAAAAAAGGAGCCAAAAATGAACTCTTAATCTTGAAAACTAAGTGTGATGTGATTTTTTGAAAAAAATATTTTTTCCGCTTCGGCGCTCACTCCGAGACCGCCTCGGCATACAGGAGATGATTTTTATTATACCCCTTCGGCGTAAGAGGGTTAATGTAGGCAATTTTTCGTAAGCTTTTGATAAATATAAATTTGGTTTCATTTTAATAGTTTATTAATTCACTGTAATAATTAGATTTGCTTTTCAATGCTTTATGATGTTAGCAACACGTTTGATGCCTACCCACTAAACTACATTCTACTTACTAGTTACCTAGGTAGCCTTCTGGTGCTCAGTCAACAATCGGTTGGAAATATGCCAGCTTTCTTTTATACTGTATATTATACATTTAAAATGACAAATATATATTTCATATTATATTTAACTCAACTATTTGGTTGTAATTTACATGTAATGTATTGTATAAAAAGGCAAGGTTAGGGTAATAACTGGTGGTCAGGAACGGATTAATCCATTTTTAGTTATTTCTTATGGGAAAACTTTATTCAGATCTCGAAATTATCGAATTTCGATGCTCCTTCTGGACCGAATTAGCGTTGAGATCCGGGGTTCTACTGTACACTGTACACGGTAGTGCGAGTAGTAGTGTGCAACAATGTACAGTTTGGTCAACATTTTTTTTTTCTGTATTCCAATTTTGGATCTTTCAGTCACAGTGAAAACTGGGAACATTTCTGGGGACAGCAGTAGTCAGGGACAGGTCACCGAAAACGGGGATGTCTGGTCACCCCAAATTAGTATAGAGTATACTGTACGCTAGGCTCCTGTATATGCATGCTATATACCATAGTGAACACTAGGCTAACTCTTTGTTAAGTGTTATTCAATTTCTTTTTGTAATGAATTATCATAAATCAATATGCACTGAAGTGAGAGAATTAGCCAATATTAATAATTACTATATCGTATATGCATGCAGTAGCTATACTGTGCAGTGTAGGCTAGGTATATACAGAAGAGGCCTGGACCTCAACAATAATCTGTTCCAAAAGAGGTGTTGAAATAAGATTTTCTCGAGCTCTGAATCAATATTTTCTATAAGAAGTCACTGAAAATGGATTAAACCGTTTCTGACCACTCATTACTACACTAACCTTGCTTATTATAAAAAACAGTACACAAATCACAATTGAGTTCAGAGTTAAATAAATATCATATTAGACGTATATTTTTAAATTAGTATAGTATTAAAAAAAACTGGCCTATGTCCAATGAGGCCATATTACCAATGGTTGACCTGGCACCATAGGCTAGCTACTACTACACAGAATGCAGATTAATGGGTAGGCACAAAACTTGCTAACATCATAAAATATTGAAAAACAAGCCTAATACAGCATATCAAGTAAATTAAAAAAATATTAAATTCAAGTCGAATTATGTTTATTATAACTTACAAAAATTTGCCTACATAACGTCAGCGGCTTGGAAACAAACCTGTGTACGTATACATACTGTATGTAGAAAATCACTTTAAAATTTCTTTCAATAGGTAAATGTTAGATACTAAAACTTTCTTCATCTAATAGGGATGAGTCTTCTATGGCGGCAAATTACTCAACTCTCTACCAGGAAGCTTAACAAGGCATAAAAATTGTTTGTTACCGAACCGCACACATACTAAACATTGATCTTACTTGCGAAGAAATTCACAATCTTGTGACGAACACAGTAAAAAATCCATAATTATATAATAAGTACAATATTACTATTCAAAATATACAGAGATTTTCGAACACCGTTCAGTGTTTACATTAACACCATTGATGTCGAAAGCCTTCGTAGGTATTTTCTTTTCCAATGACACATCATCGCTCTCACTACCAAACCTCAGAACAGTGTTCGAAAGTCTTCGTATATTTTTCATACTTTACTATTAATTGCCGATTTTCATGACATACATTTTTCTCACTACCAAACCTCGCACAAACCTTGCATATACTACTACAAAATGCATGTGCGCGCATAGTTTTTAGACTAGGACTGTCAAAAAAATCAAGGATGGATGCTTGCTTACCCCAAGGAAATCCCGCAAGAGTGAAAACTATCCCCATAACTGTGCGCATACCAAAACAATACCAGTGGAGTGATCAAGTTTTATTACAAAGCATAGCAACACCTGCACCAATGTTAACAGATGCAGTATGCAGTAGCATCATTTATGCTTTTAGCATATTTGAGGTAAATTTTGTTACATAGCATATATTTGTCATAACGACCCATCTAGTATAACTTTGGGAAGTTTGGCATAAATATATGTAGAATCATTAAAAATAACAAACATGCCAGACTTATTTTGATAAAATAATGTACATAATATTTAATAAATTAGGTTTATCAATCTCATAAAAAAATCAAAACATGTTTGATGTGTCCCTCATATATACTGCCCAAGCGTCACAAATGTCTGTTTCATGACGTAAGTGCCAAACAAAATCCCAAAATAATCTTGGAGAATGAACAAAAGATATGGATAGTGAATGGCGTGCACTAATTAATTACAAGTGACAATATTGACAGTTTTCTTTACAAAAAAGATCAACACAAAAGTCATTCTGGGTTAAAGTTTATCTAAGTGATAAATATCCTATTCTTTCAAAGTTAGCTTGAGCCTTGCTAACCATTACCACATGCAGATTATGAGCGTATTTCTTGGGGGGGGGGGGGGGGGGGGGGGGGGGGGTAAAATATTTCACTAACAAATTAACTAATATGCAGTGAAGGTATCAAGAAAGCAGGTGCTTGCACCAAATTTAATCCTTCCAAGGACATGCTAAGCTCCATAAAAATATTTCCAGTAAATAGGATTATCATCTTTCATATTTATTAGCCAACTGTATTTATAAGTTATATATTTATATTCACTGTGAAAATAAAACAATTTAACATAACATTAGCACAACTTTATCATCCCACCAACATAAATTTGAAAGATTTAGCATAATTTCAGATAGAGTTAAGCATAAAATAAAGAGAGATCTCAGCATAATACCAGCATAATTTTGATGGATTTAGCATAATTTCATGTGAAGTTTAGCATCAAATGGAAGTGAGATCTAAGCATAATATCAGAATAATTTTGATAGATTTAGCATAATTTCATAGTGTGTTTAGCATCAAATGGGAAGTGAGAACTAAGTTAGCATAATAGCATAATTTTGTCATCTCACTAGCATAATTTTAATAGATATTGCATAATTTCATATACAATGGGAAGTGAGATCTAAATTAGCATAACATTAGCATAATTTTGATAGATTTAGAACATTTTCATGTAGAGTTTAGCAACAAATGGGAAGCGAGATCTAAGTTAGCATAAAATTAGCATAATTTTATCATCCCAAAGCATAACTTTGAAAGATTAGCATAATTTCTTATACAGTATAGCATCAAAGAGATCTGGTAACACAAAACGCCACCAACAAAACTAGTGATAGTTAACTGAAAATTTGGTGTCAAAACTCGATTATGTCAACTTCTATTACAGCCGAGGTCAGAGGTTCTACTGTATATGATGATACTGATTACCCTAGTGTAGGATAGGCTATATTTGAGATCAAATTTTTTAAACAAACAACGGGTTTTTTGGAACCTAACCCCATCGTAAGTAGAACACCTGTATGACAAAAAAGGAAATAAAAGTGAAGGGAATCAGATGACGAAACTCTAAGGGAGAAGAGATGCCACAAAAGCAGCGCAAGGCCATCAAAATTTGTTGAGAAAGTGGAGGAAAACTTGTCGGCAACAAACCCGTAACAACTAACATTCCAATCTACACAAAATCTGAAAGATTAAAACATACCATGTTCCCAAAAATTATGCAATTGAAACAAAATGTCTAAACAAAATATGTCTTCATAAAGAAAGAACATAATTAAAAACACACCTAAAAGATGCTAGAGAAATAACAACAATGAAGATATAAGGGGAGAAAAAACCACACTACAGCCTACTAAGCTGCATTAAAGAAATAAAACTTAATGAAATGTCTTTACACACGTTTCAATATATCCAAACCAATCTTTCAAATTACAAACTTGCTATAAAAAGGAACAAGATGCTGCTGTCCCCTCTCCCCCTTAGAGAGGCTGGGCAGCATTATGCAAAAATCCTCTGATGATAAAGCAGTAGGAATAGGCCTGGAGGCACACCTACTGCAAGTTTTATGTCTTAAAGGAAGTGTGGAAGCATGAACACAGGACCCCTGGAAAGCTGGGACAGATGTTGATGCTCACAGGACTTCTTAGGCTGGACAGAGGAATCCAAGATACAAGAGAAAGAAATCACAGGCTTAGCTAAAAACCGGCTTGAGAGGAGGAGAGCAAAAGCAAATGCCCACTCTCCAAGGCCGCTGAAGAAACTAGGTTCGAGCATGGTCTCCGACTTTCTTCCACCTCAACTACACATTTAATGCCAGATGCCACAGTCATTGCATTTACAATTTTTTAACGGTTATTATCCGTTTTCCAGCTGGCACCAGAAGATTTATCCTAATGTCAAGACTGAAGGTTTGTTCTGCGTATGTACAAGTATGAATTTTGGTACAGATCCTACACCTACAAAAGATAATGCACACAAATTACAAATCAAACTTCAGATTTATTTTAATAAGTGAACCAAAAATGAGCTTTAAGATTTCAAACAACTAACAAACTAACCTTTTTGGTGAATTTTGGAGTCTTGATTTCTATGAAGGCAGCACGTACTGCTTTCTTGTAAGAAGGCACATTGTTGAAAGTCACACGTCCAGAGCCAATGGGATACTTGTGTTTATCAGTATCGATTCCTATAAAAATCATAAAGTTTTAGGTTCAAGTTGAAGAATTTCTTTAAACTGAATTTACAACTTCACATTCCTATTATAATTTTCTGGCATTTTGAATCACACTGAACTATTTCAAAGTTTCTTTAGCCTATAATTCAAGTTCACAAATCTTGATATAACATATGATCCAACCCTATCCTCAAGCCGACCTTAAATTTTCGAAATGTGGAACATTGTGCACAGCCACTCCATTTACCTTAGGGCACTGGCTGGATAACAAAATTTTTTAAGGACAGGACTTTCACATTCATACCACTTAACCCTTAAACGCCTATTGGACGTATTCTACGTCGAGATAAATTCTCTTTTGGGTGCCAACCAGACGTAATTTACGTCGACATAAAAAAGTGTTTTGCAAATTCGCGGAAAAATACTTATAGGCCTACCAGCCAAAAACTTTTGAATCATGCGCCTTGGGGGATGCTGGGAGTTCACAGATCAAGGTGTTGTTTTGTTTACAATCATTACGCAGGTGCACAAGCGCGAATTTCTTTCTTATCGCACTAAAAAGTATCAGTGACACATCTGAAATTATTTCGTCACTGACAATTTTTGCTCCATTTTAAATTAGCCGTTACAAGGAGTATTATATATGAAAATGTGTGCATTTTTATGTAGAATACAACAAAAAAATACTCATAATTGTAGCTTTTATCACTTTTGAAATATTTTCATATAAATAACGATAAGCGCCAAAATTTCAACCTTTGATCAAATTTGACTACCGAAATGGTCGAAAAACGCAATTTTAAGCTAAAACTCTTATATTTTAGAAATATTCAATCATTTACCTTCATTTGCAATAAATTGGAAGTCTCTAGCACAATATTTCGATTTATGGTGAATTTATGAAAAAAAAACTTTCCTTACGTCCGAGCAGTAACTTCTGAAAAAATCTTACATGCAATTGTTGTAATGTTTGCACCATTTTAAATTAGCTGTTACATAAAGTTTTATATATGGAAATGTGCACAATTTCATGCACATTACAACTAAAAACAACCAATGGTTGTAGCTTTTATCAGTTTTGAAATATTTTCATATAAATCACGATAAGTGCCAAAATTTCAACCTTCGGTCAACTTTGACTTACGAAATGGTCGAAAAACGCAATTGTAAGCTAAAACACTCATATTCTAGTAATATTCAATCATTTACCTTCATTTTGCAACAAATTGGAAGTCTCTAGCACAATATTTCGATTGATGGTGAATTTATGGAAAAAAAAAAAAAAAAAAAAAAAAAAAAAAATTTCCTTATGTCCGCGCGGTAACTCTTCCGAAAAAATCATACGTGTGATTGTCGTAATGTTTGCACCATTTTAAATTAGCAGGAACAAAGTTTTATATATGAAAATGTGCGCAATTTCATGTAGAATACAACAATAAATTATTGAAGGTTGTAGCTTTTCTCATTTTCGAAATATTTGCATATAAATCACAATAGAAAAAAAAACCACGTTTGGTCAACTTTGACTCTACCGAAATGGTCGAAATACGTAATTGTAAGCTAAAACTCTTACAGTCTAGTAATATTCAGTCATTTATCTTCATTTTGAAACAGTACAGTCTAGTAATATTCAGTCATTTATCTTCATTTTGAAACAAATTCGAAGACTAGCACAATATTTAGATTTATGGTGAATTTAAAAAAAACAAACTTTCCTTCCCTCCACGCGCGGATTCTCCGCCACAATCTCAGAAATGCGTACGTCGCATGATCGTTATATTTGCTCAGTTTCATATTAGGCGTTTCATATAGTTTTATATATGAAAATTTGCACAATTTTATGTAGAATACAACAAGAAATAATTGAAGGTTGTAGCTTTTCTCATTTTTGAAATATTTGCATATAAAAAAAAATATAAAAATTCTACATTCGGTCAACTTCAACTCGTCCGAAATGGTAAAAAACTGCAATTGTAAGCCAAAACTCTTACAGTATAGTAATATTCAATCATTTATCTTCCTTTTGAAATAAATTGGAAGTCTCAAGAAAAATATTTTGAATTATGGTGAATTTTTGAAAAAAAAAAATCTTTTCACATCCGCTCGTTACGAATTCATGCATCATTTTGATAATATTTTCTCTGTGTTGCTTTGATATTTTTACAGTGTGTTATATACCAAAAGAATTGCAATTTAGTGTACAATACAACAAAAACAAAATTAAATCGTTAGCTTTAACCGTTTGCTCAGGGCGCAATTTGTATACAATTATATATGAAATTTTGTTTTTGCGCTATCATATATCGCATTATTCATATATGATAATGATATTTTTTTCATTTCTGATGGTTGCATACTAAACTTCAGGCAATGACAAAAAAAGGCGCCAAAAATGAACTCGTAATCTTGAAAACTAAGCGCGCTGTGATTTTTTGAAAAAATATATTTTCGGCTTCGGTGCTCGCTCCGAGACCCTTTAGGCTTACGGGAGACTATTATGATTATACCCCTTAGGCGTTCAAGGATAAATACGGTGACTTAGGACATCTCCAAACGGCGTACGATTTTTACCTCTGACCTTTGGTTTTGTGACGCCAGTGCAATTTATCCCAAAAATAACCATTTTTCAAATTCTAACTCCTTCCTTGATACTTAAAATATTAAGACCTGGGATTCCTACCATATATAAACCTGAAGTAATCCTCCAATCAAATTATTATTTTTTTTAAGTAATTTTCTTTGCTAGATATGAATTTTTTCATTATGGTAAAAAAATAAACCCTATACATCAGGAAAAATTTTTAAGAAAATATAATGAAAAAAAAATTGGACAAAAGGGCTTCATTTTATTGTTCTATAATGTCTTCCCAAGTTATATACCAAAATTTCAATGCTATAGCTTTCAAACTGAGAGAGAAAATAGACTGAAGTTCAATAAGCAGTATTGAAAATATGGGCATTCAAAGTTTTTCTTTTTATTTTACAAAGACAGTTAATAAATCATGATTACTATGAATGTTATATTCCTTTTTGGGTATTAATAAACCAAAACTGTTATTTATCACAATCATAAATGAAGATTCCTTTGCTGAAAGATCGTAGCCTGGGGCACTGAGTCAGGCGAGACTGGGTACTTCTTACGCAACACACACACTCTCTCTCCTTCATTAACTCTGCTAATATCGCCGTTATTATGATCTTCTGAACTCTTATTAGAGCAAATTTTCTTCTTTTGTATGTCAGCGAGATGTTTTGCTTGTCTTTTCCTCTTTGGCATGATGAAATTCTTGCCGAAACAAAGAAAAACAAGACGTAAAAGCAAGCAAATGTCAAGAGATGAAACTCGACATATACTCTCTCATGTTTCT
>NC_061107.1:30659211-30661711 GCF_015104395.2 Macrobrachium nipponense | reverse complement strand
TACAAAGACTGGGCTCTGGCAAAATGGGCGTCAAGTGCTATGGAGTGACGAAGCAAGTTTTTTTGTTTCGGACAATAAGGGAAAGTGTGTGTGGCGAAAGTCGACATCAGACCCGCTGGACCCCAAGTACCTTGCCACGTATGTGAAATTCCCTTCTTATGTAATGGTATGGGGTTGTTTTGGTTATGGTGGTGTAAATGGGTAACTTAGTAATATTACCTCGTAAACAATACTGTTAATAAGGACTCGTATTACACACTGTTGAACGAGAATTTGGAGGAATCTTTCGAGCTCAGTAAAACAAGTATTTTTCAGCAGGACGGAGCGCCTTCGCATACTGCGAAACAAAATATTAATTGGTTCAAGGACTGTGGAATTGATTTTATACAAGACTGGCCAGGTAATTCCCCAGATATTTCGCCTATTGAAAATCTTTGGGCGATTATGAAAGAAAATTACAGGACGTTGACACGACAACAACTGAAAATTAGAGACACAGTTGAAACGTATCTGGGACAACCTTGACGAGAAGCTCCTGCAAAAACTTGCAGATTCCGTCCCCAATAGGCTTAAAGAAGTTCGGAAACGTCGGGGAATGCCTATTAAATATTAGGCTAGGAGTTGGTGAGTGTTAAACCTATTTTTTATTTTTTTATTACTACTCCATTGATTTTTAATTAATATTTTCTTTTCCGCAACATGTTTTTTTCTTACGAAATCGCTACCACGACAGTTTTTTTGACGGGCACTGTATATATATATATATATATATATATATATATATATATATATATATATATATATATATATATATATATATATACATATATACATATATATACATATATACATAAATATACATACATATACATTATATATATATAATATATACATATACATATATATATACATAACCATATATATATACATAAACATATATATACATATTATATATATATATATATATATATATATATATATATATATATATCTATATATATGTATATATATATATGTATATATATGTGTATATATTATATGTATATATATATGTGTGTGTATATATATATATATATATATATATATATATATATATATGTGTATATATATGTATATATATATATATATATATATATATATATATATATATATATATATATATATATATATATATATAATAAATATCTATATATATATATATATATATATATATATATATATATAACTATAAATCACAAAAGCAAGCATGTGATTTTGATTACCCAGCAAAAGCCACAGGGGGGAAAATTTTTGAAAAAGAAAAGACAGAGTGCCAAGTACTTTCGTGTATTTACCACATCTTTGTGCCCCGAAGATGTGGTAAATACACGAAAGTACTTGGCACTCTGTCTTTTCTTTTCAAAAATTTCCCTGTGGCTTTTGCTGATACATATATATATATATAGATATATAAAATATATTTATGTATATTGTGACGTTTATAGATCGTTCGTCTACCCAGATATCAATTAATTTGATTTGGAAAACGGCAGCCATTTCTTTAGAATATTAGCTGATTTTTAGTAAAACGCGTGGGAAAACCCAAAACCCGCCAGCCAGAGTATAGGGGGTTCCCCCAAAGTTGGGGGGAAAAATGTGTCTTTTTGTCAGCTTTAGGGACGTATCTCAAAAGGGAAGGATGTAGGCAGATTGGTACTTCTTAGACCTATATCTTAAGCTCTCTTTCCTGTGACCCCTCTGCTGGCTGTATGCTTTGTTTCCAGGATTTGCCTTGCTCGTGGGGGGTTAAACTGAATCCCAACACCCAAGCAAACGACCTGAATTCTGCCCAGTCGGCTGCAAGACGTGATCTCGGACGGATGTCCAACTACCTGCCTTCCTGTTAGGCCTATCTAGGGCGTGAGTGGTGCGCCAAGATACCCAGGCCCAAGACAAAAGAGGCCATGCTTTTCTACGAAGAGCCACTGAACACGACATCCAGGTACGTCTTGTGAAACAGCATATTGCCAGTCCCTTATCACCTATTATCATTTTGATCCTCATTCTCCCAGTTCGATTTCCAGCCCCAAAAGGAATTCATCCTTTTGTTCCCTCTCACTGCCTCATGGCCGCATGCTTCCCCTTGTGTGATCGTCCCAGACCAATGAAGTCATTGCATACCTCAGTGAAATATTAAAGGTTTCTTCTCCCCAGTGTTAGAGAATTAATTAATCAAAACAAGAAATCCTTTTTTCTTTTATCTCGTCTAATCTGGGATTCTTTTCCAGATTCCATGAGCCACGTGTCATGTCTCTCTGCCCACAAGTGTGCATTACCCAAGTGTATGAAACCAGCTTGAATTTATCCAATTACATTTTAGCTATTTGTGAGATATATATAAGTCCCACCGTGGTGGACGCTGCATTTACCTTTTCTCCAGGCCAGCAAGGGCCTTTTTTGTAAATAAATAACTGTAAAGTAACGAGCTGAGTTTTCTGGCGACCTTTCCCTCTAAAGAAAT